>NW_027142035.1:52500-652500 GCF_036365525.1 Heterodontus francisci | reverse complement strand
TCACTGACCCAGCACCTGGAAACTAACCAGGTGATCATCGCCTAATCCAGGACATGTTCACTGAACCAGCACCTGGAAATTGACCAGGTGATCATCACCTAACCCAGGACATGTTCACTGAACCAGTACCTGGAAACTGACCAGGTGAACATCACCTAATCCAGGCCATGTTCACTAACCTAGCACCTGGAAACTGACCAGGTGATCATCACCTAACCCAGGAAATGTTCACTGAACCAGCACCTGGAAACTGACCAGGTGATCATCACCTAACCCAGGACATGTTCACTGACCCAGCACCTGGAAACTAACCAGGTGATCATCACCTAACCCAGGACATGTTCACTGAACCAGTACCTGGAAACTGACCAGGTGATCATCACCTAACCCAGGACATGTTCACTGACACAGCACCTGGAAACTGACCAGGTGATCATCACCTAACCCAGGACATGTTCACTGATCCAGCACCTGGAAACTGATCAGGTGATCATCGCCTAATCCAGGACATGTTCACTGACACAGTACCTGGAAACTAACCAGGTGATCATCACCTAACCCAGGACATGTTCACTGACACAGTACCTGGAAACTGACCAGGTGATCATCACCTAATCCAGGACATGTTCACTGATCCAGCACCTGGAAACTGACCAGATGATCACCACCTAACCCAGGACATGTTCACTGACCCAGCACCTGGAAACTAACCAGGTGATCATCACCTAATTCAGGACATGTTCACTGACACAGCACCTGGAAACTGACCAGGTGATCATCGCCTAATCCAGGACATGTTCACTGACACAGCACCTGGAAACTAACCAGGTGATCATCACCTAATCCAGGACATGTTCACTGACACAGCACCTGGAAACTGACCAGGTGATCATCACCTAATCCAGGACATGTTCACTGACACAGCACCTGGAAACTGATCAGGTGATCATCGCCTAATCCAGGACATGTTCACTGACCCAGCACCTGGAAACTAACCAGGTGATCATCACCTAATCCAGGACATGTTCACTGACACAGCACCTGGAAACTGACCAGGTGATCATCACCTAATCCAGGACATGTTCACTGACACAGCACCTGGAAACTGATCAGGTGATCATCGCCTAATCCAGGACATGTTCACTGACCCAGTACCTGGAAACTAACCAGGTGATCATCACCTAATCCAGGACATGTTCACTGACACAGCACCTGGAAACTGACCAGGTGATCATCACCTAACCCAGGACATGTTCACTGACACAGTACCTGGAAACTGACCAGGTGATCATCACCTAATCCAGGACATGTTCACTGATCCAGCACCTGGAAACTGACCAGATGATCACCACCTAACCCAGGACATGTTCACTGACCCAGCACCTGGAAACTAACCAGGTGATCATCACCTAATTCAGGACATGTTCACTGACACAGCACCTGGAAACTGACCAGGTGATCATCACCTAATCCAGGACATGTTCACTGACACAGCACCTGGAAACTAACCAGGTGATCATCACCTAATTCAGGACATGTTCACTGACACAGCACCTGGAAACTGACCAGGTGATCATCACCTAACCCAGGACATGTTCACTGACCCAGCACCTGGAAACTGACCAGGTGAGCATCACCTAACCCAGGACATGTTCACTGACCCAGCACCTGGAAACTGACCAGGTGATCATCGCCTAATCCAGTACATGTTCACTGACCCAGTACCTGGAAACTAACCAGGTGATCATCACCTAACCCAGGACATGTTCACTGACCCAGCACCTGGAAACTGACCAGGTGATCATCGCCTAATCCAGGACATGTTCACTGAACCAGTACCTGGAAACTAACCAGGTGATCATCACCTAATCCAGGACATGTTCACTGACCCAGTACCTGGAAACTGACCAGGTGATCATCACCTAATCCAGGATCTGTTCACTGACCCAGTGCCTGGAAACTGACCAGGTGATCATCGCCTAATCCAGGACATGTTCACTGACACAGCACCTGGAAACTGACCAGGTGATCATCACCTAATCCAGGACATGTTCAATGAACCAGCACCTGGAAACTGACCAGGTGATCATCACCTAACCCAGGATATGTTCACTGACCCAGTACCTGGAAACTGACCAGGTGAGCATCACCCAACCCAGGACATGTTCACTGACCCAGCACCTGGAAACTGACCAGGTGATCATCACCTAATCCAGGACATGTTCACTGACCCAGCACCTGGAAACTAACCAGGTGATCATCGCCTAATCCAGGACATGTTCACTGAACCAGCACCTGGAAATTGACCAGGTGAACATCACCTAATCCAGGCCATGTTCACTGACCCAGTACCTGGAAACTGACCAGGTGATCATCACCTAATCCAGGACATGTTCAATGAACCAGCACCTGGAAACTGACCAGGTGATCATCACCTAATCCAGGACATGTTCACTGACCCAGCACCTGGAAACTGACCAGATGATCATCACCTAACCCAGGACATGTTCACTGACCCAGTACCTGGAAACTGACCAGGTGATCATCACCTAATCCAGGACATGTTCACTGACCCAGCACCTGGAAACTGACCAGATGATCATCACCTAACCCAGGACATGTTCACTGACCCAGCACCTGGAAACTAACCAGGTGATCATCACCTAATCCAGGATATGTTCACTGACCTAGCACCTGGAAACTGACCAGGTGATCATCACCTAACCCAGGACATGTTCACTGACCCAGCACCTGGAAACTAACCAGGTGATCATCACCTAATCCAGGATATGTTCACTGACCTAGCACCTGGAAACTGACCAGGTGATCATCATCTAACCCAGGACATGTTCACTGACCCAGTACCTGGAAACTGACCAGGTGAGCATCACCCAACCCAGGACATGTTCACTGACCCAGTACCTGGAATCTGACCAGGTGATCATCACCTAATCCAGGACATGTTCACTGACACAGCACCTGGAAACTGACCAGGTGATCATCACATAATCCAGGACATGTTCACTGACCCAGCACCTGGAAACTAACCAGGTGATCATCGCCTAATCCAGGACATGTTCACTGAACCAGCACCTGGAAACTGACCAGGTGATCATCACCTAACCCAGGAAATGTTCACTGAACCAGCACCTGGAAACTGACCAGGTGATCATCACCTAACCCAGGACATGTTCACTGATCCAGCACCTGGAAACTGACCAGGTGATCACCACCTAACCCAGGACATGTTCACTGACACAGCACCTGGAAACTGACCAGGTGATCATCACCTAACCCAGGACATGTTCACTGACCCAGCACCTGGAAACTAACCAGGTGATCATCACCTAACCCAGGACATGTTCACTGACACAGCACCTGGAAACTAACCAGGTGATCATCACCTAACCCAGGACATGTTCACTGACCCAGCACCTGGAAACTAACCAGGTGATCATCACCTAACCCAGGACATGTTCACTGACACAGTACCTGGAAACTAACCAGGTGATCATCACCTAACCCAGGACATGTTCACTGACACAGCACCTGGAAACTAACCAGGTGATCATCACCTAATTCAGGACATGTTCACTGACACAGCACCTGGAAACTGACCAGGTGATCATCGCCTAATCCAGGACATGTTCACTGACCCAGCACCTGGAAACTAACCAGGTGATCATCACCTAATTCAGGACATGTTCACTGACACAGCACCTGGAAACTGACCAGGTGATCATCACCTAACCCAGGACATGTTCACTGACCCAGCACCTGGAAACTGACCAGGTGATCATCGCCTAATCCAGGACATGTTCACTGAACCAGCACCTGGAAACTGACCAGGTGATCATCACCTAATCCAGGACATGTTCACTGAACCAGCACCTGGAAACTGACCAGGTGATCATCACCTAACCCAGGACATGTTCACTGAACCAGTACCTGGAAACTAACCAGGTGATCATCACCTAACCCAGGACATGTTCACTGACCCAGCACCTGGAAACTGACCAGGTGATCATCGCCTAATCCAGGACATGTTCACTGACACAGTACCTGGAAACTGACCAGGTGAACATCACCTAATCCGGGACATGTTCACTGACCCAGCACCTGGAAACTGACCAGGTGATCATCACCTAATCCGGGACATGTTCACTGACCCAGCACCTGGAAACTGACCAGGTGATCCTCACCTAACCCAGGACATGTTCACTGACACAGCACCTGGAAACTAACCAGGTGATCATCACCTAACCCAGGACATGTTCACTGACCCAGCACCTGGAAACTGACCAGGTGATCATCGCCTAATCCAGGACATGTTCACTGAACCAGCACCTGGAAACTGACCAGGTGATCATCACCTAACCCAGGACATGTTCACTGACCCAGCACCTGGAAACTGACCAGGTGATCATCGCCTAATCCAGGACATGTTCACTGACACAGCACCTGGAAACGGACCAGGTGATCATCACCTAATCCGGGACATGTTCACTGACCCAGTACCTGGAAACTGACCAGGTGATCATCACCTAATCCAGGACATGTTCAATGAACCAGCACCTGGAAACTGACCAGGTGATCATCACCTAATCCAGGACATGTTCACTGACACAGTACCTGGAAACTGACCAGGTGATCATCACCTAATCCAGGATATGTTCACTGACACAGTACCTGGAAACTGACCAGGTGATCATCGCCTAACCCAGGACATGTTCACTGACACAGTACCTGGAAACTAACCAGGTGATCATCACCTAACCCAGGACATGTTCACTGACCTAGCACCTGGAAACTGACCAGGTGATCATCATCTAACCCAGGACATGTTCACTGAAACAGCACCTGGAAACTGACCAGGTGATCATCATCTAACCCAGGACATGTTCACTGACCCAGTACCTGGAAACTGACCAGGTGAGCATCACCCAACCCAGGACATGTTCACTGACCCAGCACCTGGAAACTGACCAGGTGATCATCACCTAATCCAGGACATTTTCACTGACCCAGCACCTGGAAACTGACCAGGTGATCATCACCTAACCCAGGACATGTTCACTGACACAGCACCTGGAAACTAACCAGGTGATCATCACCTAATCCAGTACATGTTCACTGAACCAGCACCTGGAAACTAACCAGGTGATCATCACCTAACCCAGGACATGTTCACTGACACAGCACCTGGAAACTAACCAGGTGATCATCACCTAATCCAGTACATGTTCACTGAACCAGCACCTGGAAACTAACCAGGTGATCATCACCTAACCCAGGACATGTTCACTGAACCAGCACCTGGAAACTGACCAGGTGTACATCACCTAACCCAGGCCATGTTCACTGACCCAGCACCTGGAAACTAACCAGGTGATCATCACCTAATCCAGGACATGTTCACTGAACCAGCACCTGGAAACTAACCAGGTGATCATCACCTAACCCAGGACATGTTCACTGAACCAGCACCTGGAAACTAACCAGGTGATCATCACCTAACCCAGGACATGTTCACTGAACCAGCACCTGGAAACTAACCAGGTGATCATCACCTAACCCAGGACATGTTCACTGAACCAGCACCTGGAAACTGACCAGGTGATCATCGCCTAATCCAGGACATGTTCACTGACCCAGCACCTGGAAACTGACCAGGTGATCATCACCTAATCCAGTACATGTTCACTGAACCAGCACCTGGAAACTGACCAGGTGTACATCACCTAACCCAGGCCATGTACACTAACCCAGCACCTGGAAACTAACCAGGTGATCATCACCTAACCCAGGACATGTTCACTGAACCAGCACCTGGAAACTAACCAGGTGATCATCACCTAACCCAGGACATGTTCACTGAACCAGCACCTGGAAACTAACCAGGTGATCATCACCTAATCCAGGACATGTTCACTGACCCAGCACCTGGAAACTGACCAGGTGATCATCACCTAATCCAGGACATGTTCACTGACCCAGCACCTGGAAACTGACCAGGTGATCATCACCTAATCCAGGACATGTTCACTGACCCAGTACCTGGAAACTGACCAGGTGATCATCACCTAACCCAGGACATGTTCACTGACCCAGTACCTGGAAACTGACCAGGTGATCATCACCTAACCCAGGACATGTTCACTGACCCAGCACCTGGAAACTAACCAGGTGATCATCGCCTAACCCAGGACATGTTCACTGACCCAGTACCTGGAAACTGACCAGGTGATCATCACCTAATCCAGGACATGTTCACTGACCCAGCACCTGGAAACTAACCAGGTGATCATCGCCTAATCCAGGACATGTTCACTGAACCAGCACCTGGAAATTGACCAGGTGAACATCACCTAATCCAGGCCATGTTCACTAACCTAGCACCTGGAAACTGACCAGGTGATCATCACCTAACCCAGGAAATGTTCACTGAACCAGCACCTGGAAACTAACCAGGTGATCATCGCCTAATCCAGGACATGTTCACTGAACCAGCACCTGGAAATTGACCAGGTGAACATCACCTAATCCAGGCCATGTTCACTAACCTAGCACCTGGAAACTGACCAGGTGATCATCACCTAACCCAGGACATGTTCACTGACCCAGCACCTGGAAACTGACCAGGTGATCATCACCTAACCCAGGACATGTTCACTGACACAGTACCTGGAAACTGACCAGGTGATCATCACCTAATCCAGGACATGTTCACTGAACCAGCACCTGGAAATTGACCAGGTGAACATCACCTAATCCAGGACATGTTCACTGACCCAGTACCTGGAAACTAACCAGGTGATCATCACCTAATCCAGGACATGTTCACTGAACCAGCACCTGGAAACTGACCAGGTGATCATCACCTAACCCAGGACATGTTCACTGACCCAGCACCTGGAAACTAACCAGGTGATCATCGCCTAATCCAGGAGATGTTCACTGAACCATTACCTGGAAACTGACCAGGTGATCATCACCTAACCCAGGACATGTTCACTAACCTAGCACCTGGAAACTGACCAGGTGATCATCACCTAACCCAGGCCATGTTCACTAACCTAGCACCTGGAAACTGACCAGGTGATCATCACCTAACCCAGGACATGTTCACTGATCCAGCACCTGGAAACTAACCAGGTGATCATCACCTAACCCAGGTAATGTTCACTGAACCAGCACCTGGAAACTGACCAGGTGATCATCACCTAATCCAGGACATGTTCACTGACCCAGCACCTGGAAACTGACCAGGTGATCATCGCCTAATCCAGGACATGTTCACTGACACAGCACCTGGAAACTGACCAGGTGATCATCACCTAACCCAGGACATGTTCACTGACACAGCACCTGGAAACTGACCAGGTGATCATCACCTAACCCAGGACATGTTCACTGATCCAGCACCTGGAAACTGACCAGTTGATCATCGCCTAATCCAGGACATGTTCACTGAACCAGCACCTGGAAACTGACCAGGTCATCATCACCTAACCCAGGACATGTTCACTGACCCAGTACCTGGAAACTGACCAGGTGATCATCGCCTAATCCAGGATATGTTCACTGAACCAGCACCTGGAAACTAACCAGGTGATCATCACCTAACCCAGGACATGTTCACTGACCCAGCACCTGGAAACTGACCAGGTGATCATCACCTAACCCAGGACATGTTCACTGACCCAGTACCTGGAAACTAACCAGGTGATCATCACCTAATCCGGGACATGTTCACTGACCCAGTACCTGGAAACTGACCAGGTGATCATCGCCTAATCCAGGACATGTTCACTGACCCAGTACCTGGAAACTGACCAGGTGATCATCGCCTAACCCAGGACATGTTCACTGACCCAGCACCTGGAAACTGACCAGGTGATCATCACCTAACCCAGGACATGTTCACTGACCCAGCACCTGGAAACTGACCAGGTGATCATCGCCTAATCCAGGACATGTTCACTGACCCAGCACCTGGAAACTGACCAGGTGATCATCGCCTAATCCAGGACATGTTCACTGACACAGCACCTGGAAACTGACCAGGTGATCATCGCCTAATCCAGGACATGTTCACTGACACAGCACCTGGAAACTGACCAGGTGATCATCACCTAATCCAGGACATGTTCAATGAACCAGCACCTGGAAACTGACCAGGTGATCATCACCTAACCCAGGACATGTTCACTGACCCAGCACCTGGAAACTGACCAGGTGATCATCACCTAACCCAGGACATGTTCACTGACCCAGTACCTGGAAACTGACCAGGTGATCATCACCTAACCCAGGACATGTTCACTGACCCAGCACCTGGAAACTGACCAGGTGATCATCATCTAACCCAGGACATGTTCACTGAACCAGCACCTGGAAACTGACCAGGTGATCATCACCTAATCCAGGACATGTTCACTGACCCAGTACCTGGAAACTGACCAGGTGATCATCACCTAATCCAGGACATGTTCAATGAACCAGCACCTGGAAACTGACCAGGTGATCATCACCTAACCCAGGACATGTTCACTGACCCAGTACCTGGAAACTGACCAGGTGATCATCACCTAACCCAGGACATGTTCACTGACCCAGCACCTGGAAACTGACCAGGTGATCATCATCTAACCCAGGACATGTTCACTGACCCAGCACCTGGAAACTGAACAGGTGATCATCACCTAATCCAGGACATGTTCACTGACCCAGTGCCTGGAAACTGACCAGGTGATCATCACCTAATCCAGGACATGTTCACTGACCCAGTACCTGGAAACTAACCAGGTGATCATCACCTAATCCGGGACATGTTCACTGACCCAGTACCTGGAAACTGACCAGGTGATCATCGCCTAATCCAGGACATGTTCACTGACACAGCACCTGGAAACTGACCAGGTGATCATCGCCTAATCCAGGACATGTTCACTGACACAGCACCTGGAAACTGACCAGGTGATCATCACCTAACCCAGGACATGTTCACTGACACAGCACCTGGAAACTGACCAGGTGATCATCACCTAACCCAGGACATGCTCACTGACACAGCACCTGGAAACTGACCAGGTGATCATCACCTAATCCAGGACATGTTCACTGACACAGCACCTGGAAACTGAAAAGGTGATCATCACCTAACCCAGGACATGTTCACTGAACCAGCACCTGGAAACTAACCAGGTGATCATCACCTAATCCGGGACATGTTCACTGACCCAGTACCTGGAAACTGACCAGGTGATCATCACCTAATCCAGGACATGTTCACTGACCCAGCAACTGGAAACTGACCAGGGGTGATCATCACCTAACCCAGGACATGTTCACTGAACCAGCACCTGGAAACTGACCAGGTGATCATCACCTAATCCAGGATATGTTCACTGACCTAGCACCTGGAAACTGACCAGGTGATCATCACCTAATCCAGGACATGTTCACTGACCCAGCACCTGGAAACTGACCAGGTGATCATCACCTAATCCAGGACATGTTCACTGACCTAGCACCTGGAAACTGACCAGGTGATCATCACCTAATCCAGGACATGTTCACTGACCCAGTACCTGGAAACTGACCAGGTGAGCATCACCCAACCCAGGACATGTTCACTGACCCAGCACCTGGAAACTGACCAGGTGATCATCACCTAATCCAGGACATTTTCACTGACCCAGCACCTGGAAACTGACCAGGTGATCATCACCTAATCCAGTACATGTTCACTGAACCAGCACCTGGAAACTAACCAGGTGATCATCACCTAACCCAGGACATGTTCACTGAACCAGCACCTGGAAACTGACCAGGTGTACATCACCTAACCCAGGACATGTTCACTGACCCAGCACCTGGAAACTAACCAGGTGATCATCACCTAACCCAGGACATGTTCACTGAACCAGCACCTGGAAACTAACCAGGTGATCATCACCTAACCCAGGACATGTTCACTGACCCAGTACCTGGAAACTAACCAGGTGATCATCACCTAACCCAGGACATGTTCACTGAACCAGCACCTGGAAACTGACCAGGTGATCATCGCCTAATCCAGGACATGTTCACTGACCCAGCACCTGGAAACTGACCAGGTGATCATCACCTAATCCAGTACATGTTCACTGAACCAGCACCTGGAAACTGACCAGGTGTACATCACCTAACCCAGGCCATGTTCACTGACCCAGCACCTGGAAACTAACCAGGTGATCATCACCTAACCCAGGACATGTTCACTGAACCAGCACCTGGAAACTAACCAGGTGATCATCACCTAACCCAGGACATTTTCACTGAACCAGCACCTGGAAACTAACCAGGTGATCATCACCTAACCCAGGACATGTTCACTGAACCAGCACCTGGAAACTGACCAGGTGATCATCGCCTAACCCAGGACATGTTCACTGAACCAGTACCTGGAAACTGACCAGGTGATCATCACCTAATCCAGGACATGTTCACTGACACAGCACCTGGAAACTGACCAGGTGATCATCACCTAATCCAGGACATGTTCACTGACCCAGTACCTGGAAACTAACCAGGTGATCATCACCTAACCCAGGACATGTTCACTGACCCAGCACCTGGAAACTAACCAGGTGATCATCACCTAACCCAGGACATGTTCACTGACACAGCACCTGGTAAGTGACCAGGTGATCATCGCCTAATCCAGGACATGTTCACTGACCCAGCACCTGGAAACTGACCAGGTGATCATCACCTAACCCAGGACATGTTCACTGACCCAGCACCTGGAAACTGACCAGGTGATCATCACCTAACCCAGGACATGTTCACTGACCCAGCACCTGGAAACTGACCAGGTGAACATCTCCTAATCCAGAACATGTTCACTGACCCAGTGCCTGGAAACTGACCAGGTGATCATCACCTAATTCAGGACATGTTCACTGACCCAGCACCTGGAATCTAACCAGGTGATCATCACCTAACCCAGGACATGTTCACTGACACAGTACCTGGAAACTGACCAGGTGATCATCACCTAACCCAGGACATGTTCACTGACCCAGCACCTGGTAAGTGACCAGGTGATCATCACCTAACCCAGGACATGTTCACTGACCCAGTACCTGGAAACTGACCAGGTGATCATCACCTAACCCAGGACATGTTCACTGACCCAGCACCTGGAAACTGACCAGGTGATCATCGCCTAATCCAGGACATGTTCACTGACCCAGTGCCTGGAAACTAACCAGGTGATCATCGCCTAATCCGGGACATGTTCACTGATCCAGCACCTGGAAACTGACCAGGTGATCATCGCCTAATCCAGGATATGTTCACTGACCCAGCACCTGGAAACTGACCAGGTGATCATCACCTAACCCAGGACATGTTCACTGACACAGCACCTGGAAACTGACCAGGTGATCATCACCTAACCCAGGACATGTTCACTGAACCAGCACCTGGAAACTAACCAGGTGAGCATCACCTAATCCAGGACATGTTCACTGAACCAGCACCTGGAAACTAACCAGGTGAGCATCACCTAATCCAGGACATGTTCACTGAACCAGCACCTGGAAACTGACCAGGTGATCATCGCCTAATCCAGGACATGTTCACTGAACCAGCACCTGGAAACTGACCAGGTGAACATCACCTAACCCAGGACATGTTCACTGACCCAGTACCTGGAAACTGACCAGGTGATCATCGCCTAATCCAGGACATGTTCACTGACCCAGCACCTGGAAACTGACCAGGTGATCATCACCTAACCCAGGACATGTTCACTGACCCAGCACCTGGAAACTAACCAGGTGATCATCACCTAACCCAGGACATGTTCACTGACCCAGTACCTGGAAACTGACCAGGTGATCATCGCCTAACCCAGCACATGTTCACTGACGCAGTACCTGGAAACTGACCAGGTGATCATCACCTAATCCAGGACATTTTCACTGACCCAGCACCTGGAAACTGACCAGGTGATCATCACCTAATCCAGTACATGTTCACTGAACCAGCACCTGGAAACTAACCAGGTGATCATCACCTAACCCAGGACATGTTCACTGACCCAGTACCTGGAAACTGACCAGGTGACCATCACCTAACCCAGGACATGTTCACTGAACCAGCACCTGGAAACTAACCAGGTGATCATCACCTAACCCAGGACATGTTCACTGAACCAGCACCTGGAAACTAACCAGGTGATCTTCACCGAACCCAGGACATGTTCACTGACCCAGCACCTGGAAACTAACCAGGTGATCATCGCCTAATCCAGGACATGTTCACTGAACCAGCACCTGGAAACTGACCAGGTGATCATCGCCTAATCCAGGACATGTTCACTGACCCAGCACCTGGAAACTGACCAGGTGATCATCACCTAATCCAGTACATGTTCACTGAACCAGCACCTGGAAACTAACCAGGTGATCATCACCTAACCCAGGACATGTTCACTGAACCAGCACCTGGATACTAACCAGGTGATCATCACCTAACCCAGGACATGTTCACTGAACCAGCACCTGGAAACTAACCAGGTGATCATCACCTAACCCAGGACATGTTCACTGAACCAGCACCTGGAAACTAACCAGGTGATCATCACCTAACCCAGGACATGTTCACTGACACAGCACCTGGTAAGTGACCAGGTGATCATCGCCTAATCCAGGACATGTTCACTGACCCAGTGCCTGGAAACTAACCAGGTGATCATCGCCTAATCCGGGACATGTTCACTGACACAGCACCTGGAAACTGACCAGGTGATCATCGCCTAATCCGGGACATGTTCACTGACACAGCACCTGGAAACTGACCAGGTGATCATCACCTAACCCAGGACATGTTCACTGAACCAGCACCTGGAAACTAACCAGGTGAGCATCACCTAATCCAGGACATGTTCACTGAACCAGCACCTGGAAACTAACCAGGTGAGCATCACCTAATCCAGGACATGTTCACTGAACCAGCACCTGCAAACTGACCAGGTGATCATCGCCTAATCCAGGACATGTTCACTGAACCAGCACCTGGAAACTGACCAGGTGAACATCACCTAACCCAGGACATGTTCACTGACCTAGCACCTGGAAACTGACCAGGTGATCATCACCTAACCCAGGACATGTTCACTGACCCAGTACCTGGAAACTGACCAGGTGATCATCGCCTAACCCAGGACATGTTCACTGACCCAGCACCTGGAAACTCACCAGGTGATCATCACCTAACCCAGGACATGTTCACAGACACAGCACCTGGAAACTGACCAGGTGTACATCACCTAACAGAGCACATGTTCACTGACCCAGCACCTGGAAACTGACCAGGTGATCATCACCTAACCCAGCACATGTTCACTGACCCAGTACCTGGAAACTGACCAGGTGAGCATCACCTAACCCAGGACATGTTCACTGACCCAGTACCTGGAAACTGACCAGGTGAGCATCACCTAACACAGGACATGTTCACTGACCCAGCACCTGGAAACTAACCAGGTGATCATCACCTAATCCAGGACATGTTCACTGACCCAGCACCTGGAAACTGACCAGGTGATCATCACCTAACCCAGCACATGTTCACTGACCCAGTACCTGGAAACTGACCAGGTGAGCATCACCTAACCCAGGACATGTTCACTGACCCAGCACCTGGAAACTAACCAGGTGATCATCGCCTAACCCAGGACATGTTCACTGACCCAGCACCTGGAAACTGACCAGGTGATCATCACCTAACCCAGGACATGTTCACTGACCCAGCACCTGGAAACTGACCAGGTGATCATCACCTAACCCAGGACATGTTCACTGACCCAGCACCTGGAAACTAACCAGGTGATCATCGCCTAACCCAGGACATGTTCACTGACCCAGCACCTGGAAACTGACCAGGTGATCATCACCTAACCCAGGACATGTTCACTGACCCAGCACCTGGAAACTGACCAGGTGATCATCACCTAATCCAGGACACGTTCACTGAAACAGCACCTGGAAACTGACCAGGTGAACATCACCTAATCCAGGACATGTTCACTGACCCAGTACCTGGAAACTGACCAGGTGATCATCACCTAACCCAGGACATGTTCACTGACCCAGCACCTGGAAACTGACCAGGTGATCATCACCTAATCCAGGACATGTTCACTGACCCAGCACCTGGAAACTGACCAGGTGATCATCACCTAACCCAGGACATGTTCACTGACCCAGCACCTGGAAACTGACCAGGTGATCATCACCTAATCCAGGACATGTTCACTGACCCAGCACCTGGAAACTGACCAGGTGATCATCACCTAATCCAGGACATGTTCACTGACCCAGCACCTGGAAACTGACCAGGTGATCATCACCTAATCCAGGACACGTTCACTGAAACAGCACCTGGAAACTGACCAGGTGAACATCACCTAATCCAGGACATGTTCACTGACCCAGCACCTGGAAACTGACCAGGTGATCATCACCTAATCCAGGACATGTTCACTGACACAGCACCTGGAAACTGACCAGGTGATCATCACCTAACCCAGGACATGTTCACTGACCCAGCACCTGGAAACTGACCAGGTGATCATCACCTAACCCAGGACATGTTCACTGACCCAGCACCTGGAAACTAACCAGGTGATCATCGCCTAACCCAGGACATGTTCACTGACCCAGTACCTGGAAACTGACCAGGTGATCATCACCTAATCCAGGACATGTTCACTGACCCAGCACCTGGAAACTGACCAGGTGATCATCACCTAACCCAGGACATGTTCACTGACCCAGCACCTGGAAACTAACCAGGTGATCATCGCCTAACCCAGGACATGTTCACTGACCCAGCACCTGGAAACTGACCAGGTGATCATCACCTAACCCAGGACATGTTCACTGACCCAGCACCTGGAAACTGACCAGGTGATCATCACCTAACCCAGGACATGTTCACTGACCCAGCACCTGGAAACTAACCAGGTGATCATCGCCTAACCCAGGACATGTTCACTGACCCAGTACCTGGAAACTGACCAGGTGATCATCACCTAATCCAGGACATGTTCACTGAACCAGTACCTGGAAACTGACCAGGTGATCATCACCTAACCCAGGACATGTTCACTGACACAGCACCTGGAAACTGACCAGGTGTTCATCACCTAACCCAGGACATGTTCACTGACCCAGTACCTGGAAACTAACCAGGTGATCATCACCTAATCCAGGACATGTTCACTGACCCAGTACCTGGAAACTGACCAGGTGATCATCACCTAACCCAGGACATGTTCACTGACCCAGCACCTGGAAACTGACCAGGTGATCATCACCTAACCCAGGACATGTTCACTGACCCAGCACCTGGAAACTGACCAGGTGATCATCACCTAACCCAGGACATGTTCACTGACCCAGCACCTGGAAACTGACCAGGTGATCATCACCTAACCCAGGACATGTTCACTGACCCAGTACCTGGAAACTAACCAGGTGATCATCACCTAACCCAGGACATGTTCACTGACCCAGCACCTGGAAACTGACCAGGTGATCATCACCTAACCCAGGACATGTTCACTGACCTAGCACCTGGAAACTAACCAGGTGATCATCACCTAACCCAGGACATGTTCACTGACCCAGTACCTGGAAACTGACCAGGTGATCATCACCTAACCCAGGACATGTTCACTGACCCAGTACCTGGAAACTGACCAGGTGATCATCACCTAATCCAGTACATGTTCACTGACCCAGCACCTGGAAACTGACCAGGTGATCATCACCTAATCCAGGACATGTTCACTGACCCAGCACCTGGAAACTGACCAGGTGATCATCGCCTAACCCAGGACATGTTCACTGACCCAGTACCTGGAAACTAACCAGGTGATCATCACCTAATCCAGGACATGTTCACTGACACAGCACCTGGAAACTGACCAGGTGAACATCACCTAACCCAGGACATGTTCACTGACCCAGCACCTGGAAACTGACCAGGTGATCATCACCTAACCCAGGACATGCTCACTGACACAGCACCTGGAAACTGACCAGGTGATCATCACCTAACCCAGGACATGTTCACTGACACAGCACCTGGAAACTGACCAGGTGAACATCACCTAATCCAGGCCATGTTCACTGACCTATCACCTGGAAACTGACCAGGTGATCATCACCTAACCCAGGACATGTTCACTGACCCAGTACCTGGAAACTGACCAGGTGATCATCACCTAACCCAGGACATGCTCACTGACACAGCACCTGGAAACTGACCAGGTGATCATCACCTAACCCAGGACATGTTCACTGACACAGCACCTGGAAACTGACCAGGTGATCATCACCTAATCCAGGACATGTTCACTGACCCAGCACCTGGAAACTGACCAGGTGATCATCACCTAACCCAGGACATGTTCACTGACCCAGCACCTGGAAACTGACCAGGTGATCATCACCTAACCCAGGACATGTTCACTGACCCAGCACCTGGAAACTGACCAGGTGATCATCACCTAACCCAGGACATGTTCACTGACACAGCACCTGGAAACTAACCAGGTGATCATCACCTAACCCAGGACATGTTCACTGACCCAGCACCTGGAAACTAACCAGGTGATCATCACCTAATCCAGGACATGTTCACTGACCCAGCACCTGGAAACTGACCAGGTGATCATCACCTCACCCAGGACATGTTCACTGACACAGCACCTGGAAACTAACCAGGTGATCATCACCTAATCCAGGACATGTTCACTGACCCAGCACCTGGAAACTGACCAGGTGAGCATCACCTAATCCAGGACATGTTCACTGACACAGCACCTGGAAACTAACCAGGTGATCATCACCTAATCCAGGACATGTTCACTGACACAGCACCTGGAAACTGACCAGGTGATCATCACCTAACCCAGGACATGTTCACTGACCCAGTACCTGGAAACTGACCAGGTGAGCATCACCTAATCCAGGACATGTTCACTGACCCAGCACCTGGAAACTGACCAGGTGAGCATCACATAACCCAGGGCATGTTCACTGACACAGCACCTGGAAACTAACCAGGTGGGCATCACCTAACCCAGGACATGTTCACTGACCGAGCACCTGGAAACTAACCAGGTGAGCATCACCTAACCCAGGACATGTTCACTGACCCAGCACCTGGAAACTGACCAGGTGATCATCACCTAATCCAGGACATGTTCACTGACCCAGTACCTGGAAACTGACCAGGTGATCATCACCTAACCCAGGACATGTTCACTGACACAGTACCTGGAAACTGACCAGGTGATCATCGCCTAATCCAGGACATGTTCACTGACACAGCACCTGGAAACTAACCAGGTGATCATCACCTAATCCAGGACATGTTCACTGACCCAGCACCTGGAAACTGACCAGGTGAGCATCACCTAATCCAGGACATGTTCACTGACACAGCACCTGGAAACTGACCAGGTGATCATCACCTAACCCAGGACATGTTCACTGACCCAGTACCTGGAAACTGACCAGGTGAGCATCACCTAATCCAGGACATGTTCACTGACCCAGCACCTGGAAACTGACCAGGTGAGCATCACATAACCCAGGGCATGTTCACTGACACAGCACCTGGAAACTAACCAGGTGGGCATCACCTAACCCAGGACATGTTCACTGACCGAGCACCTGGAAACTAACCAGGTGAGCATCACCTAACCCAGGACATGTTCACTGACCCAGCACCTGGAAACTGACCAGGTGATCATCACCTAATCCAGGACATGTTCACTGACCCAGTACCTGGAAACTGACCAGGTGATCATCACCTAACCCAGGACATGTTCACTGACACAGTACCTGGAAACTGACCAGGTGATCATCACCTAATCCAGGACATGTTCACTGACCCAGTACCTGGAAACTGACCAGGTGATCATCACCTAACCCAGGACATGTTCACTGACACAGTACCTGGAAACTGACCAGGTGATCATCACCTAATCCAGGACATGTTCACTGACCCAGTACCTGGAAACTGACCAGGTGATCATCACCTAATCCAGGACATGTTCACTGACCCAGTACCTGGAAACTGACCAGGTGATCATCACCTAATCCAGGACATGTTCACTGACCCAGTACCTGGAAACTGACCAGGTGATCATCACCTAACCCAGGACATGTTCACTGAACCAGTACCTGGAAACTGACCAGGTGATCATCACCTAATCCAGGACATGTTCACTGACCCAGTACCTGGAAACTGACCAGGTGATCATCACCTAACCCAGGACATGTTCACTGACCCAGTACCTGGAAACTGACCAGGTGATCATCACCTAACCCAGGACATGTTCACTGACCCAGTACCTGGAAACTGACCAGGTGATCATCACCTAACCCAGGACATGTTCACTGACACAGTACCTGGAAACTGACCAGGTGATCATCGCCTAACCCAGGACATGTTCACTGACCCAGCACCTGGAAACTAACCAGGTGATCATCGCCTAATCCAGGACATGTTCACTGACCCAGTACCTGGAAACTGACCAGGTGATCATCACCTAATCCAGGACATGTTCACTGACACAGTACCTGGAAACTGACCAGGTGATCATCACCTAATCCAGGACATGTTCACTGACACAGCACCTGGAAACTGACCAGGTGATCATCACCTAACCCAGGACATGTTCACTGACACAGCACCTGGAAACTGACCAGGTGATCATCACCTAACCCAGGACATGTTCACTGACCCAGTACCTGGAAACTAACCAGGTGATCATCACCTAACCCAGGACATGTTCACTGACCCAGCACCTGGAAACTAACCAGGTGATCATCACCTAACCCAGGACATGTTCACTGACCCAGTACCTGGAAACTGACCAGGTGAGCATCACCTAATCCAGGACATGTTCACTGACCCAGTACCTGGAAACTAACCAGGTGAGCATCACCTAACCCAGGACATGTTCACTGACCCAGTACCTGGAAACTGACCAGGTGATCATCACCTAACCCAGGACATGTTCACTGACACAGTACCTGGAAACTAACCAGGTGAGCATCACCTAACCCAGGACATGTTCACTGACCCAGTACCTGGAAACTGACCAGGTGATCATCACCTAACCCAGGACATGTTCACTGACACAGTACCTGGAAACTGACCAGGTGATCATCGCCTAACCCAGGACATGTTCACTGACCCAGCACCTGGAAACTAACCAGGTGATCATCGCCTAATCCAGGACATGCTCACTGACCCAGCACCTGGAAACTGACCAGGTGATCATCACCTAACCCAGGACATGTTCACTGACCTATCACCTGGAAACTAACCAGGTGATCATCACCTAACACAGGACATGTTCACTGACCTATCACCTGGAAACTAACCAGGTGATCATCACCTAACACAGGACATGTTCACTGACCCAGTGCCAGGAAACTGACCAGGTGATCATCGCCTAATCCAGGACATGTTCACTGACACAGTACCTGGAAACTAACCAGGTGATCATCACCTAACCCAGGACATTTTCACTGACACAGCACCTGGTAACTGACCAGGTGATCATCGCCTGATCCAGGACATGTTCACTGACCCAGTACCTGGAAACTGACCAGGTGATCATCGCCTAATCCAGGACATGTTCACTGAACCAGCACCTGGAATCTGACCAGGTGAACATCACCTAATCCAGGACATGTTCACTGACCCAGTACCTGGGAACTGACCAGGTGATCATCACCTAACCGAGGACATGTTCACTGACACAGCACCTGGAAACTGACCAGGTGAACATCACCTAACCCAGGACATGTTCACTGACCCAGTACCTGGAAACTAACCAGGTGATCATCACCTAACCCAGGACATGTTCACTGACCCAGTACCTGGAAACTGACCAGGTGATCATCACCTAATCCAGGACATGTTCACTGACCCAGTGCCTGGAAACTGACCAGGTGATCATCACCTAATCCAGGACATGTTCACTGACCCAGTGCCTGGAAACTGACCAGGTGATCATCACCTAACCCAGGACATGTTCACTGACCCAGCACCTGGAAACTGACCAGGTGATCATCACCTAACCCAGGACATGTTCACTGACCCAGTACCTGGAAACTAACCAGGTGATCATCACCTAATCCAGGACATGTTCACTGACCCAGCACCTGGAAACTAACCAGGTGATCATCACCTAACCCAGGACATGTTCACTGACCCAGCACCTGCAAACTAACCAGGTGATCATCACCTAATCCAGGACATGTTCACTGACCCAGCACCTGGAAACTAACCAGGTGATCATCACCTAATCCAGGACATGTTCACTGACCCAGTGCCAGGAAACTGACCAGGTGATCATCGCCTAATCCGGGACATGTTCACTGACACAGCACCTGGTAACTGACCAGGTGATCATCGCCTGATCCAGGACATGTTCACTGACCCAGTACCTGGAAACTGACCAGGTGATCATCGCCTAATCCAGGACATGTTCACTGAACCAGCACCTGGAATCTGACCAGGTGAACATCACCTAACCCAGGACATGTTCACTGACCCATTACCTGGAAACTAACCAGGTGATCATCACCTAATCCAGGACATGTTCACTGACCCAGTACCTGGAAACTGACCAGGTGATCATCGCCTAACCCAGGACATGTTCACTGACCCATTACCTGGAAACTAACCAGGTGATCACCACCTAACCCAGGACATGTTCACTGACCCAGTACCTGGAAACTGACCAGGTGATCATCACCTAATCCAGGACATGTTCACTGACCCAGTACCTGGAAACTGACCAGGTGATCATCGCCTAACCCAGGACATGTTCACTGACCCATTACCTGGAAACTAACCAGGTGATCACCACCTAACCCAGGACATGTTCACTGACCCAGTACCTGGAAACTGACCAGGTGATCATCACCTAACCCAGGACATGTTCACTGACCCAGTACCTGGAAACTAACCAGGTGATCATCACCTAACCCAGGACATGTTCACTGACCCAGCACCTGGAAACTAACCAGGTGATCATCACCTAACCCAGGACATGTTCACTGACCCAGCACCTGGAAACTGACCAGGTGATCATCACCTAACCCAGGACATGTTCACTGACCCAGTACCTGGAAACTAACCAGGTGATCATCACCTAACCCAGGACATGTTCACTGACCCAGCACCTGGAAACTGACCAGGTGATCATCACCTAACCCAGGACATGTTCACTGACCCAGTACCTGGAAACTAACCAGGTGATCATCACCTAATCCAGGACATGTTCACTGACCCAGTACCTGGAAACTGACCAGGTGATCATCACCTAAACCAGGACATGTTCACTGACCCAGCACCTGGAAACTAACCAGGTGATCATCACCTAACCCAGGACATGTTCACTGACACAGCACCTGGAAACTAACCAGGTGATCATCACCTAAACCAGGACATGTTCACTGACCCAGCACCTGGAAACTAACCAGGTGATCATCACCTAACCCAGGACATGTTCACTGACCCAGTACCTGGAAACTGACCAGGTGATCATCACCTAATCCAGGACATGTTCACTGACCCAGCACCTGGAAACTGACCAGGTGATCATCACCTAACCCAGGACATGTTCACTGACCCAGCACCTGGAAACTGACCAGGTGAACATCACCTAACCCAGGACATGTTCACTGACCCAGCACCTGGAAACTGACCAGGTGATCATCACCTAACCCAGGACATGTTCACTGACACAGCACCTGGAAACTGACCAGGTGATCATCACCTAACCCAGGACATGTTCACTGACACAGCACCTGGAAACTGACCAGGTGATCATCACCTAACCCGGGACATGTTCACTGACACAGCACCTGGAAACTGACCAAGTGATCATCACCTAACCCGGGACATGTTCACTGACACAGCACCTGGAAACTGACCAGGTGATCATCACCTAACCCGGGACATGTTCACTGACACAGCACCTGGAAACTGACCAAGTGATCATCACCTAACCCAGGACATGTTCACTGACCCAGCACCTGGAAACTAACCAGGTAATCATCACCTAACCCAGGACATGTTCACTGACACAGTACCTGGAAACTGACCAGGTGATCATCACCTAATCCAGGACATGTTCACTGACCCAGCACCTGGAAACTAACCAGGTGATCATCACCTAACCCAGGACATGTTCACTGACCCAGCACCTGGAAACTGACCAGGTGATCATCACCTAATCCAGGACATGTTCACTGACACAGCACCTGGAAACTAACCAGGTGATCATCACCTAATCCAGGACATGTTCACTGATCCAGCACCTGGAAACTGACCAGGTGATCATCACCTAATCCAGGACATGTTCACTGACCCAGCACCTGGAAACTGACCAGGTGATCATCACCTAATCCAGGACATGTTCACTGACCCAGCACCTGGAAACTGACCAGGTGATCATCACCTAACCCAGGACATGTTCACTGACCCAGTACCTGGAAACTGACCAGGTGATCATCACCTAACCCAGGACATGTTCACTGACCCAATACCTGGAAACTGACCAGGTGATCATCACCTAATCCAGGACATGTTCACTGACCCAGCACCTGGAAACTAACCAGGTGATCATCACCTAACCCAGGACATGTTCACTGACCCAGCACCTGGAAACTGACCAGGTGATCATCACCTAACCCAGGACATGTTCACTGACCCAGTACCTGGAAACTAACCAGGTGATCATCACCTAATCCAGGACATGTTCACTGACACAGTACCTGGAAACTGACCAGGTGATCATCGCCTAACACAGGACATGTTCACTGACACAGTACCTGGAAACTGACCAGGTGATCATCTCCTAACACAGGACATGTTCACTGACACAGTACCTGGAAACTGACCAGGTGATCATCGCCTAACCCAGGACATGTTCACTGACACAGCACCTGGAAACTAACCAGGTGATCATCACCTAACCCAGGACATGTTCACTGACCCAGTACCTGGAAACTAACCAGGTGATCATCGCCTAACACAGGACATGTTCACTGACCCAGCACCTGGAAACTGACCAGGTGATCATCACCTAACCCAGGACATGTTCACTGACCCAGTACCTGGAAACTAACCAGGTGATCATCGCCTAACACAGGACATGTTCACTGACCCAGTACCTGGAAACTGACCAGGTGATCATCACCTAACCCAGCACATGTTCACTGACCCAGTACCTGGAAACTAACCAGGTGATCATCGCCTAACACAGGACATGTTCACTGACCCAGTACCTGGAAACTAACCAGGTGATCATCGCCTAATCCAGGACATGTTCACTGACACAGCACCTGGAAACTAACCAGGTGATCATCACCTAACCCAGGACATGTTCACTGACCCAGCACCTGGTAACTGACCAGGTGAGCATCACCTAATCCAGGACATGTTCACTGACCCAGCACCTGGGAATTTACCAGGCGATCATCACCTAACCCAGGACATGTTCACTGACCCAGCACCTGGGAATTTACCAGGTGATCATCACCTAACCCAGGACATGTTCACTGACCCAGCACCTGGAAACTAACCAGGTGATCATCACCTAACACAGGACATGATCACTGACCCAGCACCTGGAAACTGACCAGGTGAACATCACCTAACCCAGGACATGTTCACTGACCCAGTACCTGGAAACTGACCAGGTGATCATCACCTAACCCAGGACATGTTCACTGACCCAGTACCTGGAAACTGACCAGGTGATCATCACCTAACCCAGGACATGTTCACTGACCCAGCACCTGGAAACTGACCAGGTGATCATCACCTAACCCAGGACATGTTCACTGACCCAGCACCTGGAAACTGACCAGGTGAGCATCACCTAATCCAGGGCATGTTCACTGACCCAGTGCCTGGAAACTAACCAGGTGATCATCACCTAACCCAGGACATGTTCACTGACCCAGCACCTGGAAACTGACCCAGTACCCATTTCTGATCTCAACACTCAAACTGTCCCAGCACCCAGAAACTGTTCCAATACCAATTTACTGAACCAGAAACCTTCAAGAGAGCCATCGCCCAAAAATGATGTCAATGCACGGCCTGAGTGAGAGATTGTAACTTATGTTGCCGAGCCAAAGAATAATCTGGTCTGGTTAAAACGTTCTGATGGATTAAATAGTAAATGTTTAGAGCACGACATTTCAGCACTGACATCACTAAACAGATGCCTGTTTAAGATACAACTCCACACAAAGGGGTTTAATGCTCAGACAACTGGAGAGGAGCTGTGATACAAGAGGAGATATATTTATATAGTTATACATTGTCCAGAAACACTCACTGACCTGGCTGAAATCATTTTCAATCCACATATCCACAAAACCTCCTCGCATTTTCTGTGAGAAATGCTGTCTTTGTTCCAACTTTTAAAAGCAAATAATCAGTTCCCTACAAGCCGCTTTTACACAAAAGAAAATTGTGTAGAATATCTCAGGTTACATGATCCAATTAGTGCCGGTACGTTGAACTCCGGAGTTCCACCCATAATTACCACTCATTGTTAGAATTGAACAGAACATTTTAAATGGAGATTTGAAGGAGGGACACTCAGGGTAATCTAATAATACAATCCCTGTCACTGTCACTTCAATCACCAAACTGCCTGATTGGACAATGAGATGCAGATCACACAGAGACAGGTAAACTTACCTGTTTAACTGCACGGGTCTGGCTCAATAATGAAGATTCAATTCGCGGCAGTGGACAAGAAATTTTGCTTTTAAAAATATGTTTTTTTATGTCTGAGGAAATGAGAACTTATTCCAAGCTCAGTCTTTACTGAACTGAACAATGGACAATGATTTATACCTAGGATTGCTGGAGCAGTACCACACACACAAAGAATACAGATTCTCACATGTTTCCCACAGCTTAAAGAGATCCCACAAATCACAGGAATGGAAATCACACCACAACATATAGAACAGAAAATATTGGATATTCTCATCAGGTCAGGCACTATTTGTGGACAGAGAAACAGAGTTAATGTTTCAGATCTGTGACCTTTCATCAAAACTGAGAAAAGATAGAAATGTAATAGGTTTTGAGCAAGTGAAAGGGGGGAGGATGGAAAGAAGAACAAAAGGGACAGTCTGTGATAGGGTGGAAGATGTGAAACATCACAATGAATGTGGGACTGTCGATAAACTGCCTCTGGAGAAGTCTCTGCTCTGAATAATGAGGGTATTTCCATAAAACACAGTTAGAAAAAATCACCATTGAACAAAAGGAGAACATCCTTTCAATAGAGAATTATTCATCCATTACAATAATCAGGGACTGTCCACAATTCTTCTTTGTAGAAATCTCCATCCAAATATAGAGTGCTGCCCATAAATCTCCTTTGGAGCAGTAATCATTAAAATAAGGGATAGTTTATAAAGTTCCTTCAGATTAATCTGCATCAAATAAAACAGAACAGTCGATAGAGAGTCTGAGGGAACTTAAATTCAAAGTACTAAGGTACGATCCTTAAACCACCTTCAGGAAATCAATATCCCGAATAATAAGAGACTGTGCATAATGAACCTACAAGGGTCCATTTACAAAATAAAAGACCATCTATAAATAACCTTCAGTGAATTCTCTGGAAATGTAATAAAGTACTATCTGGGAATCACCTTCAGGGAATTCAGCAAACCCCACCCTTACCTTTTAATGGTCTTTTAGCTTTGTCTCTTATTCTCAGACCTCCCATAACTCCCTGCATTTCAACCATCGACTGTGGGTATTCTTGTGGTTAAATATAAATAACATGGAATTTGTAAATTCTCTTAACATATTGTGTTGCATGTTATTAATATCAGAAAGTGAGATTATTTTAACGATCCCTGTGATTCATTTTGATTTTATGTATTTGTACAAATTGAACATCACAAAATCCACACAATAAGCGTTGCTGAGATTTAACACAGAGAACAGGGTCGGAGATTTGAGAAGTCAAACTGCTGGGCAATGCCTTTGTGCAGCTGTGATGACTGAGTGGTTACGGTGTTAGACTGGAAATCCTCCGGGGTTTCTCTGTACAAGTTTGAACCTGGATCACAGCGGATTCGTCAAGTCTCAGGTTCAATGTTTGTAACAATTTTTAAAATCTTCCTCCTCAGAAAGGATGTTAGTCATTTCAATAATGCTTTTCAAGATATTTGGCTCAGAAACCTGGATTACATCCCTACTAAAGTAGATGAGTCTGTTTTAAAGCATCAATTCAGCAAAGGACCTGTTAAACTGACAGTTCATTTTGGAATAAAAACAAGAAATGCTGGAATCACTCAGCAGGTCTGGCAGCATCTGTGGAAAGAGAAGCAGAGTTAACATTTCCGAAACGTTAACTCTGCTTCTCTTTCCACAGATGCTGCCAGACCTGCTGAGTGATTCCAGCATTTCTTGTTTTTATTTGAGATTTCCAGCATCCGCAGTATTTAGCTTTGAGTTCATTTTGGAAGCTTGGATTAATTATACAAGTGTTCTACAGCCTGTCTGGAAAGCTACAGATAATGAGGCCTCCAGAGACTGTGGAAACTGTTGTAAACACCAGCTGCTGTCGGGTCGAATCAGTCTGTATAACCACAGGGCAGAGACAATGGGAATTCACTGGAAGGCTTGTGTTTGGTAGCCATTGAAAACTGCATCAGAGAGCACAGTCCACAAGACAGTCCAGGAGACAGAGGAATGGGAAGGGGGCCTCAAAGAGAGTCAAGGAAAACACTGAAGAGAAAATCCACAAATAATGAAATTCTCCATCTCCAGAAACAGAAGAATTGACCATTCCGAGTTTCCAGTTACACCACAGACTGAATGTTTGTTTGAATCACCATCTGTATGCTGTAGGTCAGTTGGTAGGACACTCGCCTCTGAGTTAGAAGATTCAAACCCTCGGACAACGTTATTCATTTCAAAGAAATCAACTTTCATTCCTCTAAACTCCAGAGAACATAAGCCCATTCTAATCTATGTTGTGGCCATTTCGGAGACATGGGTAGAGCAGGGACAGGAATGGATGTTGCAGGTTCCGGGATTTAGATGTTTCAGTAAGAACAGAGAAGATGGGAAAAGGGGGGGGGGGGTGTGGCATTTTTAATCAAGGAGGGTATTACAGTGGCAGAAAGGACGTTTGAGGACTCGGCTACTGAGGTAGTATGGGCCGAGGTTAGAAACAGGAGAGGAGAGGTCACCCTGTTGGGAGTTTTCTATAGACCTCCGAATAGTTCCAGAGATGTAGAGGAAAGGATAGCGAAGATGATTCTCGACAGGAGCGAGAGTAACAAGGTAGTTGTTATGGGGGGCTTTAACTTTCCAAATATTGACTGGAAATACTATAGTTCGAGTACTTTAGATGGGTCAGTTTTTGTCCAGTGTGTGCAGGAGTGTTTTCTGACACAGTATGTTGACAGGCCAACGAGGGGCGATGCCACATTGGATTTGGTACTGGGTAATGAACCCGGCCAGGTGTTAGATTTAGATGTAGGTGATCACTTTGGTGATAGTGATCACAATTCGGTTAGGTTTACCTTAGCGATGGGCAGGGACAGGTACATACCGCAGGGCAAGAATGAAAGCTGGGGGAAAGGAAATTATGATGCGATTAGGCAAGATTTAGGATGTGTAGGATGGGGAAGGAAACTGCAGGGGATGGGCACAAACGAAATGTGGAGCTTATTCAAGGAGCAGCTAATGCGTGTCCTTGATAAGTATGTACCTGTCAGGCAGGGAGGAAGTTGTCGAGCGAGGGAGCCGTGGTTTACTCAAGAAGTTGAAGCGCTTGTCAAGAGGAAGAGGGCGGCTTATGTTAGGATGAGACGTGAAGGCTCAGTTAGGGCGCTTGAGAGTTACAAGCTAGCCAGGAAGGATCTAAAGGGAGGGCGAAGAAGAGCAAGGAGAGGACACGAGAAGTCATTGGTGGATCGGATCAGGGAAAACCCTAAGGCTTTCTATAGGTATATCAGGAATAAAAGAATGACTAGAGTTAGATTAGGGCCAATCAAGGATAGTAGTGGGAAGTTGCGTGTGGAATCAGAGGAGATAGGGGTAGCGTTAAATGAATATTTTTCGTCAGTATTTACAGTAGAGAAACAAAATGTTGTCGAGGAGAATACTGAGATACAGACTACTCGGCTAGATGGGATTGAGGTTCACAAGGAGGAGGTGTTAGCAATTTTGGAAAGTGTGAAAATAGATAAGTCCCCTGGGCCAGATTGGATTTCTCCTAGGATTCTCTGGGAAGCCAGGGAGGAGATTGCAGAGCCGTTGTTGTTGATCTTTATGTCGTCATTGTCGACAGGAGTAGTGCCGGAAGACTGGAGGATAGCAAATGTTGTCCCCTTGTTCAAGAAGGGGAGTAGAGACAGCCCTGGTAATTATAGACCTGTGAGCCTTACTTCGGTTGTGGGTAAAATGTTGGAAAAGGTTATAAGAGATAGGATTTATAATCATCTTGAAAAGAATAAGTTCATTTGCGATCGTCAGCACGGTTTTGTGAAGGGTAGGTCGTGCCTCACAAACCTGATTGAGTTTTTCGAGAAGCTGACCAAACAGGTGGATGAGGGTAAAGCCGTGGATGTGGTGTATATGGATTTCAGTAAGGCGTTTGATAAGGTTCCCCACGGTAGGCTATTGCAGAAAATACGGAAGTATGGGGTTGAAGGTGATTTAGAGCTTTGGATCAGAAATTGGCTAGCTGAAAGAAGACAGAGGGTGGTGGTTGATGGCAAAAGTTCATCCTGGAGTTTAGTTACTAGTGGTGTACCGCAAGGTTCTGTTTTGGGGCCACTGCTGTTTGTCATTTTTATAAATGACCTGGAAGAGGGTGTAGAAGGGTGGGTTAGTAAATTTGCGGATGACACGAAGGTCGGTGGAGTTGTGGATAGTGTCGAAGGGTGTTGTAGGGTACAGAGGGACATAGATAGGCAGCAGAGCTGGGCTGAGAGATGGCAAATGGAGTTTAATGCGGAAAAGTGTGAGGTGATTCACTTTGGAAGGAGTAACAGCAATGCAGAGTACTGGGCTAATGGGAAGATTCTTGGTAGTGTAGATGAACAGAGAGATCTTGGTGTCCAGGTGCATAAATCCCTGAAGGTTGCTAACCAGGTTAATAGGGCTGTTAAGAAGGCATATGGTGTGTTAGCTTTTATTAGTAGGGGGATCGAGTTTCGGAGCCACAAGGTCATGCTGCAGCTGGACAAAACATTGGTGAGGCCGCACCTTGAGCATTGCGTGCAGTTCTGGTCACTGCATTATAGGAAGGAAGTGGAAGCTTTGGAAAGGGTGCAGAGGAGATTTACTAGGATGTTGCCTGGTATGGAGGGAAGGTCTTACGAGGAAAGGCTGAGGGACTTGGGGTTGTTTTCGTTAGAGAGAAGGAGGAGGAGAGGTGACTTAATAGAGACATATAAGATAATCAGAGGGTTAGATAGGGTGGATAGTGAGCGTCTTTTTCCTCGGATGGTGATGGCAAACACGAGGGGACATTGCTTTAAGTTGAGGGGTGATAGATATAGGACAGATGTCAGAGGTAGTTTCTTTACACAGAGAGCAGTAGGGGCGTGGAACGCCCTGCCTGCAACAGTAGTAGACTCGCCAACTTTAAGGGCATTTAAGTGGTCATTGGATAGACATATGGATGAAAATGGAATAGTGTAGGTCAGATGGTTTCACAGGTCGGCGCAACATCGAGGGCCGAAGGGCCTGTACTGAGCTGTCATGTTCTAACTCTAATTCGAAAATCAGGGGAACACACTCTCCTCACTTATACTGTTCACCTGGTAACATGTCCCGTGTGCATTAAACAATCAGGGGAACACACGCTCCTCACTTATACTGTTCACCTGGTAACATGTCCCGTGTGTATTAAACGAGCAGGGGAACACACTCTCCTCACTTATACTGTTCACCTGGTAACATGTCCTCTGTGCATTAAACAATCAGTGGAACACAGTCTCCACACCTATACTGTTCACCTTGTAACATGTCCCGTGTGCATTAAACAATCAGGGGAACACACTCTCCACACTTATACTGTTCACCTTGGAACATGTCCTCTGTGTGTTAAACAATCAGGGGAACACACTCTCCTCACATATACTGTTCAGCTGGTAACATATCCTGTGTGTATTAAACCATCAGGGCAACACACTCTCCTCACTTATACAGTTCACTTGGTGACATGTCCCGTGCGTATTAAACCATCAGGTGAACACAATCTCCTCACTTATATTGTTCACCTGGTAACGTGTCCCGTGTGTATTAAATAATCAGGGGAACACACTCTCCTCACGTATACTGTTCACCTGGTAACATGTCCTGTGTGCATTAAACAATCAAGGGAACACACTCTCCTCACTTATATTGTTCACCTGGTAACATGTGCTGTGTGCATTAAACAATCAGGGGAACACACTCTCCTCACTTATACTGTTCACCTGGTAACATGTCCCGTGACTATTAAACCATCAGGGAAACACACTCTCCTCACTTATACTGTTCACCTGGTAACATGTCCCGTGTGTATTGAGCCATCAGGGGAACACACTCTCCTCACTTATACTGTTCACCTGGTAACATGTCCCGTGTGCATTAAACAATCAGGGGAACACACGCTCTTCACTTACATTGTTCACCTGGTAACATGTCCCGTGTGCAATAAACAATCAGGGGAACACACTCTCCTCACTTATACTGTTCACCTGGTAACATGTCCCGAGTGTATTAAACAATCAGGGGAACACACTCTCCTCACTTATACTGTTCACCTGGTAACATGTCCCGTGTGCATTAAACAATCAGGGGAACACACTCTCCTCACTTACACTGTTCTCCTGGCAACATGTCCCATGTGTTTTAAATAATCAGGGGAACACACTCTCCTCACTTATACTGTTCACCTGGTGAAATGTCCCGTGTGCATTAAACAAACAGGGCAACACACTCTCCTCACTTATACTATTTACCTGGTAACATGTCCTGTGTGTATTAAACAATCAGGGGAACACACTCTCCTCACTTATACTGTTCTCCTGGTAACATGTCCTTTGTGTATTAAACAATCAGGGGAACACACTCTCCTCACTTATATTGTTCACCTGGTAACATGTCCTGTGTGCATTAAACAATCAGGGGAACACACTCTCCTCACTTACACTGTTCTCCTGGCAACATGTCCCATGTGTTTTAAATAATCAGGGGAACACACTCTCCTCACTTATACTGTTCACCTGGTGAAATGTCCCGTGTGCATTAAACAAACAGGGCAACACACTCTCCTCACTTATACTATTTACCTGGTAACATGTCCTGTGTGTATTAAACAATCAGGGGAACACACTCTCCTCACTTATACTGTTCTCCTGGTAACATGTCCTTTGTGTATTAAACAATCAGGGGAACACACTCTCCTCACTTATACTGTTCACCTGGTGACATGTCCCAAGTATATTAAACCATCAGGGGAAAACATTCTCCTCACTTAAACTGTTCACCTGGTAACATGTCCCGTGTGTATTAAACGAGCAGGGGAACACACTCTCCTCACTTATACTGTTCACCTGGTAACATGTCCTCTGTGCATTAAACAATCAGTGGAACACAGTCTCCACTCTTATACTGTTCACCTTGTAACATGTCCCGTGTGCATTAAACAATCAGTGGAACACAGTCTCCACACTTATACTGTTCACCGCCTCCTCTTCACTATGGACGTCCAATCGCTCTACACCTCCGTCCCCCACCAGGATGGTTTGAGGGCTCTCCGCTTCTTCCTGGAACAGAGGCCCAACCAGTCCCCATCCACCAACACCCTCCTCCGCCTGGCTGAACTTGTTCTCACATTGAACAACTTCTCCTTCAACTCCACGCATTTCCTTCAAGTAAAAGGTGTCGCTATGGGTACCCGCATGGGTCCTAGTTATGCCTGTCTTTTTGTGGGATATGTCGAGCATTCTTTGTTCCAGTCCTACTCAGGCCCCCTCCCCCAACTCTTTTTCCGGTACATTGATGACTGTATCGGTGCCGTTTCCTGCTCCCGCCCCGAACTCGAAAACTTTATCAACTTTGCTTCCAATTTCCACCCTTCTCTCACCTTTACATGGTCCATCTCTGACACTTCCCTTCCCTTCCTCGACTTCTCTGTCTCCATCTCTGGGGACAGGTTGTCTACCAATATCCATTATAAGCCCACTGACTCCCACAGCTACCTCGACTACACTTCTTCACACCCTACCTCCTGTAAGGGCTCCATTCCATTCTCCCAGTTTCTCCGTCTCCGACGCATCTGCTCTGATGATGCTACCTTCCATGACGGTGCTTCTGATATGACCTCCTTTTTCCTCAACCGAGGATTTCCCCCCACTGTGGTTGACAGGGCCCTCAACCGTGTCCGACCCATTCCCCGCACCTCTACCCTCACCCCTTCCCCTCCCTCCCAGAACCGTGACAGGGTTCCCCTTGTCCTCACTTTTCATCCCACCAGCCTCCATATCCAAAGGATCATCCTCCGCCATTTTCGCCACCTCCAGCGTGATGCCACTACCAGTCGCATCTTCCCCTCCCTTCCCCTGTCAGCATTCCGAAGGGATCGTTCCCTCCGCGACACCCTGGTCCACTCCTCCATTACCCCCACCACCTCGTCCCCGTCCCAGGGCACCTTCCCTTGCAATCGCAGGAGGTGTAATACCTGCCCATTTACCTCCTCTCTCCTCACTATCCCAGGCCCCAAACACTCCTTTCAGGTGAAGCAGCGATTTACTTGTACTTCTTTCAATGTAGTATACTGTATTCGCTGCTCACAGTGTGGTCTCCTCTACATTGGGGAGACCAAGCGCAGACTGGGTGACCGCTTTGCGGAACATCTCCGCTCAGTCCGCAAGCAGGACCCTGAGCTTCCGGTTGCTTGCCATTTCAACACTCCCCCCTGCTCTCATGCTCACATCTCTGTCCTGGGATTGCTGCAGTGTTCCAGTGAACATCAACGCAAGCTCGAGGAACAGCATCTCATCTACCGATTAGGCACACTACAGCCTGCCGGACTGAACATTGAGTTCAATAATTTCAGAGCATGACAGCCCCCCACTTTACTTTCATTTTTAGTCATTTTTAGTTATTTTTTCTTCCTTTTTTTTGCATTCCTTTTTACATTTTTTGCATTTATTTCATTTCATCTTAGTTTGTTCAGTTTGCTTACCCACTGTTTTTTTCAGGTTGTTTTTCTTCAGGTTTGCACTTGCTGATGTTCTATATTCAGTATATTCACACCTAATCTGTACTAATGCTTTGTCTTTCAAAACACCATTAACATATTGTTTGCCTTTGCTCCGTGACCTTTTGGTCAGCTATGTGGCCTGGTCCAATCTGCACCTTCTCCTTTGTTATCTCTTGCCCAACCCCCACCTCACTTGTTTATAATCTGTGACTTTTCTAATATTTGTCAGTTCCGAAGAAGGGTCACTGACCCGAAACGTTAGCTCTGCTTCTCTTTCTACAGATGCTGCCAGACCTGCTGAGTGAATCCAGCATTTCTTGTTTTTGCTCCTCACTTCTACTGTTCACCTGGTAACATGTCCCATGTGCATTAAACAATCAGGGGAACACACGCTCTTCACTTATACTGTTCACCTGGTAACATGTCCCGTGTGCAATAAACAATCAGGGGAACACACTCTCCTCACTTATACTGTTCACCTGGTAACATGTCCCGAGTGAATTAAACAATCAGGGGAACACACTCTCCTCACTTATACTGTTCACCTGGTAACATGTCCCGTGTGCATTAAACAATCAGGGGAACACACTCTCCTCACTTATACTGTTCACCTGGTAACATGTCCCGTGTGCATTAAACAATCAGGGGAACACACTCTCCTCACTTATACTGTTCACCTGGTAACATGTCCCGTGTGTATTAAACCATCAGGGGAACACACTCTCGTCACTTATACTGTTCACTTGGCAACATGTCCCATGTGTTTTAAATAATCAGGGGAACACACTCTCCTCACTTATACTGTTCACCTGGTGAAATGTCCCGTGTGCATTAAACAAACATGGCAACACACTCTCCTCACTTATACTGTTCACCTGGCAACATGTCCCATGTGTTTTAAATAATCAGGGGAACACACTCTCCTCACTTATACTGTTCACCTGGTGAAATGTCCCGTGTGCATTAAACAAACAGGGCAACACACTCTCCTCACTTATACTGTTCACCTGGTAACATGTCCCGTGTGCATTAAACAATCAGGGGAACACACTCTCCTCACTTATACTGTTCAACTGGCAACATGTCCCATGTGTTTTAAATAATCAGGGGAACACACTCTCCTCACTTATACTGTTCACCTGGTGAAATGTCCCGTGTGCATTAAACAATCAGGGGAACACACTCTCCTCACTTATACTGTTCAACTGGTAACATGTCCCGTGTGCATTAAACAAACAGGGCAACACACTCTCCTCACTTATACTGTTTACCTGGTAACATGTCCAGTGTGCATTAAACAATCAGGGGAACACACTCTCCTCACTTATACTGTTTACCTGGTAACATGTCCAGAGTGCATTAAACAATCAGGGCAACACACTCTCCTCACTTATACTGTTTACCTGATAACATGTCCCGTGTATATTAAACCGTCAGGGGAACACACTCTCCTCACTTATACTGTTCACCTGGTAACATGTCCCGTGTATATTAAACCGTCAGGGGAACACACTCTCCTCACTTATACTGTTCACCTGGTAACATGTCCCGTGTATATTAAACAATCAGGGGAACACACTCTCCTCACTTATACTGTTCACCTGGTGACATGTCCCGTGTGTATTAAACCATCAGGGGAACACACTCTCCTCACTTATATTGTTCACCTGGTGACATGTCCCGTGTGTATTAAACCATCAGGGGAACACACTCTCCTCACTTATATTATTCACCTGGTAACATGTCCTGTGTGCATTAAACAAACAGGGCAACACACTCTCCTCACTTATATTATTCACCTGGTAACATGTCCTGTGTGTATTAAACAATCAGGGGAACACACTCTCCTCACTTATACTGTTCACCTGGTGACATGTCCCGTGTGTATTAAACCATCAGGGGAACACATTCTCCTCACTTAAACTGTTCACCTGGTGACATATCCCGTGTGTATTAAATAATCAGGGGAACACACTCTCCTCACTTATATTGTTCACCTGGTAACATGTCCTGTGTGCATTAAACAATCAGGGGAACACGCTCTCCTCACTTATACTGTTCACCTGGTGACATGTCCCGTGTGTATTAAACCATCAGGGGAACACACTCTCCTCACTTATATTGTTCACCTGGTGACATATCCCGTGTGTCTTAAATAATCAGGGGAACACACTCTCCTCACTTAAACTGTTCACCTGGTAACATGTCCCGTGACTATTCAACCATCAGTGGAACACACTCTCCTCACTTATGCTGTTCACCTGGTAACATGTCCCGTGTGTATTAAACCATCAGCGGAACACACTCTCCTCACTTATACTGTTCACCTGGTAACATGTCCCGTGTGTATTAAACTATCAGGGGAAAACACTCTCCTCACTTATACTGTTCACCTGGTAACATGTCCCGTGTGTATTAAACCATCAGGGGAACACACTCTCCTCACTTATACTGTTCACCTGGTAACATCTCCCGTGTGTATTAAACCATCAGGGGAACAGACTCTCCTCACTTATACTGTTCACCTGGTGACATGTCAACTGTGCATTAAACAATCAGGGGAACACACTCTCCTCACTTATACAGTTCACCTGGTGCAATGTCCTGTGTATATTAAACCATCAGGGGAACACAATCTACTCTCATATACTGTTCATCTGGGAACATGTCCCGTGCGTATTAAACTATCAGGGGAACACACTCTGCTCTCTTATACTGTTCACCTGGTAACATGTCAACTGTGCATTAAACCATCAGTGGAACACACTCTCCTCACTTATTCTGTTCACCTGGTAATATGTCCAGTGTGTATTAAACCATCAGGGGAACACACTCTCCTCACTTATATTGTTCACCTGATAACATGTCCCGTGTGTATTAAACTATCAGGGGAAAACACTCTCCTCACTTATACTGTTCACCTGGTAACATGTCCCGTGTGTATTAAACCATCAGGGGAACACACTCTCCTCACTTATACTGTTCACCTGGTGACATGTCCCGTGTGTATTAAACCATCAGGGGAACACACTCTCCTCACTTATACTGTTCACCTGGTAACATGTCCCGTGTATATTAAACAATCAGGGGAACACACTCTCCTCACTTATACTGTTCACGTGGTGACATGTCCCGTGTGTATTAAACCATCAGGGGAACACACTCTCCTCACTTATATTGTTCACCTGGTGACATGTCCCGTGTGTATTAAACCATCAGGGGAACACACTCTCCTCACTTATATTATTCACCTGGTAACATGTCCTGTGTGCATTAAACAAACAGGGCAACACACTCTCCACTCTTATACTGTTCACCTTGTAACATGTCCCGTGTGCATTAAACAATCAGGGGAACACACTCTCCTCACTTATCCTGTTCACCTGGTCACATGTCCCGTGTCTATTAAACCATCAGGGGAACACACTCTCCTCACTTCTACTGTTCACCTGGTAACATGTCCCATGTGCATTAAACAATCAGGGGAACACACGCTCTTCACTTATACTGTTCACCTGGTAACATGTCCCGTGTGCAATAAACAATCAGGGGAACACACTCTCCTCACTTATACTGTTCACCTGGTAACATGTCTCGAGTGAATTAAACAATCAGGGGAACACAATCTCCTCACTTATACTGTTCACCTGGTAACATGTCCCGTGTGCATTAAACAATCAGGGGAACACACTCTCCTCACTTATACTGTTCACCTGGTAACATGTCCCGTGTGCATTAAACAATCAGGGGAACACACTCTCCTCACTTATACTGTTCACTTGGCAACATGTCCCATGTGTTTTAAATAATCAGGGGAACACACTCTCCTCACTTATACTGTTCACCTGGTAACATGTCTCGAGTGAATTAAACAATCAGGGGAACACACTCTCCTCACTTATACTGTTCACCTGGTAACATGTCTCGAGTGAATTAAACAATCAGGGGAACACAATCTCCTCACTTATACTGTTCACCTGGTAACATGTCCCGTGTGCATTAAACAATCAGGGGAACACACTCTCCTCACTTATACTGTTCACCTGGTAACATGTCCCGTGTGCATTAAACAATCAGGGGAACACACTCTCCTCACTTATACTGTTCACTTGGCAACATGTCCCATGTGTTTTAAATAATCAGGGGAACACACTCTCCTCACTTATACTGTTCACCTGGTGAAATGTCCCGTGTGCATTAAACAAACAGGGCAACACAATCTCCTCACTTATACTGTTCAACTGGCAACATGTCCCATGTGTTTTAAATAATCAGGGGAACACACTCTCCTCACTTATACTGTTCACCTGGTGAAATGTCCCGTGTGCATTAAACAATCAGGGGAACACACTCTCCTCACTTATACTGTTCACCTGGTAACATGTCCCGTGTGCATTAAACAAACAGGGCAACACACTCTCCTCACTTATACTGTTTACCTGGTAACATGTCCAGTGTGCATTAAACAATCAGGGGAACACACTCTCCTCACTTATACTGTTTACCTGGTAACATGTCCAGTGTGCATTAAACAATCAGGGCAACACACTCTCCTCACTTATACTGTTTACGTGAAAACATGTCCAGTGTGCATTAAACAATCAGGGGAACACAGTCTCCTCACTTATACTGTTCACCTGGTAACATGTCCCGTGTATATTAAACAATCAGGGGAACACACTCTCCTCACTTATACTGTTCACCTGGTGACATGTCCCGTGTGTATTAAACCATCAGGGGAACACATTCTCCTCACTTATATTGTTCACCTGGTGACATGTCCCGTGTGTATTAAACCATCAGGGGAACACACTCTCCTCACTTATATTATTCACCTGGTAACATGTCCTGTGTGCATTAAACAAACAGGGCAACACACTCTCCTCACTTATATTGTTCACCTGGTAACATGGCCTGTGTGCATTAAACAATCAGGGGAACACACTCTCCTCACTTATACTGTTCACCTGGTGACATGTCCCGTGTGTATTAAACCATCAGGGGAACACACTCTCCTCACTTATATTGTTCACCTGGTGACATATCCCGTGTGTCTTAAATAATCAGGGGAACACACTCTCCTCACTTAAACTGTTCACCTGGTAACATGTCCCGTGACTATTAAACCATCAGGGGAACACACTCTCCTCACTTATGCTGTTCACCTGGTAACATGTCCCGTGTGTATTAAACTATCAGCGGAACACACTCTCCTCACTTATACTGTTCACCTGGCAACATGTCCCGTGTGTATTAAACTATCAGGGGAAAACACTCTCCTCACTTATACTGTTCACCTGGTAACATGTCCCGTGTGTATTAAACCATCAGGGGAACATACTCTCCTCACTTATACTGTTCACCTGGTAACATCTCCCGTGTGTATTAAACCATCAGGGGAACAGACTCTCCTCACTTATACTGTTCACCTGGTGACATGTCAACTGTGCATTAAACAATCAGGGGAACACACTCTCCTCACTTATACAGTTCACCTGCTGCAATGTCCTGTGTATATTAAACCATCAGGGGAACACAATCTACTCTCATATACTGTTCACCTGGTGACATGTCCCGTGCGTATTAAACCATCAGGGGAAGACACTCTCCTCACTTATACTGTTCACCTGGTAACATGTCAACTGTGCATTAAACCATCAGTGGAACACACTCTCCTCACTTATTCTGTTCACCTGGTAATATGTCCAGTGTGTATTAAACCATCTGGGGAACACACTCTCCTCACTTATATTGTTCACCTGATAACATGTCCCGTGTGTATTAAACTATCAGGGGAAAACACTCTCCTCACTTATACTGTTCACCTGGTAACATGTCCCGTGTGTATTAAACCATCAGGGGAACACACTCTCCTCACTTATACTGTTCACCTGGTGACATGTCCCGTGTGTATTAAACCATCAGGGGAACACACTCTCCTCACTTATACTGTTCACCTGGTAACATGTCCCGTGTATATTAAACCATCAGGGGAACACACTCTCCTCACTTCTACTGTTCACCTGGTAACATGTCCCGTGTGCATTAAACAAACAGGGCAACACACTCTCCTCACTTATATTGTTCACCTGGTAACATGGCCTGTGTGCATTAAACAATCAGGGGAACACACTCTCCTCACTTATACTGTTCACCTGGTGACATGTCCCAAGTATATTAAACCATCAGGGGAACACATTCTCCTCACTTAAACTGTTCACCTGGTGACATATCCCGTGTGTATTAAATAATCAGGGGAACACACTCTCCTCACTTATATTGTTCACCTGGGAACATGTCCTGTGTGCATTAAACAATCAGGGGAACACACTCTGCTCACTTATACTGTTCACCTGGTGACATGTCCCGTGTGTATTAAACCATCAGGGGAACACACTCTCCTCACTTATATTGTTCACCTGGTGACATATCCCGTGTGTCTTAAATAATCAGGGGAACACACTCTCCTCACTTAAACTGTTCACCTGGTAACATGTCCCGTGACTATTAAACCATCAGTGGAACACACTCTCCTCACTTATGCTGTTCACCTGGTAACATGTCCCGTGTGTATTAAACCATCAGCGGAACACACTCTCCTCACTTATACTGTTCACCTGGTAACATGTCCCGTGTGTATTAAACTATCAGGGGAAAACACTCTCCTCACTTATACTGTTCACCTGGTAACATGTCCCGTGTGTATTAAACCATCAGGGGAACACACTCTCCTCACTTATACTGTTCACCTGGTAACATCTCCCGTGTATATTAAACCATCAGCGGAACAGACTCTCCTCACTTATACAGTTCACCTGGTGCAATGTCCTGTGTATATTAAACCATCAGGGGAACACACTCTCCTCACTTATACTGTTCACCTGGTGACATGTCCCGTGCGTATTAAACCATCAGGGGAAGACACTCTCCTCACTTATACAGCTCATCTGGGAACATGTCCCGTGCGTATTAAACTATCAGGGGAACACACTCTGCTCTCTTATACTGTTCACCTGGTAACATGTCAACTGTGCATTAAACCATCAGTGGAACACACTCTCCTCACTTATACTGTTCACCTGGTAATATGTCCAGTGTGTATTAAACCATCAGGGGAACACACTCTCCTCACTTATATTGTTCACCTGATAACATGTCCCGTGTGTATTAAACTATCAGGGGAAAACACTCTCCTCACTTATACTGTTCACCTGGTAACATGTCCCGTGTGTATTAAACCATCAGGGGAACACACTCTCCTCACTTATGCTGTTCACCTGGTGACATGTCCCGTGTGTATTAAACCATCAGGGGAACACACTCTCCTCACTTATACTGTTCACCTGGTAACATGTCCCGTGTATATTCAACAATCAGGGGAACACACTCTCCTCACTTATACTGTTCACCTGGTGACATGTCCCGTGTGTATTAAACCATCAGGGGAACACACTCTCCTCACTTATATTGTTCACCTGGTGACATGTCCCGTGTGTATTAAACCATCAGGGGAACACACTCTCCTCACTTATATTATTCACCTGGTAACATGTCCTGTGTGCATTAAACAAACAGGGCAACACACTCTCCACTCTTATACTGTTCACCTTGTAACATGTCCCGTGTGCATTAAACAATCAGGGGAACACACTCTCCTCACTTATCCTGTTCACCTGGTCACATGTCCCGTGTCTATTAAACCATCAGGGGAACACACTCTCATCACTTCTACTGTTCACCTGGTAACATGTCCCATGTGCATTAAACAATCAGGGGAACACACGCTCTTCACTTATACTGTTCACCTGGTAACATGTCCCGTGTGCAATAAACAATCAGGGGAACACACTCTCCTCACTTATACTGTTCACCTGGTAACATGTCTCGAGTGAATTAAACAATCAGGGGAACACACTCTCCTCACTTATACTGTTCACCTGGTAACATGTCCCGTGTGCATTAAACAATCAGGGGAACACACTCTCCTCACTTATACTGTTCACTTGGCAACGTGTCCCATGTGTTTTAAATAATCAGGGGAACACACTCTCCTCACTTATACTGTTCACCTGGTGAAATGTCCCGTGTGCATTAAACAAACAGGGCAACACACTCTCCTCACTTATACTGTTCACCTGGTAACATGTCCCGTGTGCATTAAACAATCAGGGGAACACACTCTCCTCACTTATACTGTTCACCTGGTGAAATGTCCCGTGTGCATTAAACAATCAGGGGAACACACTCTCCTCACTTATACTGTTCACCTGTTAACATGTCCCGTGTGCATTAAACAAACAGGGCAACACACTCTCCTCACTTATACTGTTTACCTGGTAACATGTCCAGTGTGCATTAAACAATCAGGGGAACACACTCTCCTCACTTATACTGTTTACCTGGTAACATGTCCAGAGTGCATTAAACAATCAGGGCAACACACTCTCCTCACTTATACTGTTTACCTGATAACATGTCCAGTGTGCATTAAACAATCAGGGGAACACAGTCTCCTCACTTATACTGTTCACCTGGTAACATGTCCCGTGTATATTAAACCATCAGGGGAACACACTCTCCTCACTTATACTGTTCACCTGGTGACATGTCCCGTGTGTATTAAACCATCAGGGGAACACACTCTCCTCACTTATATTGTTCACCTGGTGACATGTCCCGTGTGTATTAAACCATCAGGGGAACACACTCTCCTCACTTATATTGTTCACCTGGTGACATGTCCCGTGTGTATTAAACCATCAGGGGAACACACTCTCCTCACTTATATTATTCACCTGGTAACATGTCCTGTGTGCATTAAACAAACAGGGCAACACACTCTCCTCACTTATATTGTTCACCTGGTAACATGGCCTGTGTGCATTAAACAATCAGGGGAACACACTCTCCTCACTTATACTGTTCAGCTGGTGACATGTCCCAAGTATATTAAACCATCAGGGGAACACATTCTCCTCACTTAAACTGTTCACCTGGTGACATATCCCGTTTGTATTAAATAATCAGGGGAACACACTCTCCTCACTTATATTGTTCACCTGGTAACATGTCCTGTGTGCATTAAACAATCAGGGGAACACACTCTCCTCACTTATACTGTTCACCTGGTGACATGTCCCGTGTGTATTAAACCATCAGGGGAACACACTCTCCTCACTTATATTGTTCACCTGGTGACATATCCCGTGTGTCTTAAATAATCAGGGGAACACACTCTCCTCACTTAAACTGTTCACCTGGTAACATGTCCCGTGACTATTAAACCATCAGTGGAACACACTCTCCTCACTTATGCTGTTCACCTGGTAACATGTCCCGTGTGTATTAAACTATCAGCGGAACACACTCTCCTCACTTATACTGTTCACCTGGCAACATGTCCCGTGTGTATTAAACTATCAGGGGAAAACACTCTCCTCACTTATACTGTTCACCTGGTAACATGTCCCGTGTGTATTAAACCATCAGGGGAACATACTCTCCTCACTTATACTGTTCACCTGGTAACATCTCCCGTGTGTATTAAACCATCAGGGGAACAGACTCTCCTCACTTATACTGTTCACCTGGTGACATGTCAACTGTGCATTAAACAATCAGGGGAACACACTCTCCTCGCTTATACTGTTTACCTGGTAACATGTCCAGTGTGCATTAAACAATCAGGGGAACACACTCTCCTCACTTATACTGTTTACCTGGTAACATGTCCAGAGTGCATTAAACAATCAGGGCAACACACTCTCCTCACTTATACTGTTTACCTGGTAACATGTCCAGTGTGCATTAAACAATCAGGGGAACACAGTCTCCTCACTTATACTGTTCACCTGGTAACATGTCCCGTGTATATTAAACCATCAGGGGAACACACTCTCCTCACTTATACTGTTCACCTGGTAACATGTCCCGTGTATATTAAACAATCAGGGGAACACACTCTCCTCACTTATACTGTTCACCTGGTGACATGTCCCGTGTGTATTAAACCATCAGGGGAACACACTCTCCTCACTTATATTATTCACCTGGTAACATGTCCTGTGTGCATTAAACAAACAGGGCAACACACTCTCCTCACTTATATTGTTCACCTGGTAACATGGCCTGTGTGCATTAAACAATCAGGGGAACACACTCTCCTCACTTATACTGTTCACCTGGTGACATGTCCCATGTATATTAAACCATCAGGGGAACACACTCTCCTCACTTATATTATTCACCTGGTAACATGTCCTGTGTGCATTAAACAAACAGGGCAACACACTCTCCTCACTTATATTGTTCACCTGGTAACATGTCCTGTGTGCATTAAATAATCAGGGGAACACACTCTCCTCACTTATATTGTTCACCTGGTAACATGTCCTGTGTGCATTAAACAATCAGGGGAACACACTCTCCTCACTTATACTGTTCACCTGGTGACATGTCCCGTGTGTATTAAACCATCAGGGGAACACACTCTCCTCACTTAAACTGTTCACCTGGTAACATGTCCCGTGACTATTAAACCATCAGTGGAACACACTCTCCTCACTTATGCTGTTCACCTGGTAACATGTCCCGTGTGTATTAAACCATCAGCGGAACACACTCTCCTCACTTATACTGTTCACCTGGTAACATGTCCCGTGTGTATTAAACTATCAGGGGAAAACACTCTCCTCACTTATACTGTTCACCTGGTAACATGTCCCGTGTGTATTAAACCATCAGGGGAACACACTCTCCTCACTTATACTGTTCACCTGGTAACATCTCCCGTGTGTATTAAACCATCAGCGGAACAGACTCTCCTCACTTATACTGTTCACCTGGTGACATGTCAACTGTGCATTAAACAATCAGGGGAACACACTCTCCTCACTTATACAGTTCACCTGGTGCAATGTCCTGTGTATATTAAACCATCAGGGGAACACAATCTACTCTCATATACTGTTCACCTGGTGACATGTCCCGTGCGTATTAAACCATCAGGGGAAGACACTCTCCTCACTTATACAGCTCATCTGGGAACATGTCCCGTGCGTATTAAACTATCAGGGGAACACACTCTGCTCTCTTATACTGTTCACCTGGTAACATGTCAACTGTGCATTAAACCATCAGGGGAACACACTCTCCTCACTTATTCTGTTCACCTGGTAATATGTCCAGTGTGTATTAAACCATCAGGGGAACACACTCTCCTCACTTATATTGTTCACCTGATAACATGTCCCGTGTGTATTAAACTATCAGGGGAAAACACTATCCTCACTTATACTGTTCACCTGGTAACATGTCCCGTGTGTATTAAACCATCAGGGGAACACACTCTCCTCACTTATACTGTTCACCTGGTACATCTCCCGTGTGCATTAAACCATCAGGGGAACACACTCTCCTCACTTATACTGTTCACCTGGTAACATCTCCCGTGTGTATTAAACCTTCAGGGGAACACACTCTCCTCACTTATACTGTTCACCTGGTAACATGTCAACTGTGCATTAAACAATCAGGGGAACACACTCTCCTCACTTATACTGTTCACCTGGTAACTTGTCCTGTGTGCATTAAACAATCAGGGGAACACACTCTCCTCACTTATACAGTTAACCTGGAGCAATGTCCTGTGTATATTAAACCATCAGGGGAACACAATCTACTCTCATATACTGTTCACCTGGTGACATGACCTGTCAGTATTAAACCATCAGGGGAACACATTCTCCTCACTTAAACTGTTCACCTGGTGACATATCCCGTGTGTATTAAATAATCAGGGGAACACACTCTCCTCACTTATATTGTTCACCTGGTAACATGTCTCGTGTGTATTAAACCATCAGGGGAACACACTCTCCTCACTTATATTGTTCACCTGGTAACATGTCCTGTGTGCATTAAACAATCAGGGGAACACACTCTCCTCACTTATACTGTTCACCCGGTGACATGTCCCGTGTGTATTAAACCATCAGGGGAACACACTCTCCTCACTTATATTGTTCACCTGGTGACATATCCCGTGTGTCTTAAATAATCAGGGGAACACACTCTCCTCACTTAAACTGTTCACCTGGTAACATGTCCCGTGACTATTAAACCATCAGTGGAACACACTCTCCTCACTTATGCTGTTCACCTGGTAACATGTCCCGTGTGTATTAAACCATCAGCGGAACACACTCTCCTCACTTATACTGTTCACCTGGTAACATGTCCCGTGTGTATTAAACTATCAGGGGAAAACACTCTCCTCACTTATACTGTTCACCTGGTAACATGTCCCGTGTGTATTAAACCATCAGGGGAACACACTCTCCTCACTTATACTGTTCACCTGGTAACATGTCCCGTGTATATTAAACCATCAGGGGAACACACTCTCCTCACGTATACTGTTCACCTGGTAACATGTCCTGTGTGCAGTAAACAATCAGGGGAACACACTCTCCTCACTTATACAGTTCACCTGGAGCAATGTCCTGTGTATATTAAACCATCAGGGGAACACAATCTACTCTCATATACTGTTCACCTGGTGACATGACCTGTCAGTATTAAACCATCAGGGGAACACATTCTCCTCACTTATACTGTTCATCTGGTAACATGTCCCGTGCGTATTAAACCATCAGGGGAAGACACTCTCCTCACTTATACAGCTCATCTGGGAACATGTCCCGTGCGTATTAAACTATCAGGGGAACACACTCTGCTCACTTATACTGTTCACCTGGTATCATGTCAACTGTGCATTAAACAATCAGGGGAACACACTCTCCTCACTTATAAAGTTCACCTGGTAACATGTCCTGTGTGTATTAAACAATCAGGGGAACACACTCTACTCACTTATACTGTTCACCTGGTAACATGTCAACTGTGCATTAAACAATCAGGGGAACACACTCTCCTCACTTATACTGTTCACCCGGTAACATGTCCCGTGTATGTTAAACCATCATGGGAACACACTCTCATCACTTATACTGTTCAATTGGCAACATGTCCACTGTATATTAAACAATCAGGGGAACACACTCTCCTCACTTATAATGTTCACCTGGTAACATGTCCTGTGTGTATTTCACCATCAGGGGAACATAATCTCCTCACTTATACTGTTCACCTTGTAACATGTCCTCTGTGTGTTAAACAATCAGGGGAACACACTCTCCTCACTTATATTGTTCACCTGGTAACATGTCCCGTGTGTATTAAATAATCAGGGGAACACACTCTCCTCACGTATACTGTTCACCTGGTAACATGTCCTGTGTGCATTAAACAATCAAGGGAACACACTCTCCTCACTTATATTGTTCACCTGGTAACATGTTCTGTATGCATTAAACAATCAGGGGAACACACTCTCCTCACTTATACTGTTCACCTGGTAACATGTCCCGTGACTATTAAACCATCAGGGGAACACACTCTCCTCACTTATACTGTTCACCTGGTAACATGTCCCGTGTGTATTGAGCCATCAGGGGAACACACTCTCCTCACTTATACTGTTCACCTGGTAACATGTCCCGTGTCTATTAAACCATCAGGGGAACACACTCTCCTCACTTCTACTGTTCACCTGGTAACATGTCCCGTGTGCATTAAACAATCAGGGGAACACACGCTCTTCACTTACACTGTTCACCTGGTAACATGTCCCGTGTGCAATAAACCATCAGGGGAACACACTCTCCTCACTTATACTGTTCACCTGGTAACATGTCCCGAGTGTATTAAACAATCAGGGGAACACACTCTCCTCACTTATACTGTTCACCTGGTAACATGTCCCGTGTGCATTAAACAATCAGGGGAACACACTCTCCTCACTTACACTGTTCACCTGGCAACATGTCCCATGTGTTTTAAATAATCAGGGGAACACACTCTCCTCACTTATACTGTTCACCTGGTGAAATGTCCCGTGTGCATTAAACAAACAGGGCAACACACTCTCCTCACTTATACTGTTCACATGGTAACATGTCCGTGCGCATTAAACAAACAGGGCAACACACTCTCCTCACTTATACTGTTTATCTGGTAACATATCCCGTGTGTATTAAACAATCAGGTGAACACACTCTCCTCACTTATACAGTTCTCCTGGTAACATGTCCTGTGTGTATTAAACAATCAGGGGAACACACTCTCATCACTTATATTGTTCACCTGGTAACATGTCCTGTGTGCATTAAACAATCAGGGGAACACACTCTCCTCACTTATACTGTTCACCTGGTGACATGTCCCAAGTATATTAAACCATCAGGGGAACACATTCTCCTCACTTAAACTGTTCACCTGGTAACATGTCCCGTGTGTATTACACGAGCAGGGGAACACACTCTCCTCACTTATACTGTTCACCTGGTAACATGTCCTCTGTGCATTAAACAATCAGTGGAACACAGTCTCCACACTTATACTGTTCACCTTGTAACAGGTCCCGTGTGCATTAAACAATCAGTGGAACACAGTCTCCACACTTATACTGTTCACCTTTTAACATGTCCCGTGTGCATTAAACAATCAGGGGAACACACTCTCCTCACTTATATTGTTCACCTGGTAACATGTCCCTGTGTATTAAATAATCAGGGGAACACACTCTCCTCACGTATACTGTTCACCTGGTAACATGTCCTGTGTGCATTAAACAATCAGGGGATCACACTCTCCTCACGTATACTGTTCACCTGGTAACATGTCCTGTGTGCATTAAACAATCAGAGGAACACACTCTCCTCACTTATACTGTTCACCTGGTAACATGTCCCGTGACTATTAAACCATCAGGGGAACACACTCTCCTCACTTATACTGTTCACCTGGTAACATGTCCCGTGTGTATTGAGCCATCAGGGGAACACACTCTCCTCACTTATACTGTTCACCTGGTAACATGTCCCGTGTCTATTAAACCATCAGGGGAACACACTCTCCTCACTTCTACTGTTCACCTGGTAACATGTCCCGTGTGCATTAAACAATCAGGGGAACACACGCTCTTCACTTACACTGTTCACCTGGTAACATGTCCCGTGTGCAATAAACAATCAGGGGAACACATTCTCCTCACTTATACTGTTCACCTGGTAACATGTCCCGAGTGTATTGAGCCATCAGGGGAACACTCTCTCCTCACTTATACTGTTCACCTGGTAACATGTCCCGTGTCTATTAAACCATCAGGGGAACACACTCTCCTCACTTCTACTGTTCACCTGGTAACATGTCCCGTGTGCATTAAACAATCAGGGGAACACACGCTCTTCACTTACACTGTTCACCTGGTAACATGTCCCGTGTGCAATAAACAATCAGGGGAACACATTCTCCTCACTTACACTGTTCACCTGGTAACATGTCCCGTGTGCATTAAACAATCAGGGGAACACACTCTCCTCACTTACACTGTTCACCTGGCAACATGTCCCATGTGTTTTAAATAATCAGGGGAACACACTCTCCTCACTTATACTGTTCACATGGTGAAATGTCCCGTGTGCATTAAACAAACAGGGCAACACAATCTCCTCACTTATACTGTTCACATGGTAACATGTCCGTGCGCATTAAACAAACAGGGCAACACACTCTCCTCACTTATAATGTTTATCTGGTAACATGTCCCGTGTGTATTAAACAATCAGGTGAACACACTCTCCTCACTTATACAGTTCTCCTGGTAACATGTCCTGTGTGTATTAAACAATCAGGGGAACACACTCTCCTCACTTATATTGTTCACCTGGTAACATGTCCTGTGTGCATTAAACAATCAGGGGAACACACTCTCCTCACTTATACTGTTCACCTGGCGACATGTCCCAAGTATATTAAACCATCAAGGGAACACATTCTCCTCACTTAAACTGTTCACCTGGTAACATGTCCAGTGTATATTAAACAATCAGTGGAACACAGTCTCCACACTTATACTGTTCACCTTGTAACATGTCCCGTGTGCATTAAACAATCAGTGGAACACAGTCTCCACACTTATACTGTTCACCTGGTAACATGTCCTGTGTGCATTAAACAATCAGGGGAACACACTCTCCTCGCTTATATTGTTCACCTGGTAACATGTCCCGTGTGTATTAAATAATCAGGGGAACACACTCTCCTCACGTATACTGTTCACCTGGTAACATGTCCTGTGTGCATTAAACAATCAGGGGAACACACTCTCCTCACGTATACTGTTCACCTGGTAACATGTCCTGTGTGCATTAAACAATCAAGGGAACACACTCCCCTCACTTATATTGTTCACCTGGTAACATGTGCTGTGTGCATTAAACAATCAGAGGAACACACTCTCCTCACTTATACTGTTCACCTGGTAACATGTCCCGTGACTATTAAACCATCAGGGGAACACGCTCTCCTCACGTATACTGTTCACCTGGTAACATGTCCCGTGTGCATTAAACAATCAGGGGAACACACTGTCCTCACTTATACAGTTCACTTGGCAACATGTCCCATGTGTTTTAAATAATCAGGGGAACACACTCTCCTCACTTATACTGTTCACCTGGTGAAATGTCCCGTGTGCATTAAACAAACAGGGCAACACACTCTCCTCACTTATACTGTTCACCTGGCAACATGTCCCATGTGTTTTAAATAATCAGGGGAACACACTCTCCTCACTTATACTGTTCACCTGGTAACATGTCCCGTGTGCATTAAACAATCAGGGGAACACACTCTCCTCACTTATACTGTTCACCTGGCAACATGTCCCATGTGTTTTAAATAATCAGGGGAACACACTCTCCTCACTTATACTATTCACCTGGTGAAATGTCCCATGTGCATTAAACAAACAGGGCAACACACTCTCCTCACTTATACTGTTCACCTGGCAACATGTCCCATGTGTTTTAAATAATCAGGGGAACACACTCTCCTCACTTATACTGTTCACCTGGCAACATGTCCCATGTGTTTTAAATAATCAGGGGAACACACTCTCCTCACTTATACTGTTCACCTGGTAACATGTCCAGTGTGCATTAAACAATCAGGGGAACACACTCTCCTCACTTATACTGTTCACCTGGCAACATGTCCCATGTGTTTTAAATAATCAGGGGAACACACTCTCCTCACTTATACTGTTTACCTGGTAACATGTCCAGTGTGCATTAAACAATCAGGGGAACACACTCTCCTCACTTATACTGTTCACCTGGTAACATGTCCCGTGCGTATTAAACCATCAGGGCAACACACTCTCCTCACTTATACTGTTCACCTGGTAACATGTCCCGTGTGCATTAAACAATCAGGGGAACACAGTCTCCTCACTTATACTGTTCACCTGGTAACATGTCCCGTGTATATTAAACCATCAGGGGAACACACTCTCCTCACTTATACTTTTCACCTGGTAACATGTCCCGTGTATATTAAACAATCAGGGGAACACACTCTCCTCACTTATACTGTTCACCTGGTGACATGTCCCGTGTGTATTAAACCATCAGGAGAACACATTCTCCTCATTTATACTGTTCACCTGGAAACATGTCACGTGAATATTAAACCATCAGGGGAAAGCACTCTGCTCACTTAGACTTTTCTCTTTTTAACATATCCCGTGCGTATTAAACAAACAGGGGAACACATTCTCCTCACTTATACAGTTGACCTGGTAACATGTCCCGTGTGTATTAAACAATCAGGGGAACACATTATCCTCACTTATTCTGTTCACTTGGTAACATGTCCCGTGCGTATTAAACAAACAGGGGAACACATTCTCCTCACTTACACGGTTCACCTGGTAACATGTCCCGAGCGTATTAAACAATCTGGGTACACACTCTCCTCACTAATACAGTTCACCTGGTAACATGTCCTGTGTATATTAAACCATCAATGGAACACACTGTCCTCACTTATACTGTTCACCTGGTAACATGTCCTGTGTATATTAAAACATCAGGGGAACAGACTCTCCTCACTTACACTGTTCACCTGGTAACATGTCCTGTGTATATTAAAACATCAGGGGAACACACTCTCCTCACTTACACTGTTCACCTGGTAACATGTCCCGTGTGCATTAAAGAATCAGGGGGCACACTGTCCTCACTTATACTGTTCACCTGATAACATGTCCCATGTGTATTAAACCATCAGGGGAACACAATCTCCTCACTTATACTGTTCAACTGGTAACATGCCCTGTGTATATTAAACGATCAGGGGAAAACACTCATCTCACTTATACTGTTCACCTGGTCACATGTCCCGTGTATATTAAAACATCAGGGGAACACACTCTCCTCACTTATACTGTTCACCGGGTAACATGTCCCGTGTATATTAAACCATCAGGGAAACACACTCTCCTCACTTATACTGTTCATCTGGTAACATGTCCCGTCAGTATTAAACCATCAGGGGAACACACTCTCCTCACTTATACTGTTCACCTGGTAACATGTCCTTTGAATATTTAACCATCAGGGGAAAACATTCTGCTCACTTATCCTGTTCACATGGTGACATGTGCCGTGTGTATTAAACAATCAGGGGAACACACTCTCCTCACTTATACAGTTCACCCGGTGACATGTCCCGTGTGTATTAAACAATCAGGGGAACACACTCTCCTCACTTATACTGTTCACCTGGTAACATGTCCCGTGTATATTAAACCATCAGGGGAACACACTCTCCTCACTTATACTGTTCACCTGGGAACATGTGCCGTGTATATTAAACCATCAGGGGAACACTCTCTCCTCACTTATACTGTTCACCTGGTAACATGTCCCGTGTATATTAAACCATCAGGGGAACACACTCTCCTCACTTATACTGTTCACCTGGCAACATGTCCCGTGCGTGTTAAACCATCAGGGGAACACACTCTCCTCACTTATACTGTTCACCTGGCTACATGTCCCGTGTATATTAAACCATCAGGGGAACACACTCTCCTCACTTATACTGTTCATCTGGTAACATGCCCTGTGTGTATTAAACAATCAGGGGAACACACTCTCTTCACTGAGACTGTTCATCTGGTAACATGTCCCATCAGTATTAAACCATCAGGGGAACACACTCTCCTCACTTATACAGTTCACTTGGTGACATGTCCCATGCATATTAAAACATCAGGGGAACACACTCTCCTCACTTATACGGTTCACCTGGAAACATGTCCCGTGAATATTAAACCATCAGGGGAAAGCACTCTCCTCACTTAGACTTTTCTCTTGGTAACATATCCCGTGTATATTAAACCATCAGGAGAACACACTCTCCTCACTTACACTGTTCACCTGGAAACATGTCCCGTGCGTATTAAACAAACAGGGGAACACATTCTCCTCACTTATACTGTTCACTTGGTAACATGTCCTGTGTATATTAAAACATCAGGGGAACACACTCTCCTCACTTATACTGTTCAACTGGTAACATGCCCTGTGTATATTAAACCATCAGGGGAACACAATCTCCTCACTTATACTGTTTACCTGGTAACATGTCCCGTGTATATTAAACCATCAGGGGAACACACTGTCCTCACTTATACTGTTGACCTGGTAACATATCCCGTGTATATAAAACCATCAGGGGAACACACTCTCCTCACTTACACAGTTCACCTGGTAAAATGTCCTGTGTGCATTAAACCATCAGGGGAACACACTCTCCTCACTTATACTGTTCACCTGGTAACATATCCCGTGTATATAAAACCATCAGGGGAACACACTCTCCTCACTTACACAGTTCACCTGGGAAAATGTCCTGTGTGCATTAAACCATCAGGGGAACAGACTCTCCTCACTTATACTGTTCACCTGGTAACATGTCCTTTGAATATTTAACCATCAGGGGAAAACATTCTGCTCACCTATACTGTTCACATGGTGACATGTCCCTTGTGTATTAAACAATCAGGGGAACACACTCTCCTCACTTATACTGTTCACCCGGTGACATGTCCCGTGTGTATTAAACAATCAGGGGAACACACTCTCCTCACTTATACTGTTCACCTGGTGACATGTCCCGTCAGTATTAAACAATCAGGGGAACACACTCTCCTCACTTATACTGTTCACCTGGGAACATGTCCCATGTATATTAAACCATCAGGGGAACACACTCTCCTCACTTATACTGTTCACCTGGTAACATGTCCCGTGTATATTAAACCATCAGGGGAACACACTCTCCTCACTTATACTGTTCACCTGGTAACATGTCCCGGGTATATGAAAACATCTGGGGAACACACTCTCCTCACTTATACTGTTCACCTGGTAAGATTTCCTGTGTATATTAAACCATCAGGGGCACACACTCTCCTCACTTAAACTGTTCCGCTGCTAACATGTCCCGCGTGCATTAAACAATCAGGGGAACACACTCTCCTCACTTATACTGTTCACCTGGTAAAATGTCCTGTGTGCATTAAACCATCAGGAGAACACACTCTCCTCACTTATACAGTTCACTTGGTGACATGTCCCGTGCGTATTAAACCATCAGGTGAACACAATCTCCTCACTTATACTGTTCACCTGGTAACATGTCCCGTGTATATTAAACCATCAGGGGAACACACTGTCCTCACTTATACTATTCACCTGGTAACATGTCCCGTGTATATTAAAACATCAGGGGAACACACTCTCCTCACTTATACTGTTCACCTGGCAACATGTCCCGTGTATGTTAAACCATCAGGGGAACACACTCTCCTCACCTATACTGTTCACCTGGTAACATGTCCCGTGTGCATTAAACAATCAGGGGAAAACACTCTCCTCACTTATACTGTTCACCTGATTACATGTCCCGTGTGTATTAAACCATCAGGGGAACACACTCTCCTCACATATACTGTTCACCTGGTAACATGTCCCGTGTGTATTAAACAATCAGGGGAACACACTCTCCTCACTTATACTGTTCACCTGATAACATGTCCCGTGTGTATTAAGGCATCAGGGGAACACACTCTCCTCACTTATACTGTTCACCTGATTACATGTCCTGTGTGTATTAAACAATCAGGGGAACACACTCTCCTCACTTATACTGTTCACCTGATAACATGTCCCGTGTGTATTAAAGCATCAGGGGAACACACTCTCCTCACTTATACTGTTCACCTGATTACATGTCCCGTGTGTATTAAAGCATCAGGGGAACACACTCTCCTCACTTATGCAGTTCACCTGATAACATGTCCCGTATGTATGAAGTCATCAGGGGAACAAACTCTCCTCACTTATCCTGTTCACCTGGTAACATGCCCTGTGTATATTAAACCATCAGGGGAACACACTCTCTTCACTTATCCTGTTCACCTGGTAACATGTCCCGTGCATATTAAACCATCAGGGGAACACATTCTCCTCACTTATACTGTTCACCTGGTAACATGTCCCGTGTATATTAAACCATCAGGGGAACACACTCTCCTCACTTATACTGTTCACCTGGTAACATGTCCCGTGTATATTAAACCATCAGGGGAACACACTCTCCTCACTTATACTGTTCACCTGGTAACATGTCCCGTGTATATTAAACCATCAGGGGAACACTCTCTCCTCACTGATACTGTTCACCTGGTAAAATGTCCTGTGTGCATTAAAACATCAGGGGAACACACTCTCCTCACTTATACAGTTCACTTGGTGACATGTCCCGTGTATATTAAACCATCAGGGGAACACACTCTCCTCACTTATACTGTTCATCTGGAAACATGTCCCGTGTATGTTAAACAATCAGGGGAACACAGTCTCCTCACTTATGCTGTTCACCTGGTGACACGTCCCATCAGTATTAAGCCATCAGGGGAACACACTCTCCTCACTTATACAGTTCACTTGGTGACATGTCCCGTGCGTATTAAACCATCAGGTGAACACAATCTCCTCACTTATACTGTTCACCTGGTAACATGTCCCGTGTATATTAAACCATCAGGGGAACACATTCTCCTCACTTATACTGTTCACCTGGTAACATGTCCCTTGTATATTAAAACATCAGGGGAACACACTCTCCTCACTTATACTGTTCACCTGGTAACATGTCCCGTGTATATTAAACCATCAGGGGAACACACTCTCCTCACTTTTACTGTTCACCTGGTAACAAATCCCATGTATATTAAACCATCAGGGGAACACACTCTCCTCACTTATACTGTTCACCTGGTAACATGTCCCGTGTGTATTAAACCATCAGGGGAACACACTCTCCTCACTTATACTGTTCACCTGGTAACATGTCCCGTGTATTTTAAACCATCAGGGGAACACACTCTCCTCACCTATACTGTTCACCTGGTGACACGTCCCGTCAGTATTAAGCCATCAGGGGAACACACTCTCCTCACTTATACAGTTCACTTGGTAACATCTCCCGTGTATATTAAACAATCTGGTGAACACACTCTCCTCACTTATACTGTTCACCTGGTAACATGTCCCGTGTATATTAAACAATCAGGGGAACACACTCTCCTCACTTATACTGTTCACCTGGCAACATGTCCCGTAATATTAATCAATCTGGTGAACACACTCTCCTCACTTATACTGTTCACCTGGCAACATGTCCCGTAATATTAATCAATCTGGTGAACACACTCTCCTCACTTATACTGTTCACCTGGTAACATGTCCCGTGTATATTAAACAATCAGGGGAACACACTCTCCTCACTTATACTGTTCACCTGGTAACATGTCCCGTGTATATTAAACCATCAGGGGAACATACTGTCCTCACTTATACTGTTCACCTGGTAACATGTCCCGTGTATATTAAACAATCAGGGGAACACACTCTCCTCACTTATACTGTTCACCTTGTAACATGTCCTGTGTATATTAAACCATCAGGGGAACATACTGTCCTCACTTATACTGTTCACCTGGTAACATGTCCCGTGTACGTTAAACAATCAGGGGAATACACTCTCCTCACTTACACTGTTCACCTGGTAACATGTCCCGTGCATATTAAACCATAAGGGGAACACACTCTCCTCGCTAATACTGTTCACCTGGAAACATGTCCCGTGCATATTAAACCATCAGGGGAACACACTCTCCTCACTTATACTGTTCATCTGGTAACATGTCCCGTCAGTATTAAACCATCAGTGGAACACTCTCTCCTCACTTATACTATTCACCTGGTAACATGTCCTGTTTGCATTAAACCATCAGGGGAACACACTCTCCTCACTTATATTGTTTAGCTGGTAACATATCCTGTGTGTATTAAACCATCAGGGGAACACACTCTGCTCACTTATACTGTTCACCTGGAAACGTGTCCCGTGAATATTAAACCATCAGTGGAAAGCACTCTCCTCACTTAGACTTTTCTCTTTTTAACATATCCCGTGCGTATTAAACAAACAGGGGAACACATTCTCCTCACTTATACTGTTGACCTGGTAACATGTCCCGTGTGTATTAAACAATCAGGGGAACACACTCTCCTCACTAATACTGTTCACCTGGTAACATGTCCCGTGTATATTAAACCATCAATGGAACACACTGTCCTCACTTATACTGTTCACCTGGTAACATGTCCTGTGTATATTAAAACATCAGGGGAACACACTCTCCTCACTTACACTGTTCACCTGGTAACATGTCCCGTGTGCATTAAACAATCAGGGGAGCACACTCTCCTCACTTATACTGTTCACCTGATAACATGTCCCGTGTGTATTAAACCATCAGGGGAACACATTCTCCTCACTTATACTGTTCAACTGGTAACATGCCCTGTGTATATTAAACCATCAGGGGAACACACTCTCCTCACTTATACTGTTCACCTGGTAACATATCCCGTGTATATTAAACCATCAGGGGAACACACTCTCCTCACATATACTGTTCACCGGGTAACATGTCGCCTGTATATTAAACCATCAGGGGAACACACTCTCCTCACTTATACTGTTCACCTGGTAACATATCCCGTGTATATTAAACCATCAGGGGAACACACTCTCCTCACATATACTGTTCACCGGGTAACATGTCGCGTGTATATTAAACCATCAGGGGAACACTCTCTCCTCACATATACTGTTCACCTGGTAACATGTCCCGTGTATATTAAACCATCAGGGGAACACACTCTCCTCACTTATACTGTTTACCTGGTAACATGTCCTTTGAATATTTCACCATCAGGGTAAAAAATTCTGCTCACTTATACTGTTCACATGGTGACTTGTCCCGTGTGTATTAAACAATCAGGGGAACACAATCTCCTCACTTATACAGTTCACCCGGTGACATGTCCCGTGTGTTTTAAACAATCAGGGGAACACACTCTCCTCACTTATACTGTTCACCTGGTAACATGTCCAGTGTATATTAAACCATCAGGGGATCACGTTCTCCTCACTTATACTGTTCACCTGGTAACATGTCCTGTGTGCATTAAACAATCAGGGGAAAACACTCTCCTCACTTACACTGTTCACCTGGTAACATGTCCCGTGTATATTAAACCATCAGGGGAACACACTCTCCTCGCTTATACTGTTCACCTGGAAACATGTCCTGTGAATATTAAACCATCAGGGGAAAGAACTCTCCTCACTTAGACTTTTCTCCTGGTAACATGTCCCGTGCGTATTAAACCATCAGGGGAACACACTCTCCTCACTTATACTGTTCATCTGCTAACATGTCCCGTTAGTATTAAACCATCAGTGGAACACTCTCTCCTCACTTATACTCTTCACCTGGTAAAATGTCCTGTTTGCATTAAGCCATCAGGGGAACACACTCTCCTCACTGAGACTGTTCATCTGGTAACATGTCCCGTCAGTAGTAAACCATCAGGGGAACACACTCTCCTCACTTAAACTGTTCACCTGGAAACATGTCCCGTGAATATTAAACCATCAGGGGAAAGCACTCTCGTCACTTAGACTTTTCTCTTTTTAACATGTCCCGTGCGTATTGAACAAACAGGGGAACACATTCTCCTCACTTATACTGTTCATCCGGTAACATGTCCCGTGTGTATTAAACAATCAGGGTACACACTCTCCTCACTAATACTGTTTACCTGGTAACATGTCCTGTGTATATTAAACCATCAATGGAACACACTGTCCTCACTTATACTGTTCACCTGGTGACATGTCCTGTGTATATTAAAACATCAGGGGAACACACGCTCCTCACTAACACTGTTCACCTGGTAACATGTCCCGTGTGCATTAAACAATCAGGGGAGCACACTCTCCTCACTTACACTGTTCACCTAGTAACATGTCCCGTGTATATTAAACCATAAGGGGAACACACTCTCCTCGCTAATACTGTTCACCTGGAAACATGTCCCGTGCATATTAAACCATCAGGGGAACACACTCTCCTCACTTATACTGTTCATCTGGTAACATGTCCCGTCAGTATTAAACCATCAGTGGAACACTCTCTCCTCACTTATACTATTCACCTGGTAACATGTCCTGTTTGCATTAAACCATCAGGGGAACACACTCTCCTCATTTATATTGTTTAGCTGGTAACATATCCTGTGTGTATTAAACCATCAGGGGAACACGCTCTCCTCACTTATACTGTTCACCTGGAAACGTGTCCCGTGAATATTAAACCATCAGTGGAAAGCACTCTCCTCAGTTAGACTTTTCTCTTTTTAACATATCCCGTGAGTATTAAACAAACAGGGGAACACATTCTCCTCACTTATACTGTTGACCTGGTAACATGTCCCGTGTGTATTAAACAATCAGGGGAACACATTCTCCTCACTTTTTCTGTTCACTTGGTAACATGTCCCGTGCGTATTAAACAAACAGGGCAACACACTCTCCTCACTAATACTGTTCACCTGGTAACATGTCCCGTGTATATTAAACCATCAATGGAACACACTGTCCTCACTTATACTGTTCACCTGGTAACATGTCCTGTGTATATTAAAACATCAGGGGAACACACTCTCCTCACTTACACTGTTCACCTGGTAACATGTCCCGTGTGCATTCAACAATCAGGGGAGCACACTCTCCTCACTTATACTGTTCACCTGATAACATGTCCCGTGTGTATTAAACCATCAGGGGAACACACTCTCCTCACTTATACTGTTCACCTGGTAACATGTCCCGTGTATATTAAACCATCAAGGGAACACACTCTACTCACTTATACTGTTCAACTGGTAACATATCCCGTGTATATTAAACCATCAGGGGAACATACTCTCCTCACTTATACTGTTCACCTGGTAACATATCCCGTGTATATTAATCCATCAGGGGAACACACTCTCCTCACATATACTGTTCACCGGGTAACATGTCGCGTGTATATTAAACCATCAGGGGAACACACTCTCCTCACTTATACTGTTCACCTGGTAACATATCCCGTGCATATTAAACCATCAGGGGAACACACTCTCCTCACATATACTGTTCACCGGGTAACATGTCGCGTGTATATTAAACCATCAGGGGAACACTCTCTCCTCACATATACTGTTCACCTGGTAACATGTCCCGTGTATATTAAACCATCAGGGGAACACACTCTCCTCACTTATACTGTTTACCTGGTAACATGTCCTTTGAATATTTCACCATCAGGGGAAAAAATTCTGCTCACTTATACTGTTCACATGGTGACTTGTCCCGTGTGTATTAAACAATCAGGGGAACACAATCTCCTCACTTATACAGTTCACCCGGTGACATGTCCCGTGTGTTTTAAACAATCAGGGGAACACACTCTCCTCACTTATACTGTTCACCTGGTAACATGTCCAGTGTATATTAAACCATCAGGGGAACACGTTCTCCTCACTTATACTGTTCACCTGGTAACATGTCCTGTGTGCATTAAACAATCAGGGGAAAACACTCTCCTCACTTACACTGTTCACCTGGTAACATGTCCCGTGTATATTAAACCATCAGGGGAACACACTCTCCTCGCTTATACTGTTCACCTGGAAACATGTCCTGTGAATATTAAACCATCAGGGGAAAGAACTCTCCTCACTTAGACTTTTCTCCTGGTAACATGTCCCGTGCGTATTAAACCATCAGGGGAACACACTCTCCTCACTTATACTGTTCATCTGCTAACATGTCCCGTTAGTATTAAACCATCAGTGGAACACTCTCTCCTCACTTATACTCTTCACCTGGTAACATGTCCTGTTTGCATTAAGCCATCAGGGGAACACACTCTCCTCACTGAGACTGTTCATCTGGTAACATATCCTGTGTGTATTAAACCATCAGGGGAACACACTCTCCTCACTGAGACTGTTCATCTGGTAACATGTCCCGTCAGTATTAAACCATCAGGGGAACACACTCTCCTCACTTAAACTGTTCACCTGGAAACATGTCCCGTGAATATTAAACCATCAGGGGAAAGCACTCTCGTCACTTAGAATTTTCTCTTTTTAACATGTCCCGTGCGTATTGAACAAACAGGGTACACACTCTCCTCACTAATACTGTTCACCTGGTAACATGTCCTGTGTGTATTAAACCATCAATGGAACACACTGTCCTCACTTATACTGTTCACCTGGTGACATGTCCTGTGTATATTAAAACATCAGGGGAACACACGCTCCTCACTAACACTGTTCACCTGGTAACATGTCCCGTGTGCATTAAACAATCAGGGGAGCACACTCTCCTCACTTATACTGTTCACCTGATAACATGTCCCGTGTGTATTAAACCATCAGGGGAACACAATCTCCTCACTTATACTGTTCAACTGGTAACATGCCCTGTGTATATTAAACCATCAGGGGAACACACTCTCCTCACTTATACTGTTCACCTGGTAACATGTCCCGTGTATATTAAACCATCAGGGGAACACACTCTCCTCATTTATACTGTCATCTGGTAACATGTCCCGTCATTATTAAACCATCAGGGGAAAACACTCCCCTCACTTATACTGTTCACATGGTGACATGTCCCGTGTGTATTAAACAATCAGGGGAACAAACTCTCCTCACTTATACAGTTCACCCGGTGACATGTCCCGTGTGTATTAAACATTCAGGGGAACACACTCTCCTCAATTACACTGTTCACCTGCTGACATGTCCCGGGTATATTAAAACATCAGGGGAACACACTCTCCTCACTTATACTGTTCACCTGGTGACATGTCCCGTGTGTATTAAACAATCAGGGGATCACACTCTCCTCAATTACACTGTTCACCTGCTGACATGTCCCGGGTATATTAAAACATCAGGGGAACACACTCTCCTCACTTATACTGTTCACCTGGCAACATGTCCCGTGAGCATTAAACAATCTGGGGAAAACAATCTCCTCACTTATACTGTTCACCTGGTGACATGTCCCGTGTATATTAAACCATCAGGGGAACACACTCTCCTCACTTATACTGTTCACCTGGTAACATGTCCTGTGTGCATTAAACCATCAGGGGAACACACTCTCCTCACTTATACTGTTCATCTGGTAACATGTCCCGTCAGTATTAAACCATCAGGGGAACACACTCTCCTCACTTATACTGTTCACCTGGTGACATGTCCCGTGTGTATTAAACAATCAGGGGAACACATTCTCCTCACTTATACTGTTCACCTGGTAACATCTCCCGTGAGTATTAAACAATCAGGGGAACACACTCTCCTCACTTATACTGTTCACCTGGTAACATCTCCTGTGTATATTAAACCATCAGGGGAACACATTCTCCTCACTTATACTGTTCACCTGGAAACATGTCCTGTGAATATTAAACCATCAGGGGAAAGCACTCTCCTCACTTAGACTTTTCTCCTGGTAACATGTCCCGTGCGTATTAAACCATCAGGGGAACACACTCTCCTCACTTATACTGTTCATCTGGTAACATGTCCCGTCAGTATTAAACCATCAGTGGAACACTCTCTCCTCACTTATACTGTTCACCTGGTAACATGTCCTGTTTGCATTAAACCATCAGGGGAACACACTCTCCTCACTTATACTGTTCATCTGGTAACATGTCCCGTCAGTATTAAACCATCAGTGGAACACTCTCTCCTCACTTATACTGTTCAGCTGGTAACATATCCTGTGTGTATTAAACCATCAGGGGAACACACTCTCCTCACTGAGACTGTTTATCTGGTAACATGTCCCGTCAGTATTAAACCATCAGGAGAACACATTCTCCTCATTTATACTGTTCACCTGGAAACATGTCACGTGAATATTAAACCATCAGGGGAAAGCACTCTGCTCACTTAGACTTTTCTCTTTTTAACATATCCCGTGCGTATTAAACAAACAGGGGAACACATTCTCCTCACTTATACAGTTGACCTGGTAACATGTCCCGTGTGTATTAAACAATCAGGGGAACACACTCTCCTCACTTATTCTGTTCACTTGGTAACATGTCCCGTGCGTATTAAACAAACAGGGGAACACATTCTCCTCACTTACACGGTTCACCTGGTAACATGTCCCGAGCGTATTAAACAATCTGGGTACACACTCTCCTCACTAATACTGTTCACCTGGTAACATGTCCCGTGTGCATTAAAGAATCAGGGGGCACACTGTCCTCACTTATACTGTTCACCTGATAACATGTCCCATGTGTATTAAACCATCAGGGGTACACAATCTCCTCACTTATACTGTTCAACTGGTAACATGCCCTGTGTATATTAAACGATCAGGGGAAAACACTCATCTCACTTATACTGTTCACCTGGTCACATGTCCCGTGTATATTAAAACATCAGGGGAACACACTCTCCTCACTTTACTGTTCACCGGGTAACATGTCCCGTGTATATTAAACCATCAGGGAAACACACTCTCCTCACTTATACTGTTCATCTGGTAACATGTCCCGTCAGTATTAAACCATCAGGGGAACACACTCTCCTCACTTATACTGTTCACCTGGTAACATGTCCTTTGAATATTTAACCATCAGGGGAAAACATTCTGCTCACTTATCCTGTTCACATGGTGACATGTGCCGTGTGTATTAAACAATCAGGGGAACACACTCTCCTCACTTATACAGTTCACCCGGTGACATGTCCCGTGTGTATTAAACAATCAGGGGAACACACTCTCCTCACTTGTACTGTTCACCTGGTAACATGTCCCGTGTATATTAAACCATCAGGGGAACACACTCTCCTCACTTATACTGTTCAACTGGGAACATGTGCCGCGTATATTAAACCATCAGGGGAACACACTCTCCTCACTTATACTGTTCACCTGGTAACATGACCCGTGTATATTAAACCATCAGGGGAACACACTCTCCTCACTTTTACTGTTCACCTGGTAACATGTCCCGTGTATATTAAACCATCAGGGGAACACACTCTCCTCACTTATACTGTTCACCTGGTAACATGTCCTGTGTATATTAAACCATCAGGGGAACACACTCTCCTCACTTCTACTGTTCACCTGGTAACATGTCCCGTGTATATTAAACCATCAGGGGAACACACTCTCCTCACTTATACTGTTCACCTGGTGACATGTCCCGTCAGTATTAAACAATCAGGGGAACACACTCTCCTCACTTATACTGTTCACCTGGGAACATGTCCCATGTATATTAAACCATCAGGAGAACACACTCTCCTCACTTATACAGTTCACTTGGTGACATGTCCCGTGCGTATTAAACCATCAGGTGAACACAATCTCCTCACTTATACTGTTCACCTGGTAACATGTCCCGTGTATATTAAACCATCAGGGGAACACACTGTCCTCACTTATACTATTCACCTGGTAACATTTCCCGTTTATATTAAACCATCAGGGGAACACACTCTCCTCACTTATACTGTTCACCTGGTAACATGTCCCGTGTATATTAAACCATCAGGGGAACACACTCTCCTCACTTATACTGTTCACCTGGTAACATGTCCCGTGTATATTAAACCATCAGGGGAACACACTCTCCTCACTTATACTCTTCAACTGGTAACATTTCCCGTTTATATTAAACCATCAGGGGAACACACTCTCCTCACTTATACTGTTCACCTGGTAACATGTCCCGTGTATATTAAACCATCAGGGGAACACACTCTCCTCACTTAGACTGTTCACCTGGTAACATGTCCTTTGAATATTTAACCATCAGGGGAAAACATTCTGCTCACTTATACTGTTCACATGGTGACATGTCCCTTGTGTATTAAACAATCAGGGGAACACACTCTCCTCACTTATACTGTTCACCCGGTGACATGTCCCGTGTGTATTAAACAATCAGGGGAACACACTCTCCTCACTTATACTGTTCACCTAGTGACATGTCCCGTCAGTATTAAACAATCAGGGGAACACACTCTCCTCACTTATACTGTTCACCTGGGAACATGTCCCATGTATATTAAACCATCAGGAGAACACACTCTCCTCACTTATACAGTTCACTTGGTGACATGTCCCGTGCGTATTAAACCATCAGGGGAACACACTGTCCTCACTTATACTATTCACCTGGTAAAATGTCCCGTGTATATTAAATCATCAGGGGAACACACTCTCCTCACTTATACTGTTCACCTGGTAACATGTCCCGTGTATGTTAAACCATCAGGGGAACACACTCTCCTCACCTATACTGTTCACCTGGTAACATGTCCCGTGTGCATTAAACAATCAGGGGAAAACACTCTCCTCACTTATACTGTTCACCTGATTACATGTCCCGTGTGTATTAAACCATCAGGGGAACACACTCTCCTCACTTATACTGTTCACCTGGTAACATGTCCCGTGTGTATTAAACAATCAGGGAAACACACTCTCTTCACTTATACTGTTCACCTGATAACATGTCCCGTGTGTATTAAAGCATCAGGGGAACACACTCTCCTCACTTATACTGTTCACCTGATTACATGTCCCGTGTGTATTAAACAATCAGGGGAACACACTCTCCTCACTTATACTGTTCACCTGATAACATGTCCCGTGTGTATTAAAGCATCAGGGGAACACACTCTCCTCACTTATACTGTTCACCTGATTACATGTCCCGTGTGTATTAAAGCATCAGGGGAACACACTCTCCTCACTTATGCAGTTCACCTGATAACATGTCCCGTATGTATGAAGTCATCAGGGGAACACACTCTCCTCACTTATCCTGTTCACCTGGTAACATGCCCTGTGTATATTAAACCATCAGGGGAACACACTCTCTTCACTTATCCTGTTCACCTGGTAACATGTCCCGTGTATATTAAACCATCAGGGGAACACATTCTCCTCACTGATACTCTTCAACTGGTAACATTTCCCGTTTATATTAAACCATCAGGGGAACACACTCTCCTCACTTATACTGTTCACCTGGTAACATGTCCCGTGTATATTAAACCATCAGGGGAACACACTCTCCTCACTTATACTGTTCACCTGGTAACATGTCCCGTGTATATTAAACCATCAGGGGAACACACTCTCCTCACTTATACTGTTCACCTGGTAACATGTCCTGTGTATATTAAACCATCAGGGGAACACACTCTCCTCACTTCTACTGTTCACCTGGTGACATGTCCCGTGTATATTAAACCATCAGGGGAACACACTCTCCTCACTTATACTGTTCACCTGGTAACATGTCCTGTGTATATTAAACCATCAGGGGAACACATTCTCCTCACTTATACTCTTCAACTGGTAACATTTCCCGTTTATATTAAACCATCAGGGGAACACACTCTCCTCACTTATACTGTTCACCTGGTAACATGTCCCGTGTATATTAAACCATCAGGGGAACACACTCTCCTCACTTATACTGTTCACCTGGTAACATGTCCCGTGTATATTAAACCATCAGGGGAACACACTCTCCTCACTTATACTGTTCACCTGGTAACATCTCCTGTGTATATTAAACCATCAGGGGAACACACTCTCCTCACTTATACTGCTCACCTAGTGACATGTCCCGTGCGTATTAAACCATCAGGTGAACAAACTCTCCTCACTTATACTGTTCATCTGGTAACATGTCCCGTGTATATTAAACCATCAGGGGAACACACTCTCCTCGCTTATACTGTTCACCTGGTAACATGTCCCGTGCGTATTAAACCATCAGGTGAACAAACTCTCCTCACTTATACTGTTCATCTGGTAACATGTCCCGTGTATATTAAACCATCAGGGGAACACACTCTCCTCACTTATACTGTTCATCTGGAAACATGTCCGGTGTATGTTAAACCATCAGGGGAACACACTCTCCTCACTTATGCTGTTCACCTGGCAACATGTCCCGTGTATATTAAACCATCAGGGGAACTCACTCTCCTCACTTATACTGTTCACCTGGTAACATGTCCCGAGTATATTAAACCATCAGGGGAACTCACTCTCCTCACTTATACTGTTCACCTGGTAACATGTCCCGTGTATATTAAACCATCAGGGGAACACACTCTCCTCACTTATACTGTTCATCTGGTAACATGTCCCGTCAGTATTAAGCCATCAGTGGAACACACTCTCCTCACTTATACAGTTCACTTGGTGAAATGCCCCGTGTGTATTAAACAATCAGGGGAACACACTCTCCTCACTTATACTGTTCACCTGGTGACACGTCCCGTCAGTATTAAGCCATCAGGGGAACACACTCTCCTCACTTATACAGTTCACTTGGTGACATGTCCCGTGCGTATTAAACCATCAGGTGAACACAATCTCCTCACTTATACTGTTCACCTGGTAACATGTCCCGTGTATATTAAACCATCAGGGGAACACACTCTCCTCACTTATACTGTTCACCTGGTAACATGTCCCGTGTATATTAAAACATCAGGGGAACACACTCTCCTCACTTATACTGTTCACCTGGTAACATGTCCCGTGTATATTAAACCATCAGGGGAACACACTCTCCTCACTTGTACTGTTCATCTGGTAACATGTCCCGTGTATATTAAACAATCAGGGGAACACACTCTCCTCACTTATACTGTTCACCTGGTAACATGTCCCGTGTATATTAAACCATCAGGGGAACACACTCTCCTCACTTATACTGTTCATCTGGAAACATGTCCCGTGTATGTTAAACCATCAGGGGAACACACTCTCCTCACTTATGCTGTTCACCTGGTAACATGTCCCGTGTATATTAAACCATCAGGGGAACACACTCTCCTCACATATACTGTTCAGCTGGTAACATATCCTGTGTGTATTAAACCATCAGGGCTACACACTCTCCTCACTTATACTGTTCACCTGGTAACATGTCCCGTGTATATTAAACCATCAGGGGAACACACTCTCCTCACATATACTGTTCAGCTGGTAACATATCCTGTGTGTATTAAACCATCAGGGCAACACACTCTCCTCACTTATACTGTTCATCTGGTAACATGTCCCGTCAGTATTAAGCCATCAGTGGAACACACTCTCCTCACTTATACAGTTCACTTGGTGAAATGCCCCCTGTGTATTAAACAATCAGGGGAACACACTCTCCTCACTTATACTGTTCACCTGGTGACACGTCCCGTCAGTATTAAGCCATCAGGGAAACACACTCTCCTCACTTATACTGTTCACCTGGTAACAAGTCCCGTGTATATTAAACCATCAGGGGAACACACTCTCCTCACTTATACTGTTCACCTGGTGACATGTCCCGTGTGTATTAAACAATCAGGGGAACACATTCCCCTCACTTAACCTGTTCACCTGGTAACATGTCCCGTGAGTATTAAACAATCAGGGGAACACACTCTCCTCACTTATACTGTTCACCTGGCAACAAGTCCAGTGTATATTAAACCATCAGGGGAACACATTCTCCTCACTTATACTGTTCACCTGGAAACATGTCCTGTGAATATTAAACCATCAGGGGAAAGCACTCTCCTCACTTAGACTTTTCTCCTGGTAACATGTCCCGTGCGTATTAAACCATCAGGGGAACACACTCTCCTCACTTATACTGTTCATCTGGTAACATGTCCCGTCAGTATTAAACCATCAGTGGAACACTCTCTCCTCACTTATACTGTTCACCTGGTAACATGTCCTGTTTGCATTAAACCATCAGGGGAACACACTCTCCTCACTTATACTGTTCATCTGGTAACATGTCCCGTCAGTATTAAACCATCAGTGGAACACTCTCTCCTCACTTATACTGTTCAGCTGGTAACATATCCTGTGTGTATTAAACCATCAGGGGAACACACTCTCCTCACTGAGACTGTTTATCTGGTAACATGTCCCGTCAGTATTAAACCATCAGGAGAACACATTCTCCTCATTTATACTGTTCACCTGGAAACATGTCACGTGAATATTAAACCATCAGGGGAAAGCACTCTGCTCACTTAGACTTTTCTCTTTTTAACATATCCCGTGCGTATTAAACAAACAGGGGAACACATTCTCCTCACTTATACAGTTGACCTGGTAACATGTCCCGTGTGTATTAAACAATCAGGGGAACACATTATCCTCACTTATTCTGTTCACTTGGTAACATGTCCCGTGCGTATTAAACAAACAGGGGAACACATTCTCCTCACTTACACGGTTCACCTGGTAACATGTCCCGAGCGTATTAAACAATCTGGGTACACACTCTCCTCACTAATACTGTTCACCTGGTAACATGTCCTGTGTATATTAAACCATCAATGGAACACACTGTCCTCACTTATACTGTTCATCTGGTAACATGTCCCGTCAGTATTAAACCATCAGTGGAACACTCTCTCCTCACTTATACTGTTCACCTGGTAACATGTCCTGTTTGCATTAAACCATCAGGGGAACACACTCTCCTCACTTATACTGTTCATCTGGTAACATGTCCCGTCAGTATTAAACCATCAGTGGAACACTCTCTCCTCACTTATACTGTTCAGCTGGTAACATATCCTGTGTGTATTAAACCATCAGGGGAACACACTCTCCTCACTGAGACTGTTTATCTGGTAACATGTCCCGTCAGTATTAAACCATCAGGAGAACACATTCTCCTCATTTATACTGTTCACCTGGAAACATGTCACGTGAATATTAAAACATCAGGGGAAAGCACTCTGCTCACTTAGACTTTTCTCTTTTTAACATATCCCGTGCGTATTAAACAAACAGGGGAACACATTCTCCTCACTTATACAGTTGACCTGGTAACATGTCCCGTGTGTATTAAACAATCAGGGGAACACATTATCCTCACTTATTCTGTTCACTTGGTAACATGTCCCGTGCGTATTAAACAAACAGGGGAACACATTCTCCTCACTTACACGGTTCACCTGGTAACATGTCCCGAGCGTATTAAACAATCTGGGTACACACTCTCCTCACTAATACTGTTCACCTGGTAACATGTCCTGTGTATATTAAACCATCAATGGAACACACTGTCCTCACTTATACTGTTCACCTGGTAACATGTCCTGTGTATATTAAAACATCAGGGGAACAGACTCTCCTCACTTACACTGTTCACCTGGTAACATGTCCCGTGTGCATTAAAGAATCAGGGGGCACACTGTCCTCACTTATACTGTTCACCTGATAACATGTCCCATCTGTATTAAACCATCAGGGGTACACAATCTCCTCACTTATACTGTTCAACTGGTAACATGCCCTGTGTATATTAAACGATCAGGGGAAAACACTCATCTCACTTATACTGTTCACCTGGTCACATGTCCCGTGTATATTAAAACATCAGGGGAACACACTCTCCTCACTTATACTGTTCACCGGGTAACATGTCCTGTGTATATTAAACCATCAGGGAAACACACTCTCCTCACTTATACTGTTCATCTGGTAACATGTCCCGTCAGTATTAAACCATCAGGGGAACACACTCTCCTCACTTATACTGTTCACCTGGTAACATGTCCCGTGTATATTAAACCATCAGGGGAACACACTCTCCTCACTTATACTGTTCACCTGGCAACATGTCCCGTGCGTGTTAAACCATCAGGGGAACACACTCTCCTCACTTATACTGTTCACCTGGAAACATGTCCCGTGAATATTAAACCATCAGGGGAACACACTCTCCTCACTTATACTGTTCACCTGGCTACATGTCCCGTGTATATTAAACCATCAGGGGAACACACTCTCCTCACTTATACTGTTCATCTGGTAACATGCCCTGTGTGTATTAAACAATCAGGGGAACACACTCTCCTCACTGAGACTGTTCATCTGGTAACATGTCCCATCAGTATTAAACCATCAGGGGAACACACTCTCCTCACTTATACAGTTCACTTGGTGACATGTCCCGTGTATATTAAACCATCAGGGGAAGACACTCTCCTCACTTATACGGTTCACCTGGAAACATGTCCCGTGAATATTAAACCATCAGGGGAAAGCACTCTCCTCACTTAGACTTTTCTCTTGGTAACATATCCCGACTATATTAAACCATCAGGAGAACACACTCTCCTCACTTACACTGTTCACCTGGAAACATGTCCCGTGAATATTAAACCATCAGGGGAAAGCACTCTCCTCACTTATACTGTTCACCTGGTAACATGTCCCGTGCGTATTAAACAAACAGGGGAACACATTCTCCTCACTTATACTGTTCACTTGGTAACATGTCCTGTGTATATTAAAACATCAGGGGAACACACTCTCCTCACTTATACTGTTCAACTGGTAACATGCCCTGTGTATATTAAACCATCAGGGGAACACACTCTCCTCACTTATACTGTTCACCTGGTAACATGTCCCGTGTATATTAAACCATCAGGGGAACACACTGTCCTCACTTATACTGTTGACCTGGTAACAAATACCGTGTATATAAAAACATCAGGGGAACACACTCTCCTCACTTACACAGTTCACCTGGTAAAATGTCCTGTGTGCATTAAACCATCAGGGGAACACACTCTCCTCACTTATACTGTTCACCTGGTAACATATCCCGTGTATATAAAACCATCAGGGGAACACACTCTCCTCACTTACACAGTTCACCTGGGAAAATGTCCTGTGTGCATTAAACCATCAGGGGAACACTCTCTCCTCACTTATACAGTTCACTTGGTGACATGTCCCGTCAGTATTAAACCATCAGGGGAACACACTCTCCTCACTTATACTGTTCACCTGGTAACATGTCCTTTGAATATTTAACCATCAGGGGAAAACATTCTGCTCACTTATACTGTTCACATGGTGACATGTCCCTTATGTATTAAACAATCAGGGGAACACACTCTCCTCACTTATACTGTTCACCCGGTGACATGTCCCGTGTGTATTAAACAATCAGGGGAACACACTCTCCTCACTTATACTGTTCACCTGGGAACATGTCCCATGTATATTAAACCATCAGGAGAACACACTCTCCTCACTTATACAGTTCACTTGGTGACATGTCCCGTGCGTATTAAACAATCAGGTGAACACAATCTCCTCACTTATACTGTTCACCTGGTAACATGTCCCGTGTATATTAAACCATCAGGGGAACACACTGTCCTCACTTATACTATTCACCTGGTAACATGTCCCGTGTATATTAAATCATCAGGGGAACACACTCTCCTCACTTATACTGTTCACCTGGTAACATGTCCCGTGTATGTTAAACCATCAGGGGAACACACTCTCCTCACCTATACTGTTCACCTGGTAACATGTCCCGTGTGTATTAAACAATCAGGGATACACACTCTCTTCACTTATACTGTTCACCTGATAACATGTCCCGTGTGTATTAAAGCATCAGGGGAACACACTCTCCTCACTTATACTGTTCACCTGATTACATGTCCTGTGTGTATTAAACAATCAGGGGAACACACTCTCCTCACTTATACTGTTCACCTGATAACATGTCCCGTGTGTATTAAAGCATCAGGGGAACACACTCTCCTCACTTATGCAGTTCACCTGATAACATGTCCCGTATGTATGAAGTCATCAGGGGAACACACTCTCCTCACTTATCCTGTTCACCTGGTAACATGCCCTGTGTATATTAAACCATCAGGGGAACACACTCTCTTCACTTATCCTGTTCACCTGGTAACATGTCCCGTGTATATTAAACCATCAGGGGAACACATTCTCCTCACTTATACTCTTCAACTGGTAACATTTCCCGTTTATATTAAACCATCAGGGGAACACACTCTCCTCACTTATACTGTTCACCTGGTAACATGTCCCGTGTATATTAAACCATCAGGGGAACACACTCTCCTCACTTATACTGTTCACCTGGTAACATGTCCCGTGTATATTAAACCATCAGGGGAACACATTCTCCTCACTTATACTCTTCAACTGGTAACATTTCCCGTTTATATTAAACCATCAGGGGAACACACTCTCCTCACTTATACTGTTCACCTGGTAACATGTCCCGTGTATATTAAACCATCAGGGGAACACACTCTCCTCACTTATACTGTTCACCTGGTAACATGTCCCGTGTATATTAAACCATCAGGGGAACACACTCTCCTCACTTATACTGTTCACCTGGTAACATCTCCTGTGTATATTAAACCATCAGGGGAACACACTCTCCTCACTTCTACTGTTCACCTGGTAACATGTCCCGTGTATATTAAACCATCAGGGGAACACTCTCCCCTCACTTATGCTGTTCACCTAGTGACATGTCCCGTGCGTATTAAACCATCAGGTGAACAAACTCTCCTCACTTATACTGTTCATCTGGTAACATGTCCCGTGTATATTAAACCATCAGGGGAACACACTCTCCTCACTTATACTGTTCACCTGGTAACATGTCCCGTGCGTATTAAACCATCAGGTGAACAAACTCTCCTCACTTATACTGTTCATCTGGTAACATGTCCCGTGTATATTAAACCATCAGGGGAACACACTCTCCTCACTTATACTGTTCATCTGGAAACATGTCCCGTGTATGTTAAACCATCAGGGGAACACACTCTCCTCACTTATGCTGTTCACCTGGCAACATGTCCCGTGTATATTAAACCATCAGGGGAACTCACTCTCCTCACTTATACTGTTCACCTGGTAACATGTCCCGTGTATATTAAACCATCAGGGGAACTCACTCTCCTCACTTATACTGTTCACCTGGTAACATGTCCCGTGTATATTAAACCATCAGGGGAACACACTCTCCTCACTTATACTGTTCATCTGGTAACATGTCCCGTCAGTATTAAGCCATCAGTGGAACACACTCTCCTCACTTATACAGTTCACTTGGTGAAATGCCCCGTGTGTATTAAACAATCAGGGGAACACACTCTCCTCACTTATACTGTTCACCTGGTGACACGTCCCGTCAGTATTAAGCCATCAGGGGAACACACTCTCCTCACTTATACAGTTCACTTGGTGACACGTCCCGTCAGTATTAAGCCATCAGGGGAACTCACTCTCCTCACTTATACTGTTCACCTGGTAACATGTCCCGTGTATATTAAACCATCAGGGGAACACACTCTCCTCACTTATACTGTTCATCTGGTAACATGTCCCGTCAGTATTAAGCCATCAGGGGAACACACTCTCCTCACTTATACAGTTCACTTGGTGACATGTCCCGTGCGTATTAAACCATCAGGTGAACACAATCTCCTCACTTATACTGTTCACCTGGTAACATGTCCCGTGTATATTAAACCATCAGGGGAACACACTCTCCTCACTTATACTGTTCACCTGGTAACATGTCCCGTGTATATTAAAACATCAGGGGAACACACTCTCCTCAATTATACTGTTCACCTGGTAACATGTCCCGTGTATATTAAAGCATCAGGGGAACACACCCTCCTCACTTATACTGTTCACCTGGTAACATGTCCCGTGTATATTAAACCATCAGGGGAACACACTCTCCTCACTTATACTGTTCATCTGAAACATGTCCCGTGTATGTTAAACCATCAGGGGAACACACTCTCCTCACTTATGCTGTTCACCTGGTAACATGTCCCGTGTATATTAAACCATCAGGGGAACACACTCTCCTCACATATACTGTTCAGCTGGTAACATATCCTGTGTGTATTAAACCATCAGGGCAACACACTCTCCTCACTTATACTGTTCACCTGGTAACATGTCCCGTGTATATTAAAACATTAGGGGAACACACTCTCCTCACATATACTGTTCAGCTGGTAACATATCCTGTGTGTATTAAACCATCAGGGCAACACACTCTCCTCACTTATACTGTTCATCTGGTAACATGTCCCGTCAGTATTAAGCCATCAGTGGAACACACTCTCCTCACTTATACAGTTCACTTGGTGAAATGCCCCGTGTGTATTAAACAATCAGGGGAACACACTCTCCTCACTTATACTGTTCACCTGGTGACACGTCCCGTCAGTATTAAGCCATCAGGGGAACACACTCTCCTCACTTATACTGTTCACCTGGTAACATGTCCCGTGTATATTAAACCATCAGGGGAACACACTCTCCTCACTTATACTGTTCACCTGGTAACATGTCCCGTGTATATTAAACCATCAGGGGAACACACTCTCCTCACTTATACTGTTCACCTGGTAACATCTCCTGTGTATATTAAACCATCTGGGGAACACACTCTCCTCACTTCTACTGTTCACCTGGTAACATGTCCCGTGTATATTAAACCATCAGGGGAACACTCTCTCCTCACTTATGCTGTTCACCTAGTGACATGTCCCGTGCGTATTAAACCATCAGGTGAACAAACTCTCCTCACTTATACTGTTCATCTGGTAACATGTCCCGTGTATATTAAACCATCAGGGGAACACACTCTCCTCACTTATACTGTTCATCTGGAAACATGTCCCGTGTATGTTAAACCATCAGGGGAACACACTCTCCTCACTTATACTGTTCATCTGGAAACATGTCCCGTGTATATTAAACCATCAGGGGAACACACTCTCCTCACTTATACTGTTCATCTGGAAACATGTCCCGTGTATATTAAACCATCAGGGGAACACACTCACCTCACTTATGCTGTTCACCTGGTAACATGTCCCGTGTATATTAAACCATCAGGGGAACTCACTCTCCTCACTTATACTGTTCACCTGGTAACATGTCCCGTGTATATTAAACCATCAGGGGAACACACTCTCCTCACTTATACTGTTCAGCTGGTAACATATCCTGTGTGTATTAAACTATCAGGGCAACACACTCTCCTCACTTATACTGTTCATCTGGTAACATGTCCCGTCAGTATTAAGCCATCAGTGGAACACACTCTCCTCACTTATACAGTTCACTTGGTGAAATGCCCCGTGTGTATTAAACAATCAGGGGAACACACTCTCCTCACTTATACTGTTCACCTGGTGACACGTCCCATGCGTATTAAACCATCAGGTGAACACAATCTCCTCACATATACTGTTCACCTGGTAACATGTCCCGTGTATATTAAACCATCAGGGGAACACACTCTCCTCACTTATACTGTTCACCTGGTAACATGTCCCGTGTATATTAAAACATCAGGGGAACACACTCTCCTCACTTATACTGTTCACCTGGTAACATGTCCCGTGTATATTAAAGCATCAGGGGAACACACTCTCCTCACTTATACTGTTCACCTGGTAACATGTCCCGTGTATATTAAACCATCAGGGGAACACACTCTCCTCACTTATACTGTTCATCTGGAAACATGTCCCGTGTATGTTAAACCATCAGGGGAACACACTCTCCTCACTTATGCTGTTCACCTGGTAACATGTCCCGTGTATATTAAACCATCAGGGGAACTCACTCTCCTCACTTATACTGTTCACCTGGTGACATGTCCTGTGTGTATTAAACCATCAGGGCAACACACTCTCCTCACTTATACTGTTCATCTGGTAACATGTCCCGTCAGTATTAAGCCATCAGTGGAACACACTCTCCTCACTTATACAGTTCACTTGGTGAAATGCCCCGTGTGTATTAAACAATCAGGGGAACACACTCTCCTCACTTATACTGTTCACCTGGTGACACGTCCCGTCAGTATTAAGCCATCAGGGGAACACACTCTCCTCACTTATACTGTTCACCTGGTAACATGTCCCGTGTATATTAAAGCATCAGGGGAACACACTCTCCTCACTTATACTGTTCACCTGGTAACATGTCCCGTGTATATTAAACCATCAGGGGAACACACTCTCCTCACTTATACTGTTCACCTGGTAACATGTCCCGTGTATGTTAAACCATCAGGGGAACACACTCTCCTCACCTATACTGTTCACCTGGTGACACGTCCCGTCAGTATTAAGCCATCAGGGGAACACACTCTCCTCACTTATACAGTTCACTTGGTAACATGTCCCGTGTATATTAAACAATCTGGTGAACACACTCTCCTCACTTATACTGTTCACCTGGTAACATGTCCCGTGTATATTAAACCATCAGGGGAACACACTCTCCTCACTTATACTGTTCACCTGGCAACATGTCCCGTAATATTAATCAATCTGGTGAACACACTCTCCTCACTTATACTGTTCACCTGGTGACATGTCCCGTGTGTATTAAACAATCAGGGGAACACACTCTCCTCACTTATACTGTTCACCTGGTAACATGTCCCGTGTATATTAAACCATCAGGGGAACATACTGTCCTCACTTATACTGTTCACCTGGTAACATGTCCCGTGTATATTAAACAATCAGGGGAACACACTCTCCTCACTTATACTGTTCACCTGGTAACATGTCCTGTGTATATTAAACCATCAGGGGAACATACTGTCCTCACTTATACTGTTCACCTGGTAACATGTCCCGTGTATATTAAACAATCAGGGGAATACACTGTCCTCACTTACACTGTTCACCTGGTAACATGTCCCGTGTATATTAAACCATAAGGGGAACACACTCTCCTCGCTTATACTGTTCACCTGGAAACATGTCCCGTGCATATTAAACCATCAGGGGAACACACTCTCCTCACTTATACTGTTCATCTGGTAACATGTCCCGTCAGTATTAAACCATCAGTGGAACACACTCTCCTCACTTATACTGTTCACCTGGTAACATGTCCTGTTTGCATTAAACCATCAGGGGAACACACTCTCCTCACTTATATTGTTTAGCTGGTAACATATCCTGTGTGTATTAAACCATCAGGGGAACACACTCTCCTCACTTATACTGTTCACCTGGAAACGTGTCCCGTGAATATTAAACCATCAGTGGAAAGCACTCTCCTCACTTAGACTTTTCTCTTTTTAACATATCCCGTGCGTATTAAGCAAACAGGGGAACACATTCTCCTCACTTATACTGTTGACCTGGTAACATGTCCCGTGTGTATTAAACAATCAGGGGAACTCACTCTCCTCACTTATACTGTTCACCTGGTAACATGTCCCGTGTATATTAAACCATCAATGGAACACACTGTCCTCACTTATACTGTTCACCTGGTAACATGTCCTGTGTATATTAAAACATCAGGGGAACACACCCTCCTCACTTACACTGTTCACCTGGTAACATGTCCCGTGTGCATTAAACAATCAGGGGAGCACACTCTCCTCACTTATACTGTTCACCTGATAACATTTCCCGTGTGTATTAAACCATCAGGGAAACACATTCTCCTCACTTATACTGTTCAACTGGTAACATGCCCTGTGTATATTAAACCATCAGGGGAACACACTCTCCTCACTTATACTGTTCACCTGGTAACATGTCCCGTGTATATTAAACCATCAAGGGAACACACTCTACTCACTTATACTGTTCAACTGGTAACATATCCCGTGTATATTAAACCATCAGGGGAACATACTCTCCTCACTTATACTGTTCACCTGGTAACATATCCCGTGTATATTAAACCATCAGGGGAACACACTCTCCTAACATATACTGTTCACCGGGTAACATGTCGCGTGTATATTAAACCATCAGGGGAACACACTCTCCTCACTTATACTGTTCACCTGGTAACATATCCCGTGTATATTAAACCATCAGGGGAACACACTCTCCTCACATATACTGTTCACCGGGTAACATGTCGCGTGTATATTAAACCATCAGGGGAACACTCTCTCCTCACATATACTGTTCACCTGGTAACATGTCCCGTGTATATTAAACCATCAGGGGAACACACTCTCCTCACTTATACTGTTTACCTGGTAACATGTCCTTTGAATATTTCACCATCAGGGGAAAAAATTCTGCTCACTTATACTGTTCACATGGTGACTTGTCCCGTGTGTATTAAACAATCAGGGGAACACAATCTCCTCACTTATACAGTTCACCCGGTGACATGTCCCGTGTGTTTTAAACAATCAGGGGAACACACTCTCCTCACTTATACTGTTCACCTGGTAACATGTCCAGTGTATATTAAACCATCAGGGGAACACGTTCTCCTCACTTATACTGTTCACCTGTTAACATGTCCTGTGTGCATTAAACAATCAGGGGAAAACACTCTCCTCACTTACACTGTTCACCTGGTAACATGTCCCGTGTATATTAAACCATCAGGGGAACACACTCTCCTCGCTTATACTGTTCACCTGGAAACATGTCCTGTGAATATTAAACCATCTGGGGAAAGCTTTCTCCTCACTTAGACTTTTCTCCTGGTAACATGTCCCGTGCGTATTAAACCATCAGGGGAACACACTCTCCTCACTTATACTGTTCATCTGCTAACATGTCCCGTTAGAATTAAACCATCAGTGGAACACTCTCTCCTCACTTATACTCTTCACCTGGTAACATGTCCTGTTTGCATTAAGCCATCAGGGGAACACACTCTCCTCACTGAGACTGTTCATCTGGTAACATATCCTGTGTGTATTAAACCATCAGGGGAACACACTCTCCTCACTGAGACTGTTCATCTGGTAACATGTCCCGTCAGTATTAAACCATCAGTGGAACACACTCTCCTCACTTAAACTGTTCACCTGGAAACATGTCCCGTGAATATTAAACCATCAGGGGAAAGCACTCTCGTCACTTAGACTTTTCTCTTTTTAACATGTCCCGTGCGTATTGAACAAACAGGGGAACACATTCTCCTCACTTATACTGTTCATCCGGTAACATGTCCCGTGTGTCTTAAACAATCAGGGTACACACTCTCCTCACTAATACTGTTCGCCTGGTAACATGTCCTGTGTATATTAAACCATCAATGGAACACACTGTCCTCACTTATACTGTTCACCTGGTGACATGTCCTGTGTATATTAAAACATCAGGGGAACACACGCTCCTCACTAACACTGTTCACCTGGTAACATGTCCCGTGTGCATTAAACAATCAGGGGAGCACACTCTCCTCACTTATACTGTTCACCTGATAACATGTCCCGTGTGTATTAAACCATCAGGGGAACACAATCTCCTCACTTATACTGTTCAACTGGTAACATGTCCCGTGTATATTAAACCATCAGGGGAACACACTCTCCTCATTTATACTGTCATCTGGTAACATGTCCCGTCATTATTAAACCATCAGGGGAACACACTCCCCTCACTTATACTGTTCACATGGTGACATGTCCCGTGTGTATTGAACAATCAGGGGAACACACTCTCCTCATTTATACTGTTCACATGGTAACAAGTCCTGTGTATATTAAACCATCAGCGGAACACACTCTCCTCAATTATACTGTTCATCTGGTAACATGTCCCGTGCGTGTTAAACCATCAAGGGAACATACTCTCCTCACTTATACTGTTCATCTGGTAACATGTCTCGTGTGTATTAAACAATCAGGGGAACACACTCTCCTCAATTACACTGTTCACCTGCTGACATGTCCCGGGTATATTAAAACATCAGGGGAACACACTCTCCTCACTTATACTGTTCACCTGGTGACATGTCCCGTGTGTATTAAACAATCAGGGGATCACACTCTCCTCAATTACACTGTTCACCTGCTGACATGTCCCGGGTATATTAAAACATCAGGGGAACACACTCTCCTCACTTATACTGTTCACCTGGCAACATGTCCCGTGAGCATGAAACAATCTGGGGAACACACTCTCCTCACTTATACTGTTCACCTGGTGACATGTCCCGTGTATATTAAACCATCAGGGGAACACACTCTCCTCACTTATACTGTTCACCTGGTAACATGTCCTGTGTGCATTAAACCATCAGGGGAACACACTCTCCTCACTTATACTGATCATCTGGTAACATGTCCCGTCAGTATTAAACCATCAGGGGAACACACTCTCCTCACTTATACTGTTCACCTGGTGACATGTCCCGTGTGTATTAAACAATCAGGGGAACACATTCTCCTCACTTATACTGTTCACCTGGTAACATGTCCCGTGAGTATTAAACAATCAGGGGAACACACTCTCCTCACTTATACTGTTCACCTGGTAACATGTCCAGAGTATATTAAACCATCAGGGGAACACATTCTCCTCACTTATACCGTTCACCTGGAAACATGTCCTGTGAATATTAAACCATCAGGGGAAAGCACTCTCCTCACTTAGACTTTTCTCCTGGTAACATGTCCCGTGCGTATTAAACCATCAGGGGAACACACTCTCCTCACTTATACTGTTCATCTGGTAACATGTCCCGTCAGTATTAAACCATCAGGGGAACACACTCTCCTCACTGAGACTGTTTATCTGGTAACATGTCCCGTCAGTATTAAACCATCAGGAGAACACATTCTCCTCACTTATACTGTTCACCTGGAAACATGTCACGTGAATATTAAACCATCAGGGGAAAGCACTCTGCTCACTTAGACTTTTCTCTTTTTAACATATCCCGTGCGTATTAAACAATCAGGGGAACACATTCTCCTCACTTATACTGTTGACCTGGTAACATGTCCCGTGCGTATTAAACAAACAGGGGAACACATTCTCCTCACTTACACGGTTCACCTGGTAACATGTCCCGAGCGTATTAAACAATCTGGGTACACACTCTCCTCACTAATACTGTTCACCTGGTAACATGTCCTGTGTATATTAAACCATCAATGGAACACACTGTCCTCACTTATACTGTTCACCTGGTAACATGTCCTGTGTATATTAAAACATCAGCGGAACAGACTCTCCTCACTTACACAGTTCACCTGGTAACATATCCCGTGTGCATTAAAGAATCAGGGGGCACACTCTCATCACTTATACTGTTCACCTGGTAACATGTCCCATGTGTATTAAACCATCAGGGGAACACAATCTCCTCACTTATACTGTTCAACTGGTAACATGCCCTGTGTATATTAAACCATCAGGGGAACACACTCTCCTCACCTATACTGTTCACCTGGTAACATGTCCCGTGTATATTAAACGATCAGGGGAAAACACTCATCTCACTTATACAGTTCACCTGGTCACATGTCCCGTGTATATTAATCCATCAGGGGAACACAGTCTCCTCACTTATACTGTTCACCGGGTAACATGTCCCGTGTATATTAAACCATCAGGGGAACACACTCTCCTCACTTATACTGTTCATCTGGTAACATGTCCCGTCAGTATTAAACCATCAGGGGAAAGCACTCTCCTCACTTATACTGTTCACCTGGTAACATGTCCTTTGAATATTTAACCATCAGGGGAAAACATTCTGCTCACTTATCCTGTTCACATGGTGACATGTGCCGTGTATATTAAACCATCAGGGGAACAGACTCTGCTCACTTATACTGTTCACCTGGTAACATGTCCCGTGTATATTAAACCATCAGGGGAGCACACTCTCCTCACTTATACTGTTCACCTGGGAACATGTGCCGTGTATATTAAACCATCAGGGGAACACACTCTCCTCACTTATACTGTTCAGCTGGTAACATGTCCCGTCAGTATTAAACAATCAGGGGAACACACTCTCCTCACTTATACTGTTCACCTGGCAATATGTCCCGTGTATATTAAACCATCAGGGGAACACACTCTCCTCACTTATACTGTTCACCTGGCAACATGTCCCGTGCGTGTTAAACCATCAGGGGAACACACTCTCCTCACTTGTACTGTTCAGCTGGTAACATGTCCCGTGTATATTAAACCATCAGGGGAACACACTCTCCTCACTTATACTGTTCACCTGGTAACATGTCTCGTGTGTATTAAACAATCAGGGGAGCACACTCTCCTCACTTATACTGTTCACCTGGTAACATGTCCTGTGTATATTGAACCATCAGGGGAACACACTCTCCTCACTTATCCTGTTCACCTGGTGACATGTCCCGTCAGTATTAAACAATCAGGGGAACACACTCTCCTCACTTATACTGTTCACCTGGCAATATGTCCCGTGTATATTAAACCATCAGGGGAACACACTCTCCTCACTTATACTGTTCACCTGGTAACATGTCCCGTGTGTATTAAACCATCAGGGGAACACACTCTCCTCACTTATACTGTTCACCTGGTAACATATCCCGTGTATATTAAACCATCAGGGGAACACACTCTCCTCACATATACTGTTCACCGGGTAACATGTCGCGTGTATATTAAACCATCAGGGGAACACTCTCTCCTCACATATACTGTTCACCTGGTAACATGTCCCGTGTATATTAAACCATCAGGGGAACACACTCTCCTCACTTATACTGTTTACCTGGTAACATGTCCTTTGAATATTTCACCATCAGGGGAAAAAATTCTGCTCAGTTATACTGTTCACATGGTGACTTGTCCCGTGTGTATTAAACAATCAGGGGAACACAATCTCCTCACTTATACAGTTCACCCGGTGACATGTCCCGTGTGTTTTAAACAATCAGGGGAACACACTCTCCTCACTTATACTGTTCACCTGGTAACATGTCCAGTGTATATTAAACCATCAGGGGAACACATTCTCCTCACTTATACTGTTCACCTGGTAACATGTCCTGTGTGCATTAAACAATCAGGGGAACACACTCTCCTCACTTATACTGTTCACCTGGAAACATGTCCTGTGAATATTAAACCATCAGGGGAAAGCACTCTCCTCACTTAGACTTTTCTCCTGGTAACATGTCCCGTGCGTATTAAACCATCAGGGGAACACACTCTCCTCACTTATACTGTTCATCTGCTAACATGTCCCGTGTATATTAAACCATCAGGGGAACACACTCTCCTCGCTTATACTGTTCACCTGGAAACATGTCCTGTGAATATTAAACCATCAGGGGAAAGCACTCTCCTCACTTAGACTTTTCTCCTGGTAACATGTCCCGTGCGTGTTAAACCATCAGGGGAACACACTCTCCTCACTTATACTGTTCATCTGCTAACATGTCCCGTTAGTATTAAACCATCAGTGGAACACTCTCTCCTCACTTATACTCTTCACCTGGTAACATGTCCTGTTTGCATTAAGCCATCAGGGGAACACACTCTCCTCACTGAGACTGTTCATCTGGTAACATATCCTGTGTGTATTAAACCATCAGGGGAACACACTCTCCTCACTGAGACTGTTCATCTGGTAACATGTCCCGTCAGTATTAAACCATCAGGGGAACACACTCTCCTCACTTAAACTGTTCACCTGGAAACATGTCCCGTGAATATTAAACCATCAGGGGAAAGCACTCTCGTCACTTAGAATTTTCTCTTTTTAACATGTCCCGTGCGTATTGAACAAACAGGGGAACACATTCTCCTCACTTATACTGTTCATCCGGTAACATGTCCCGTGTGTATTAAACAATCAGGGTACACACTCTCCTCACTAATACTGTTCACCTGGTAACATGTCCTGTGTATATTAAACCATCAATGGAACACACTGTCCTCACTTATACTGTTCACCTGGTGACATGTCCTGTGTATATTAAAACATCAGGGGAACACACGCTCCTCACTAACACTGTTCACCTGGTAACATGTCCCGTGTGCATTAAACAATCAGGGGAGCACACTCTCCTCACTTATACTGTTCACCTGGTAACATGTCCCGTGTATATTAAACCATCAGGGGAACACACTCTCCTCGCTTATACTGTTCACCTGGAAACATGTCCTGTGAATATTAAACCATCAGGGGAAAGCACTCTCCTCACTTCGACTTTTCTCCTGGTAACATGTCCCGTGCGTATTAAACCATCAGGGGAACACACTCTCCTCACTTATACTGTTCATCTGCTAACATGTCCCGTTAGTATTAAACCATCAGTGGAACACTCTCTCCTCACTTATACTCTTCACCTGGTAACATGTCCTGTTTGCATTAAGCCATCAGGGGAACACACTCTCCTCACTGAGACTGTTCATCTGGTAACATATCCTGTGTGTATTAAACCATCAGGGGAACACACTCTCCTCACTGAGACTGTTCATCTGGTAACATGTCCCGTCAGTATTAAACCATCAGTGGAACACACACTCCTCACTTAAACTGTTCACCTGGAAACATGTCCCGTGAATATTAAACCATCAGGGGAAAGCACTCTCGTCACTTAGAATTTTCTCTTTTTAACATGTCCCGTGCGTATTGAACAAACAGGGGAACACATTCTCCTCACTTATACTGTTCATCCGGTAACATGTCCCGTGTGTATTAAACAATCAGGGGAACACACTCTCCTCACTTATACTGTTCACCTGGCAATATGTCCCGTGTATATTAAACCATCAGGGGAACACACTCTCCTCACTTATACTGTTCACCTGGCAACATGTCCCGTGCGTGTTAAACCATCAGGGGAACACACTCTCCTCACTTGTACTGTTCAGCTGGTAACATGTCCCGTGTATATTAAACCATCAGGGGAACACACTCTCCTCACTTATACTGTTCACCTGGTAACATGTCTCGTGTGTATTAAACAATCAGGGGAGCACACTCTCCTCACTTATACTGTTCACCTGGTAACATGTCCTGTGTATATTGAACCATCAGGGGAACACACTCTCCTCACTTATCCTGTTCACCTGGTGACATGTCCCGTCAGTATTAAACAATCAGGGGAACACACTCTCCTCACTTATACTGTTCACCTGGCAATATGTCCCGTGTATATTAAACCATCAGGGGAACACACTCTCCTCACTTATACTGTTCACCTGGTAACATGTCCCGTGTGTATTAAACCATCAGGGGAACACACTCTCCTCACTTATACTGTTCACCTGGTAACATATCCCGTGTATATTAAACCATCAGGGGAACACACTCTCCTCACATATACTGTTCACCGGGTAACATGTCGCGTGTATATTAAACCATCAGGGGAACACTCTCTCCTCACATATACTGTTCACCTGGTAACATGTCCCGTGTATATTAAACCATCAGGGGAACACACTCTCCTCACTTATACTGTTTACCTGGTAACATGTCCTTTGAATATTTCACCATCAGGGGAAAAAATTCTGCTCACTTATACTGTTCACATGGTGACTTGTCCCGTGTGTATTAAACAATCAGGGGAACACAATCTCCTCACTTATACAGTTCACCCGGTGACATGTCCCGTGTGTTTTAAACAATCAGGGGAACACACTCTCCTCACTTATACTGTTCACCTGGTAACATGTCCAGTGTATATTAAACCATCAGGGGAACACATTCTCCTCACTTATACTGTTCACCTGGTAACATGTCCTGTGTGCATTAAACAATCAGGGGAACACACTCTCCTCACTTATACTGTTCACCTGGAAACATGTCCTGTGAATATTAAACCATCAGGGGAAAGCACTCTCCTCACTTAGACTTTTCTCCTGGTAACATGTCCCGTGCGTATTAAACCATCAGGGGAACACACTCTCCTCACTTATACTGTTCATCTGCTAACATGTCCCGTGTATATTAAACCATCAGGGGAACACACTCTCCTCGCTTATACTGTTCACCTGGAAACATGTCCTGTGAATATTAAACCATCAGGGGAAAGCACTCTCCTCACTTAGACTTTTCTCCTGGTAACATGTCCCGTGCGTATTAAACCATCAGGGGAACACACTCTCCTCACTTATACTGTTCATCTGCTAACATGTCCCGTTAGTATTAAACCATCAGTGGAACACTCTCTCCTCACTTATACTCTTCACCTGGTAACATGTCCTGTTTGCATTAAGCCATCAGGGGAACACACTCTCCTCACTGAGACTGTTCATCTGGTAACATATCCTGTGTGTATTAAACCATCAGGGGAACACACTCTCCTCACTGAGACTGTTCATCTGGTAACATGTCCCGTCAGTATTAAACCATCAGGGGAACACACTCTCCTCACTTAAACTGTTCACCTGGAAACATGTCCCGTGAATATTAAACCATCAGGGGAAAGCACTCTCGTCACTTAGAATTTTCTCTTTTTAACATGTCCCGTGCGTATTGAACAAACAGGGGAACACATTCTCCTCACTTATACTGTTCATCCGGTAACATGTCCCGTGTGTATTAAACAATCAGGGTACACACTCTCCTCACTAATACTGTTCACCTGGTAACATGTCCTGTGTATATTAAACCATCAATGGAACACACTGTCCTCACTTATACTGTTCACCTGGTGACATGTCCTGTGTATATTAAAACATCAGGGGAACACACGCTCCTCACTAACACTGTTCACCTGGTAACATGTCCCGTGTGCATTAAACAATCAGGGGAGCACACTCTCCTCACTTATACTGTTCACCTGGTAACATGTCCCGTGTATATTAAACCATCAGGGGAACACACTCTCCTCGCTTATACTGTTCACCTGGAAACATGTCCTGTGAATATTAAACCATCAGGGGAAAGCACTCTCCTCACTTCGACTTTTCTCCTGGTAACATGTCCCGTGCGTATTAAACCATCAGGGGAACACACTCTCCTCACTTATACTGTTCATCTGCTAACATGTCCCGTTAGTATTAAACCATCAGTGGAACACTCTCTCCTCACTTATACTCTTCACCTGGTAACATGTCCTGTTTGCATTAAGCCATCAGGGGAACACACTCTCCTCACTGAGACTGTTCATCTGGTAACATATCCTGTGTGTATTAAACCATCAGGGGAACACACTCTCCTCACTGAGACTGTTCATCTGGTAACATGTCCCGTCAGTATTAAACCATCAGTGGAACACACACTCCTCACTTAAACTGTTCACCTGGAAACATGTCCCGTGAATATTAAACCATCAGGGGAAAGCACTCTCGTCACTTAGAATTTTCTCTTTTTAACATGTCCCGTGCGTATTGAACAAACAGGGGAACACATTCTCCTCACTTATACTGTTCATCCGGTAACATGTCCCGTGTGTATTAAACAATCAGGGTACACACTCTCCTCACTAATACTGTTCACCTGGTAACATGTCCTGTGTATATTAAACCATCAATGGAACACACTGTCCTCACTTATACTGTTCACCTGGTGACATGTCCTGTGTATATTAAAACATCAGGGGAACACACGCTCCTCACTAACACTGTTCACCTGGTAACATGTCCCGTGTATATTAAACCATCAGGGGAACACACTCTCCTCATTTATACTGTCATCTGGTAACATGTCCCGTCATTATTAAACCATCAGGGGAACACACTCTCCTCACTTATACTGTTCACATGGTGACATGTCCCGTGTGTATTAAACAATCAGGGGAACAAACTCTCCTCACTTATACAGTTCACGCGGTGACATGTCCCGTGTGTATTAAACAAACAGGGGAACACACTCTCCTCAATTATACTGTTCATCTGGTAACATGTCCCGTGCGTGTTAAACCATCAAGGGAACACACTCTCCTCACTTATACTGTTCATCTGGTAACATGTCTCGTGTGTATTAAACAATCAGGGGAACACACTCTCCACACTAATCCTGTTCACCTGGTGACATGTCCTGTGTATATTAAACCATCAGGGGAACACACTCTCCTCACTTATACTGTTCACCTGGCAACATGTCCCGTGAGCATTAAACAATCTGGGGAACACACTCTCCTCACTTATACTGTTCACCTGGTGACATGTCCCGTGTATATTAAACCATCAGGGGAACACACTCTCCTCACTTATACTGTTCACCTGGTAACATGTCCTGTGTGCATTAAACCATCAGAGGAACACACTCTCCTCACTTATACTGTTCATCTGGTAACATGTCCCGTCAGTATTAAACCATCAGGGGAACACACTCTCCTCACTTATACTGTTCACCTGGTGACATGTCCCGTGTGTATTAAACAATCAGGGGAACTCACTCTCCTCACTTATACTGTTCACCTCGTAACATGTCCAGAGTATATTAAACCATCAGGGGAACACATTCTCCTCACTTATACTGTTCACCTGGTAACATGTCCAGAGTATATTAAACCATCAGGGGAACACATTCTCCTCACTTATACTGTTCACCTGGTAACATGTCCCGTGAGTATTAAACAATCAGGGAACACACTCTCCTCACTTATACTGTTCACCTGGTAACATGTCCTGTGAATATTAAACCATCAGGGGAAAGCACTCTCCTCACTTAGACTTTTCTCCTGGTAACATGTCCCGTGTATATTAAACCATCAGGGGAAAGCCTTCTCCTCACTTATACTGTTCACCTGGTAACATGTCCCGTGCGTATTAAACCATCAGGGGAACACACTCTCCTCACTTATACTGTTCATCTGGTAACATGTCCCGTCAGTATTAAACCATCAGGGGAACACACTCTCCTCACTGAGACTGTTTATCTGGTAACATGTCCCGTCAGTATTAAACCATCAGGAGAACACATTCTCCTCACTTATACTGTTCACCTGGAAACATGTCACGTGAATATTAAACCATCAGGGGAAAGCACTCTGATCACTTAGACTTTTCTCTTGTTAACATATCCCGTGCGTATTAAACAATCAGGGGAACACATTCTCCTCACTTACACGGTTCACCTGGTAACATGTCCCAAGCGTATTAAACAATCTGGGTACACACTCTCCTCACTAATACTGTTGACCTGGTAACATGTCCCGTGCGTATTAAACAAACAGGGGAACAAACTCTCCTCACTTACACGGTTCACCTGGTAACATGTCCCAAGCGTATTAAACAATCTGGGTACACACTCTCCTCACTAATACTGTTCACCTGGTAACATGTCCTGTGTATATTAAACCATCAATGGAACACACTGTCCTCACTTATACTGTTCACCTGGTAACATGTCCTGTGTATATTAAAACATCAGGGGAACAGACTCTCCTCACTTACACAGTTCACCTGGTAACATATCCCGTGTGCATTAAAGAATCAGGGGGCACACTCTCATCACTTATACTGTTCACCTGGTAACATGTCCCATGTGTATTAAACCATCAGGGGAACACAATCTCCTCACTTATACTGTTCAACTGGTAACATGCCCTGTGTATATTAAACCATCAGGGGAACACACTCTCCTCACTTATACTGTTCACCTGGTAACATGTCGCGTGTATATTAAACGATCAGGGGAAAACACTCATCTCACTTATACTGTTCACCTGGTCAAATGTCCCGTGTATATTAATCCATCAGGGGAACACACTCTCCTCACTTATACTGTTCACCGGGTAACATGTCCCGTGTATATTAAACCATCAGGGGAACACACTCTCCTCACTTATACTGTTCATCTGGTAACATGTCCCGTCAGTATTAAACCATCAGGGGAACACACTCTCCTCACTTATACTGTTCACCTGGTAACATGTCCTTTGAATATTTAACCATCAGGGGAAATCATTCTGCTCACTTATCCTGTTCACATGGTGACATGTGCCGTGTGTATTAAACAATCAGGGGAACAGACTCTCCTCACTTATACTGTTCACCTGGTAACATGTCCCGTGTATATTAAACCATCAGGGGAACAGACTCTCCTCACTTATACTGATCACCTGGTAACATGTACCGTGTATATTAAACCATCAGGGGAACACACTCTCCTCACTTATACTGTTCACCTGGGAACATGTGCCGTGTATATTAAACCATCAGGGGAACACACTCTCCTCACTTATACTGTTCAGCTGGTAACATGTCCCGTGTATATTAAACCATCAGGGGAACACACTCTCCTCACTTATCCTGTTCACCTGGTGACATGTCCCGTCAGTATTAAACAATCAGGGGAACTCACTCTCCTCACTTATACTGTTCACCTGGCAATATGTCCCGTGTATATTAAACCATCAGGGGAACACACTCTCCTCACTTATACTGTTCACCTGGCAACATGTCCCGTGCGTGTTAAACCATCAGGGGAACACACTCTCCTCACTTATACTGTTCATCTGGAAACATGTCCCGTGTATATTAAACCATCAGGGGAACACACTCTCCTCACTTATCCTGTTCACCTGGTGACATGTCTCTTGTTTATTAAACAATCAGGGGAGCACAATCTCCTCACTTATCCTGTTCACCTGGTGACATGTCCCGTCAGTATTAAACAATCAGGGGAACACACTCTCCTCACTTATACTGTTCACCTGACAATATGTCCCGTGTATATTAAACCATCAGGGGAACACACTCTCCTCACTTATACTGTTCACCTGGTAACATGTCCTGTGTGTATTAAACAATCAGGGGATCACACTCTCCTCACTTATACTGTTCACCTGGTAACATGTCCCGTGTGTATTAAACAATCAGGGGAACACACTCTCCTCACTTATACTGTTCACCTGGTAACATGTCCCGTGAGTATTAAACAATCAGGGGAACACACTCTCCTCACTTATACTGTTCACCTGATAGCATGTCCCGTGTACATTAAACCATCAGGGGAACACACTCTCCTCACTTATACTGTTCACCTGGCAACATGTCCCGTGCGTGTTAAACCATCAGGGGAACACACTCTCCTCACTTATACTGTTCACCTGGAAACATGTCCTGTGAATATTAAACCATCAGGGGAAAGCACTCTCCTCACTTATACTGTTCACCTGGAAACATGTCCTGTGAATATTAAACCATCAGGGGAAAGCACTCTCCTCACTTAGACTTTTCTCCTGGTAACATGTCCCGTGCGTATTAAACCATCAGGGGAACACACTCTCCTCACTTATACTGTTCATCTGGTAACATGTCCCGTCAGTATTAAACCATCAGGGGAACACACTCTCCTCACTGAGACTGTTTATCTGGTAACACGTCCCGTCAGTATTAAACCATCAGGAGAACACACTCTCCTCACTTATACTGTTCACCTGGAAACATGTCCCGTGAATATTAAACCATCAGGGGAAAGCACTCTCCTCACTTAGACTTTTCTCCTGGTAACATGTCCCGTGTATATTAAACCATCAGGGGAACAAACTCTCCTCACTTGTACTGTTCATCTGGTAACATGCCGTGTCTGTATTAAACCATCAGGGGAACAAACTCTCCTCACTGAGACTGTTCATCTGGTAACATGTCCTGTCAGTATTAAACCATCAGGGGAACACACTCTCCTCACTTATACAGTTCACTTGGTGACATGTCCCGTGCATATTAAAACATCAGGGGTACACACTCTCCTCACTTATACGGTTCACCTGGAAACATGTCCCGTGAATATTAAACCATCAGGGGAAAGCACTCTCCTCACTTAGACTTTTCTCTTGGTAACATATCCCGTGTATATTAAACCATCAGGAGAACACACTCTCCTCACTTACACTGTTCACCTGGAAACATGTCCCGTGAATATTAAACCATCAGGGGAAAGCACTCTCCTCACTTATACTGTTCACCTGGAAACATGTCCCGTGAATATTAAACCATCAGGGGAAAGCACTCTCCTCACTTATACTGTTCACCTGGTAACATGTCCCGTGCGTATTAAACAATCAGGGGAACACACTCTCCTCACTTATACTGTTCACCTGGTAACATGTCCCGTGTGCATTAAACCATCAGAGGAACACTCTCTCCTCACTTATACTGTTCACCTGGTAACATGTCCTGTGTGCATTAAATCATCAGGGGAACACACTCTCCTCACTAATACTGTTCACCTGGTAACATGTCCCGTGTGTGTTAAACCATCAGGGGTACACACTCTCCTCACTTGTACTGTTCACCTGGTAATATGTCCCGTATATATTAAACCATCAGGGGAACACACTCTCCTCACTTATACTGTTCACCTGGTAATATGTCCCGTATATATTAAACCATCAGGGGAACACACTCTCCTCACTTATACTGTTCACCTGGTAACATGTCCCGTGTGTGTTAAACCATCAGGGGTACACACTCTCCTCACTTGTACTGTTCACCTGGTAATATGTCCCGTATATATTAAACCATCAGGGGAACACACTCTCCTCACTTATACTGTTCACCTGGTAACATGTCCCGTGTATATTAAACCATCAGGGGAACACACTCTCCTCACTTATACTGTTCACCTGGTAACATGTCCCGTGTATATTAAACCATCAGGGGAACACACTCTCCTCACTTATACTGTTCACCTGGTAACATGCCCCGTGTATATTAAACGATCAGGGCAACACACTCTCCTCACTTATACTGTTCACCTGGTAACATATCCCGTGTATATAAAACCATCAGGGGAACAGACTCTCCTCACTTACAAAGTTCACCTGGTAACATGTCCCGTGTATATTAAACCATCAGGGGAACACACTCTCCTCACTTATACTGTTCACCTGGTAACATGTCCTGTGTGCATTAAACCATCAGAGAAACAAACTCTCCTCACTTATACTGTTCATCTGGTAACATGTCCCGTCAGTCTTAAACCATCAGGGGAACACACTCTCCTCACTGATACTGTTCACCTGGTAACATGTCCCGTGCGTATTAAACAATCAGAGGAACACACTCTCCTCACTTATACTGTTCATCTGGTAACATGTCCCGTGCGTATTAAACAATCAGAGGAACACACTCTCCTCACTTATACTGTTCACCTGGCAACATGTCTCGTGTATATTAAACAATCAGGGGAACACACTCTCCTCATTTATACTGTTGACCCGGTGACATGTCCCGTGTGTATTAAACAATCAGGGGAACACACTCTCCTCATTTATACTGTTGACCAGGTGACATTTCCCGTGTGTATTAAACAATCAGGGGAACACACTCTCCTCATTTATACTGTTGACCCGGTGACATGTCCCGTGTGTATTAAACAATCAGGGGAACACACTCTCCTCACTTATACTGTTGACCCGGTGACATGTCCCGTGTGTATTAAACAATCAGGGGAACACACTCTCCTCACTTATACTTTTTACCCGGTGACATGTCCCGTGTGTATTAAACAATCAGGGGAACACACTCTCCTCACTTATACTGTTCACCCGATGACATGTCCCGTGCGTGTTAAACCATCAGGGGAACACACTCTCCACAGTTATACTGTTCACCTGGTGACATGTCCCGTCAGTATTAAACAATCAGGGGAACACACTCTCCTCACTTATACTGTTCACCTGGTAACATGTCCCGTGCGTGTTAGACCATCAGGGGAACACACTCTCCTCACTTATACTGTTCACCAGATAATATGTCCAGTGTATATTAAACCATCAGGGGAACACATTCTCCTCACTTATACTGTTCACCTGGTAACATGTCCCGTGTATATTAAACCATCAGGGGAAAGCACTCCCCTCACTTATACTGTTCTCCTGGTAACATGTCCCGTGTATATGAAACCATCAGGGGAACACACTCTCCTCACTTATACTGTTCAGCTGGTAAAATGTCCCGTGTGCATTAAACAATCAGGGGAAAACACTCTCCTCACTTATACTGTTCACCTGGTAACATGTCCCGTGTATATTAAACAATCAGGGGAACACACTCTCCTCACTTATACTTTTCACCTGGGAACATGTCCCGTGCGTGTTAAACCATCAGGGGAACACACTCTCCTCACTTATACTGTTCAGCTGGTAACATGTCCCGTGTGCATTAAACAATCAGGGGAAAACACTCTCCTCACTTATACTGTTCACCTGGTGACATGACCCGTGTGTATTAAATAATCAGGGAACACACTCTCCTCACTTATACTGTTCACCTGGTAACATGTCCCGTGTGTATTAAACAATCAGGGGAACTCACTCTCCTCACTTATAATGTTCACCTGGTAACATGTCCCGTGTGTATTAAACAATCAGGGGAACACACTCTCCTCAATTATACTGTTCACCTGGTAACATGTCCCGTGTGTATTAAACCATCAGGGGAACACACTCTCCTCAGTTATACTGTTCACCTGGTAACATGTCCCGTGAATATTAAACTTCAGGGGAAAGCACTCTCCTCACTTATACTGTTCACCTGGTAACATGTCCCGTGTGCATTAAACCATCAGGGGAACACACTCTCCTCACTTATACTGTTCACCTGGTAACATGTCCCGTGAGTATTAAACCTTCAGGGGAAGACACTCTCCTCACTTACACTGTTCACCTGGTAACATGTCCCGTGTGCATTAGACCATCAGAGGAACACTCTCTCCTCACTTATACTGTTCACCTGGTAACATGTCCTGTGTGCATTAAATCATCAGGGGAACACACTCTCCTCACTTATACTTTTCACCTGGTGACATGTCCCGTCAGTATTAAACAATCAGGGGAACACATTCTCCTCAATTCTACTATTCACCTGGTGACATGTCCCGGGTATATTAAACAATCAGGGGAACACACTCTCCTCACTTATACTGTTCACCTGGTAACATGTCCCGTGTGTATTAAACCATCAGGGGATCAATCTCTCCTCACTTATACTGTTCACCTGGTAACATGTCCTGTGTGCATTAAATCATCAGGGGAACACACTCTCCTCACTTATACTGTTCACCTCGTGACATGTCCCGTCAGTATTAAACAATCAGGGGAACACACTCTCCTCAATTCTACTCTTCACCTGGTGACATGTCCCGTGTGTATTAAACCATCAGGGGAACACATTCTCCTCACTTATACTGTTCACCTGGTAACATGTCCCGTGTATATTAAACAATCAGGGGAACACACTCTCCTCACTTATACTGTTCACCTGGTAACATGTCCCGTGTGTATTAAACCATCAGGGGAACACATTCTCCTCACTTATACTGTTCACCTGGTAACATGCCCCGTGTATATTAAACGATCAGGGCAACACACTCTCCTCACTTATACTGTTCACCTGGTAACATATCCCGTGTATATAAAACCATCAGGGGAACAGACTCTCCTCACTTACAAAGTTCACCTGGTAACATGTCCCGTGTATATTAAACCATCAGGGGAACACACTCTCCTCACTTATACTGTTCACCTGGTAACATGTCCTGTGTGCATTAAACCATCAGAGAAACAAACTCTCCTCACTTATACTGTTCATCTGGTAACATGTCCCGTCAGTCTTAAACCATCAGGGGAACACACTCTCCTCACTTATACTGTTCACCTGGTAACATGTCCCGTGCGTATTAAACAATCAGAGGAACACACTCTCCTCACTTATACTGTTCATCTGGTAACATGTCCTGTGTGCATTAAACCATCAGAGAAACAAACTCTCCTCACTTATACTGTTCACCTGGTAACATGTCCCGTGCGTATTAAACAATCAGAGGAACACACTCTCCTCACTTATACTGTTCATCTGGTAACATGTCCTGTGTGCATTAAACCATCAGGGGAACACACTCTCCTCACTTATACTGTTCACCTGGTAATATGTCCCGTATATATTAAACCATCAGGGGAACACACTCTCCTCACTTATACTGTTCACCTGGTAACATGTCCCGTGTGTGTTAAACCATCAGGGGTACACACTCTCCTCACTTGTACTGTTCACCTGGTAATATGTCCCGTATATATTAAACCATCAGGGGAACACACTCTCCTCACTTATACTGTTCACCTGGTAACATGTCCCGTGTATATTAAACCATCAGGGGAACACACTCTCCTCACTTATACTGTTCACCTGGTAACATGTCCCGTGTATATTAAACCATCAGGGGAACACACTCTCCTCACTTATACTGTTCACCTGGTAACATGCCCCGTGTATATTAAACGATCAGGGCAACACACTCTCCTCACTTATACTGTTCACCTGGTAACATATCCCGTGTATATAAAACCATCAGGGGAACAGACTCTCCTCACTTACAAAGTTCACCTGGTAACATGTCCCGTGTATATTAAACCATCAGGGGAACACACTCTCCTCACTTATACTGTTCACCTGGTAACATGTCCTGTGTGCATTAAACCATCAGAGAAACAAACTCTCCTCACTTATACTGTTCATCTGGTAACATGTCCCGTCAGTCTTAAACCATCAGGGGAACACACTCTCCTCACTGATACTGTTCACCTGGTAACATGTCCCGTGCGTATTAAACAATCAGAGGAACACACTCTCCTCACTTATACTGTTCATCTGGTAACATGTCCCGTGCGTATTAAACAATCAGAGGAACACACTCTCCTCACTTATACTGTTCACCTGGCAACATGTCTCGTGTATATTAAACAATCAGGGGAACACACTCTCCTCATTTATACTGTTGACCCGGTGACATGTCCCGTGTGTATTAAACAATCAGGGGAACACACTCTCCTCATTTATACTGTTGACCAGGTGACATTTCCCGTGTGTATTAAACAATCAGGGGAACACACTCTCCTCATTTATACTGTTGACCCGGTGACATGTCCCGTGTGTATTAAACAATCAGGGGAACACACTCTCCTCACTTATACTGTTGACCCGGTGACATGTCCCGTGTGTATTAAACAATCAGGGGAACACACTCTCCTCACTTATACTTTTTACCCGGTGACATGTCCCGTGTGTATTAAACAATCAGGGGAACACACTCTCCTCACTTATACTGTTCACCCGATGACATGTCCCGTGCGTGTTAAACCATCAGGGGAACACACTCTCCACAGTTATACTGTTCACCTGGTGACATGTCCCGTCAGTATTAAACAATCAGGGGAACACACTCTCCTCACTTATACTGTTCACCTGGTAACATGTCCCGTGCGTGTTAGACCATCAGGGGAACACACTCTCCTCACTTATACTGTTCACCAGATAATATGTCCAGTGTATATTAAACCATCAGGGGAACACATTCTCCTCACTTATACTGTTCACCTGGTAACATGTCCCGTGTATATTAAACCATCAGGGGAAAGCACTCCCCTCACTTATACTGTTCTCCTGGTAACATGTCCCGTGTATATGAAACCATCAGGGGAACACACTCTCCTCACTTATACTGTTCAGCTGGTAAAATGTCCCGTGTGCATTAAACAATCAGGGGAAAACACTCTCCTCACTTATACTGTTCACCTGGTAACATGTCCCGTGTATATTAAACAATCAGGGGAACACACTCTCCTCACTTATACTTTTCACCTGGGAACATGTCCCGTGCGTGTTAAACCATCAGGGGAACACACTCTCCTCACTTATACTGTTCAGCTGGTAACATGTCCCGTGTGCATTAAACAATCAGGGGAAAACACTCTCCTCACTTATACTGTTCACCTGGTGACATGACCCGTGTGTATTAAATAATCAGGGAACACACTCTCCTCACTTATACTGTTCACCTGGTAACATGTCCCGTGTGTATTAAACAATCAGGGGAACTCACTCTCCTCACTTATAATGTTCACCTGGTAACATGTCCCGTGTGTATTAAACAATCAGGGGAACACACTCTCCTCAATTATACTGTTCACCTGGTAACATGTCCCGTGTGTATTAAACCATCAGGGGAACACACTCTCCTCAGTTATACTGTTCACCTGGTAACATGTCCCGTGAATATTAAACTTCAGGGGAAAGCACTCTCCTCACTTATACTGTTCACCTGGTAACATGTCCCGTGTGCATTAAACCATCAGGGGAACACACTCTCCTCACTTATACTGTTCACCTGGTAACATGTCCCGTGAGTATTAAACCTTCAGGGGAAGACACTCTCCTCACTTACACTGTTCACCTGGTAACATGTCCCGTGTGCATTAGACCATCAGAGGAACACTCTCTCCTCACTTATACTGTTCACCTGGTAACATGTCCTGTGTGCATTAAATCATCAGGGGAACACACTCTCCTCACTTATACTTTTCACCTGGTGACATGTCCCGTCAGTATTAAACAATCAGGGGAACACATTCTCCTCAATTCTACTATTCACCTGGTGACATGTCCCGGGTATATTAAACAATCAGGGGAACACACTCTCCTCACTTATACTGTTCACCTGGTAACATGTCCCGTGTGTATTAAACCATCAGGGGATCAATCTCTCCTCACTTATACTGTTCACCTGGTAACATGTCCTGTGTGCATTAAATCATCAGGGGAACACACTCTCCTCACTTATACTGTTCACCTCGTGACATGTCCCGTCAGTATTAAACAATCAGGGGAACACACTCTCCTCAATTCTACTCTTCACCTGGTGACATGTCCCGTGTGTATTAAACCATCAGGGGAACACATTCTCCTCACTTATACTGTTCACCTGGTAACATGTCCCGTGTATATTAAACAATCAGGGGAACACACTCTCCTCACTTATACTGTTCACCTGGTAACATGTCCCGTGTGTATTAAACCATCAGGGGAACACATTCTCCTCACTTATACTGTTCACCTGGTAACATGCCCCGTGTATATTAAACGATCAGGGCAACACACTCTCCTCACTTATACTGTTCACCTGGTAACATATCCCGTGTATATAAAACCATCAGGGGAACAGACTCTCCTCACTTACAAAGTTCACCTGGTAACATGTCCCGTGTATATTAAACCATCAGGGGAACACACTCTCCTCACTTATACTGTTCACCTGGTAACATGTCCTGTGTGCATTAAACCATCAGAGAAACAAACTCTCCTCACTTATACTGTTCATCTGGTAACATGTCCCGTCAGTCTTAAACCATCAGGGGAACACACTCTCCTCACTTATACTGTTCACCTGGTAACATGTCCCGTGCGTATTAAACAATCAGAGGAACACACTCTCCTCACTTATACTGTTCATCTGGTAACATGTCCTGTGTGCATTAAACCATCAGAGAAACAAACTCTCCTCACTTATACTGTTCATCTGGTAACATGTCCCGTCAGTCTTAAACCATCAGGGGAACACACTCTCCTCACTTATACTGTTCACCTGGTAACATGTCCCGTGCGTATTAAACAATCAGAGGAACACACTCTCCTCACTTATACTGTTCACCTGGCAACATGTCTCGTGTATATTAAACAATCAGGGGAACACACTCTCCTCATTTATACTGTTGACCCGGTGACATGTCCCGTGTGTATTAAACAATCAGGGGAACACACTCTCCTCATTTATACTGTTGACCAGGTGACATGTCCCGTGTGTATTAAACAATCAGGGGAACACACTCTCCTCATTTATACTGTTGACCCGGTGACATGTCCCGTGTGTATTAAACAATCAGGGGAACACACTCTCCTCACTTATACTGTTGACCCGGTGACATGTCCCGTGTGTATTAAACAATCAGGGGAACACACTCTCCTCACTTATACTTTTTACCCGGTGACATGTCCCGTGTGTATTAAACAATCAGGGGAACACACTCTTCTCACTTATACTGTTCACCCGATGACATGTCCCGTGCGTGTTAAACCATCAGGGGAACACACTCTCCACAGTTATACTGTTCACCTGGTGACATGTCCCGTCAGTATTAAACAATCAGGGGAACACACTCTCCTCACTTATACTGTTCACCTGGTAACATGTCCCGTGCGTGTTAGACCATCAGGGGAACACACTCTCATCACTTATACTGTTCACCTGGTAACATGTCCCGTGAGTATTAAACAATCAGGGGAAAACACTCTCCTCACTTATACTGTTCACCAGATAATATGTCCAGTGTATATTAAACCATCAGGGGAACACATTCTCCTCACTTATACTGTTCACCTGGTAACATGTCCCGTGTATATTAAACCATCAGGGGAAAGCACTCCCCTCACTTATACTGTTCTCCTGGTAACATGTCCCGTGTATATGAAACCATCAGGGGAACACACTCTCCTCACTTATACTGTTCAGCTGGTAACATGTCCCGTGTGCATTAAACAATCAGGGGAAAACACTCTCCTCACTTATACTGTTCACCTGGTAACATGTCCCGTGTATATTAAACAATCAGGGGAACACACTCTCCTCACTTATACTTTTCACCTGGGAACATGTCCCGTGCGTGTTAAACCATCAGGGGAACACACTCTCCTCACTTATACTGTTCAGCTGGTAACATGTCCCGTGTGCATTAAACAATCAGGGGAACACACTCTCCTCACTTATACTGTTCACCTGGTAACATGTCCCGTGTGTATTAAACAATCAGGGGAACACACTCTCCTCACTTATACTGTTCACCTGGTAACATGTCCCGTGTGTATTAAACCATCAGGGGAACACACTCTCCTCACTTATAATGTAGACCTGGTGACATGTCCTGTGTATATTAAACCATCAGGGGAACACATTCTCCTCACTTATACTGTTCACCTGGTAACATGTCCCGTGTATATTAAACCATCAGGGGAAAACACTCTCCTCACTTATACTGTTCACCTGGTGACATGACCCGTGTGTATTAAATAATCAGGGAACACACTCTCCTCACTTATACTGTTCACCTGGTAACATGTCCCGTGTGTATTAAACAATCAGGGGAACTCACTCTCCTCACTTATAATGTTCACCTGGTAACATGTCCCGTGTGTATTAAACAATCAGGGGAACACACTCTCCTCAATTATACTGTTCACCTGGTAACATGTCCCGTGTATATTAAACCATCAGGGGAACACACTCTCCTCAGTTATACTGTTCACCTGGTAACATGTCCCGTGAATATTAAACTTCAGGGGAAAGCACTCTCCTCACTTATACTGTTCACCTGGTAACATGTCCCGTGTGCATTAAACCATCAGGGGAACACACTCTCCTCACTTATACTGTTCACCTGGTAACATGTCCCGTGAGTATTAAACCTTCAGGGGAAGACACTCTCCTCACTTACACTGTTCACCTGGTAACATGTCCCGTGTGCATTAGACCATCAGAGGAACACTCTCTCCTCACTTATACTGTTCACCTGGTAACATGTCCTGTGTGCATTAAATCATCAGGGGAACACACTCTCCTCACTTATACTTTTCACCTCGTGACATGTCCCGTCAGTATTAAACAATCAGGGGAACACATTCTCCTCAATTCTACTATTCACCTGGTGACATGTCCCGGGTATATTAAACAATCAGGGGAACACACTCTCCTCACTTATACTGTTCACCTGGTAACATGTCCCGTGTGTATTAAACCATCAGGGGATCAATCTCTCCTCACTTATACTGTTCACCTGGTAACATGTCCTGTGTGCATTAAATCATCAGGGGAACACACTCTCCTCACTTATACTGTTCACCTCGTGACATGTCCCGTGTGTATTAAACGATCAGGGGAACACATTCTCCTCACTTATACTGTTCACCTGGTAACATGTCCCGTGTATATTAAACAATCAGGGGAACACACTCTCCTCACTTATACTGTTCACCTGGTAACATGTCCCGTGTGTATTAAACCATCAGGGGAACACATTCTCCTCACTTATACTGTTCACCTGGTAACATGTCCCGTGTATATTAAACCATCAGGGGATCACACTCTCCTCACTTATACTGTTCACCTGGTAACATGTCCCGTGTATATTAAACCATCAGGGGATCACACTCTCCTCACTTATACTGTTCACCTGGTAACATGTCCCGTGTCTATTAAACGATCAGGGGAACAGACTCTCCTCACTTACACAGTTCACCTGGTAACATGTCCCGTGCGTATTAAACAATCAGGGGAACACACTCTCCTCACTTATACTGTTCACCTGGTAAGATGTCCTGTGTGCATTAAACCATCAGAGAAACACACTCTCCTCACTTATACTGTTCATCTGGTAACATGTCCTGTCAGTATTAAACCATCAGGGGAACACACTCTCCTCACTTATACTGTTCACCTGGTAACATGTCCCGTGTGTATTAAACAATCAGGGGAACACACTCTCCTCACTTATACTGTTCACCTGGTGACATGTCACGTGTATATTAAACAATCAGGGGAACACACTCTCCTCACTTATACTGTTCACCTGGTAACATGTCCCATCAGTATTAAACAATCAGGGGAACACACTCTCCTCACTTTTACTGTTCACCTGGTGACATGTCCCGTGTGTATTAAACCATCAGGGGAACACACTCTCCTCACTTATACTGTTCACCTGGTAAAATGTCCCGCGTGTATTAAACAATCAGGGGATCACATTCTCCTCAATTATACTGTTCACCTGGTAACATGTTCCGGGTATATTAAAACATCAGGGGAACACACTCTCCTCACTTATACTTTTCACCTGGTAACATGTCCCGTCTCTATTAACCCATCAGGGGAACACACTCTCCTCACTTATACTGTTGATCTGGTAACATGTCCCGTGTATATTAAACCATCAGGGGAACACACTCTCCTCACTTATACTGTTCACCTGGTAACATGTCCCGTGTTTATTAAACCATCAGGGGAACACACTCTCCTCACTTATACTGTTCAGCTGGTAACATGTCCTGTGTGCATTAAACCATCAGATGAACACACTCTCCTCACTTATACTGTTCATCTGGTAACATGTCCCGTCAGTATTAAACCATCAGGGGAACACAGTCTCCTCACTTATACTGCTCACTTGGTAACATGTCCTTTGCATATTTAACCATCAGGGGAAATCATTCTGCTCACTTATACTGTTCACCTGGTAACATGTCCCGTCAGTATTAAACCATCAGGGGAACACACTCTCCTCACTTATACTGTTCAGCTGGTGACATGTCCCGTGTGTATTAAACAATCAGGGGAACACACTCTGCTCAATTATACTCTTCACCTGGTAACATGTCCCGTGTATATTAAACCATCAGGGCAACACACTCTCCTCACTTATACTGTTCACCTGGTAACATGTCCCGTGAATATTAAACTTCAGGGGAAAGCACTCTCCTCACTTATACTGTTCACCTGGTAACATGTCCCGTGTGCATTAAACCATCAGAGGAACACTCTCTCCTCACTTATACTGTTCACCTGGTAACATGTCCTGTGTGCATTAAATCATCAGGGGAACACACTCTCCTCACTTATACTGTTCAAATGGTGACATGTCCCGTCAGTATTAAACAATCAGGGGAGCACACTCTCCTCACTTATACTGTTCACCTGGTAACATGTCCCGTGTGTGTTAAACCATCAGGGGTACACACTCTCCTCACTTGTACTGTTCACCTGGTAACATGTCCCGTGTATATTAAACCATCAGGGGAACACACTCTCCTCACTTATACTGTTCACCTGGTAACATGTCCCGTGTATATTAAACGATCAGGGCAACACACTCTCCTCACTTATACTGTTCACCTGGTGACATGTCCCGTCAGTATTAAACAATCAGGTGAACACACTCTCCTCACTTATACTGTTCAAATGGTGACATGTCCTGTGTGCATTAAACCATCAGAGAAACACACTCTCCTCACTTATACTGTTCACCTGGTAACATGTCCTGTGTGCATTAAACCATCAGAGAAACACACTCTCCTCACTTATACTGTTCACCTGGTAACATGTCCTGTGTGCATTAAACCATCAGAGAAACACACTCTCCTCACTTATACTGTTCACCTGGTAACATGTCCTGTGTGCATTAAACCATCAGAGAAACACACTCTCCTCACTTATACTGTTCAAATGGTGACATGTCCTGTGTGCATTAAACCATCAGAGAAACACACTCTCCTCACTTATACTGTTCACCTGGTAACATGTCCCGTGTATATTAAACCATCAGGGGAACACACTCTCCTCACTTATACTGTTCACCTGGTAACATGTCCTGTGTGCATTAAACCATCAGAGAAACACACTCTCCTCACTTATACTGTTCACCTGGTAACATGTCCTGTGTGCATTAAACCATCAGAGAAACACACTCTCCTCACTTATACTGTTCATCTGGTAACATGTCCCGTGCGTATTAAACAATCAGGGGAACACACTCTACTCACTTATACTGTTCACCTGGTGACATGTCCCGTGTGTATTAAACAATCAGAGGAACACACTCTCCTCACTTATACTGTTCACCTGGTGACATGTCCCGTGTGTATTAAACAATCAGAGGAACACACTCTCCTCACTTATACTGTTCACCTGGTAACATGTCCCATGTGTATTAAACAATCAGGGGAACACACTCTCCTCACTTATACTGTTCACCTGGTAACATGTCCCGTGCGTATTAAACCATCAGGGGAACACACTCTCCTCACTTATACTGTTCACCAGGTGACATGTCCCGTGTGTATTAAACAATCAGGGGAACACACTCTCCTCACTTATACTGTTCACCTGGTAACATGTCCCGTCAGTATTAAACCATCAGGGGAACACACTCTCCTCATTTATACTGTTGACCCGGTGACATGTCCCGTGTGTATTAAACAATCAGGGGAACACACTCTCCTCACTTATACTGTTCACCTGGTAACATGTCCCGTGAGTATTAAACAATCAGGGGAACACACTCTCCTCACATATACTTTTTACCCGGTGACATGTCCCGTGTGAATTAAACAATCAGGGGAACACACTCTCCTCACTTATACTGTTCACCTGCTAACATGTCCCGTGCGTGTTAAACCATCAGGGGAACAAACTCTCCTCACTTATACTGTTCACCTGGTAACATGTCCCGTGCGTGTTAGACCATCAGGGGAACACACTCTCCTCACTTATCCTGTTCACCCGATGACATGTCCCGTGTGTATTAAACAATCAGGGGAACACACTCTCCTCACTTATACTGTTCACCTGGCAACATGTCCCGTGCGTGTTAAACCATCTGGGGAACACACTCTCCACAGTTATACTGTTCACCTGGTGACATGTCCCGTCAGTATTAAACAATCAGGGGAACACACTCTCCTCACTTATACTGTTCACCTGGTAACATGTCCCGTGCGTGTTAGACCATCAGGGGAACACACTCTCCTCACTTATACTGTTCACCTGGTAACATGTCCCGTGAGTATTAAACAATCAGGGGAAAACACTCTCCTCACTTATACTGTTCACCAGATAATATGTCCAGTGTATATTAAACCATCAGGGGAACACATTCTCCTCACTTATACTGTTCACCTGGTAACATGTCCCGTGTATATTAAACCATCAGGGGAAAGCACTCCCCTCACTTATACTGTTCTCCTGGTAACATGTCCCGTGTATATGAAACCATCAGGGGAACACACTCTCCTCACTTATACTGTTCAGCTGGTAACATGTCCCGTGTGCATTAAACAATCAGGGGAAAACACTCTCCTCACTTATACTGTTCACCTGGTAACATGTCCCGTGAGTATTAAACAATCAGGGGAAAACACTCTCCTCACTTATACTGTTCATCAGATAATATGTCCAGTGTATATTAAACCATCAGGGGAACACACTCTCCTCACTTATACTGTTCTCCTGGTAACATGTCCCGTGTATATTAAACAATCAGGGGAACACACTCTCCTCACTTATACTTTTCACCTGGGAACATGTCCCGTGCGTGTTAAACCATCAGGGGAACACACTCTCCTCACATATACTGTTCACCTGGTGACATGTCCCGTGAATATTAAACTTCAGGGGAAAGCACTCTCCTCACTTATACTGTTCACCTGGTAACATGTCCCGTGTGCATTAAACCATCAGGGGAACACACTCTCCTCACTTATGCTGTTCACCTGGTAACATGTCCCGTGAGTATTAAACCTTCAGGGGAAGACACTCTCCTCACTTACACTGTTCACCTGGTAAAATGTCCCGTGTGCATTAGACCATCAGAGGAACACTCTCTCCTCACTTATACTGTTCACCTGGTAACATGTCCTGTGTGCATTAAATCATCAGGGGAACACACTCTCCTCACTTATACTTTTCACCTCGTGACATGTCCCGTGTGTATTAAACCATCAGGGGATCACTCTCTCCTCACTTATACTGTTCACCTGGTAACATGTCCCGTGAGTATTAAGCAATCAGGGGAACACACTCTCCTCACTTATACTGTTCACCTGGTAATATGTCCCGTATATATTAAACCATCAGGGGAACACACTCTCCTCACTTATACTGTTCACCTGGTAACATGTCCCGTGTATATTAAACCATCAGGGGATCACACTCTCCTCACTTATACTGTTCACCTGGTAACATGTCCCGTGTGTATTAAACCATCAGGGGAACACACTCTCCTCACTTATACTGTTCATCTGGTAACATGTCCCATATGTATTAAACCATCAGGGGAACACACTCTCCTCACTTATACTGTTCACCTGGTAACATGTCCCGTGAGTATTAAACAATCAGGAGAACACAATCTCCTCACTTATACTGTTCATCTGGTAACATGTCCCGTGTGTAGTAAACCATCAGGGGAACACACTCTCCTCACTAATGCTGTTCATCTGGTAACATGTCCCGTGTGTATTAAACCATCAGGGGAACACACTCTCCTCACTTATACTGTTCATGTGGTAACATGTCCCGTGTGTATTAAACCATCAGGGGAACACACTCTCCTCACTTATACTGTTCACCTGGAAACCTGTCCCGTGTATATTAAACCATCAGGGGAACACACTCTCCTCACTTATACTGTTCACCTGGAAACCTGTCCCGTGTATATTAAACCATCAGGGGAACACAATCTCCTCACTTATACTGTTCATCTGGTAACATGTCCCGTGTGTATTAAACCATCAGGGGAACACAATCTCCTCACTTATACTGTTCATCTGGTAACATGTCCCGTGTGTATTAAACCATCAGGGGAACACATTCTCCTCACTTATACTATTCACCTGTTGACATGTCCCATGTACATTAAACCATCAGGGGAACACACTCTGCTCTCTTAAACTGTTCACCTGGTAACATGTCCCATGTATATTAAACCATCAGGGGAACACACTCTCTTCACTAATGCTGTTCATCTGGTAACATGTCCCGTGTGTATTAAACAATCAGGGGAACACAGTCTCCTCACTTACACTGTTAACCTGGTGACATGTCCCATGTATATTAAACCATCAGGGGAACACACTATCCTCACTAATACTATTCAGCTTGTAACATGTCCCGTGTATAATAATAAATCTGGGGAACAGACTCTCCTCACTTATACTGTTGACTTGTTAACATGTCCCGTGTATATTAAACAATCAGGGGAACACACTCTCCTCACTTATACTGTTCACCTGGAAACATGTCCCGTGTATATTAAACCATCAGGGGAACACACTCTCCTCACTTATACTGTTCACCTGGTAACATGTCCCATGTATATTAAACCATCAGGGGAACACACTCTCCTCACTTATACCGTTCACCTGGTAACATGTCCCGTGTATATTAAACCATCAGGGGAACAAACTCTCCTCACTTATACTGTTCACCTGGTAACATGTCCCGTGTGTATTAAACCATCAGGGGAACACACTCTCCTCACTTATACTGTTCACCTGGAAACCTGTCCCGTGTATATTAAACCATCAGGGGAACACACTCTCCTCACTTATACTGTTCACCTGGTAACATGTCCTGTGTGCATAAAACCATCAGGGGAACACACTCTCTTCAATTATACTGTTCACCTGGCAATATGTCCCGTGTATATTAAACCGTCAGGGGAAAACACTCTCCTCACTTATACTTTTCACCTGGTAACATGCCCTGTGTGTATTAAACAATCAGGGGAACACACTCTCCTCACTTATACTGTTCACCTGGTAACATGTCCCGTGTATATTAAGCCATCAGGGGAACACACTCTCCTCACTTATACTGTTCACCTGGTAACATGTCCCGTGTATATTAAACAATCAGGGGAACACATTCCCCTCACTTATACTGTTTTCCTGGTAACATGTCCCTTGCATATTAAACCATCAGGGGAACACACTCTCCTCACTTATACTGTTCACCTGCTGTCATGTCCCATGTGTATTAAACCATCACGGGAACACACTCTCCTCACTTACACTGTTCACCTGGTGACATGTCCTGCGTATATTAAACAATCAGGGGAACACACTCTCCTCACTTATACTGTTCACCTGGTAACATGTCCCGTGTGTATTAAACCATCAGGGGAACACACTCTCCTCACTTATACTGTTCACCTGTTGACATGACCGTGTATATAAAACAATCAGGGGAACACACTCTCCTCACTTATACTTTTCATCTGGTAACGTGTCCCGTGTATATTAAACCATCAGGGGAACACACTCTCCTCACTTATACTGTTCACCTGGTGACATGTCCCGTGTATATTAAACAATCAGGAGAACACAATCTCCTCACTTATACTGTTCATCTGGTAACATGTCCCGTGTATATTAAACCATCAGGGGAACACACTCTCCTCACTTATACTGTTCATGTGGTAACATGTCCCATGTGTATTAAACCATCAGGGGAACAAACTCTCCTCACTTATACTGTTCACCTGGTGACATGTCCCGTGTATATTAAACCATCAGGGGAACACAATCTGCTCACTTATACTGTTCATGTGGTAACATGTCCCATGTGTATTAAACAATCAGGGGAACACACTCTCCTCACTTATACTGTTCACCTGGTGACATGTCCCGTGTATATTAAACCATCAGGGGTACACAATCTCCTCACTTATACTGTTCACCTGGTAACATGTCCCGTGCGTATTAAACCATCAGGGGTACACAATCTCCTCACTTATACTGTTCACCTGGTAACATGTCCCGTGTGTATTAAACCATCAGGGGAACACACTCTCCTCACTTATACTGTTCATGTGGTAACATGTCCCATGTGTATTAAACAATCAGGGGAACACACTCTCCTCACTTATACTGTTCACCTGGTGACATGTCCCGTGTATATTAAACCATCAGGGGTACACAATCTCCTCACTTATACTGTTCACCTGGTAACATGTCCCGTGCGTATTAAACCATCTGGGGAACACATTCTCCTCACTTATACTGTTCACCTGGTAACATGTCCCGTGTATATTAAACCATCAGGGGAACACACTCTCCTCACTTATACTGTTCACCTGGTGACATGTCCTGTGTATATTAAACCATCAGGGGAACACACTCTCCTCACTTATGCAGTTCACCTGGTAACATGTCCTGTGTCTATTAAACCATCAGGGGAACACACTCTCCTCACATATTCTGTTCACCTGGTAACATGTCCCCCGTGTATTAAACCATCAGGGGAACACACTCTCCTCACTTATACTGTTCACCTGGTGACATGTCCTGTGTATATTAAACCATCAGGGGAACACACTCTCCTCACTTATGCAGTTCACCTGGTAACATGTCCCGTGTATATTAAGCCATCAGGGGAACACAGTCTCCTCACTTATACTATTCACCTGGTAACATGTCCCATGCATATTAAACCATCAGGGGAACACACTCTCCTCACATATACTGTTCACCTGGTGACATGTCCCGTCAGTGTTAAACAATCAGGGGAACAAACTCTCCTCACTTATACTGTTCTCCTGGAAACATGTCCCGTGTATATTAAACCATCAGGGGAACACACTCTCCTCACTTATGCTGTTCACCTGGTAACATGTCCCATGTATATTAAACCATCAGGGGAACACACTCTCCTCACTTATACTGTTCACCTGTAACATGTCCCGTGTATATTAACCATCAGGGGAACACACTCTCCTCACTTATGCTGTTCACCTGGTAACATGTCCCATGTATATTAATCCATCAGGGGAACACACTCTCCTCACTTATACTGTTCACCTGGTAACATGTCCTGTGTGCATTAAACCATCAGGGGAACACACTCTCCTCACTTATACTGTTCACCTGGAAAACTGTCCCGTGTCTATTAAACAATCAGGAGAACACAATCTCCTCACTTATACTGTTCATCTGGTAACATGTCCCGTGTGTACTAAACCATCAGGGGAACACACTCTCCTCACTAATGCTGTTCATCTGGTAACATGTCCCGTGTGTATTAAACCATCAGGGGAACACACTCTTCTCACTTATAATGTTCATGTGGTAACATGTCCCGTGTGTATTAAACCATCACGGGAACACACTCTCCTCACTTATACTGTTCACCTGGAAACCTGTCCCGTGTATATTAAACCATCAGGGGAACACAATCTCCTCACTTATACTGTTCATCTGGTAAAATGTCCCGTGTGTATTAAACCATCAGGGGAACACACTCTCCTCACTTATACTGTTCATCTGGTAACATGTCCTGTGTATATTAAACCATCAGGGGAAGACAATCTCCTCACTTATACTGTTCATCTGGTAAAATGTCCCGTGTGTATTAAACCATCAGGGGAGCACACTCTCCTCACTTATACTGTTCATCTGGTAACATGTCCTGTGTATATTAAACCATCAGGGGAACACACTCTCCTCACTTATACTGTTCACCTGGTAACATGTCCCGTGTATATTAAGGAATCAGGGGAACACACTCTCCTCACTTATACTGTTCACCTGGTAACATGTCCCGTGTGCATTAAACAATCAGGAAAACACACTCTCCTCACATATACTGTTCACCTGGTGACATGTCCCGTCAGTATTAAACAATCAGGGGAACAAACTCTCCTCACTTATACTGTTCACCTGGAAACATGTCCCGTGTATATTAAACCATCAGGGGAACACACTCTCCTCACTTATGCTGTTCACCTGGTAACATGTCCCATGTATATTAAACCATCAGGGGAACACACTCTCCTCACTTATACTGTTCACCTGTAACATGTCCCGTGTATATTAAACCATCAGGGGAACACACTCTCCTCACTTATACTGTTCACCTGTAACATGTCCCGTGTATATTAAACCATCAGGGGAACACACTCTCCTCACTTATACTGTTCACCTGGTAACATGTCCTGTGTGCATTAAACCATCAGGGGAACACACTCTCTTCAATTATACTGTTCACCTGGCAATATGTCCCGTGTCTTTTAAACCATCAGGGGAAAACGCTCTCCTCACTTATACTGTTCACCTGGTAACATGTCCCGTGTCTCTTAAACCGTCAGGGGAAAACACTCTCCTCACTTATACTTTTCACCTGGTAACATGCCCTGTGTGGATTAAACAATCAGGGGAACAAACTCTCCTCACTTATACTGATCACCTGGTAACATGTCCCGTGTATATTAAGCCATCAGGAGAACACACTCTCCTCACTTATACTGTTCACCTGGTAACATGTCCCGTGTATATTAAGCCATCAGGGGAACACAGTCTCCTCACTTATACTATTCACCTGGTAACATGTTCCATGCATATTAAACCATCAGGGGAACACACTCTCCTCACTTATACTGTTCACCTGGTAACATGTCCCGTGTATATTGAACCATCAGGGGAACACGCTCTCCTCACTTATATTGTTCACCTGGTAACATGTCCCGTGTGTATTAAACAATCAGGGGAACACACTCTCCTCACTTACACTGTTCACCTGGTGACATGTCCCGTGTATATTAAACCATCAGGGGAACACACTCTCCTCACTTATACTGTTCACCTGGTAACATGTCCCATGTCTCTTAAACTATCAGGGGAACACACTCTCCTCACTTATACTGTTCACCTGGTAACATGTCCCGTGTGTATTAAACAATCAGGGGAACACACTCTCCTCACTTATACTGTTCACCAGGTAACATGTCCCGTGAGTATTAAACAATCAGGGGAACACACTCTCCTCACTTATACTGTTCACCTGGGAACATGTCCTGTGTATATTAAACCATCAGGGGAACACACTCTCCTCACTTATACTGTTCACCTGGTAACATGTCCTGTGTATATTAAACCATCAGGGGAACACACTCTCCTCACTTATACTGTTCACCTGGTAACATGTCCTGTGTATATTAAACCATCAGGGGAACACAATGTCCTCACTTATACTGTTCACCTGGTAACATGTTCGTGCGTATTAAACAATCAGGGGAACACACTCTCCTCACTTACACTGTTCACCTGGTGACATGTCCCGTGTATATAAAACAATCAGGGGAACACACTCTCCTCACTTATACTGTTCACCTGGTAACATGTCACATGTGTATTAAACCATCAGGGGAACACACTCTCCTCACTTATACTGTTCACCTGGTGACATGTCCCGTGTATATAAAACAATCAGGAGAACACAATCTCCTCACTTATACTGTTCATCTGGTAACATGTCCCATGTGTATTAAACCATCAGGGGAACACACTCTATTCACTTATACTGTTCACCTGGTGACATGTCCCGTGTATATTAAACAATCAGGAGAACACAATCTCCTCACTTATACTGTTCATCTGGTAACATGACCCGTCTGTACTAAACCATCAGGGGAACACACTCTCCTCACTTATACTGTTCATGTGGTAACATGTCCCGTGTGTATTAAACCATCAGGGGAACACACTCTCCTCACTTATACTGTTCACCTGGTAACATGTCCCGTGTATATTAAGGAATCAGGGGAACACACTCTCCTCACTTATACTGTTCACCTGGTAACATGTCCCGTCTGCATTAAACAATCAGGGGAACACACTCTCCTCACTTATACTGTTCACCTGGAAACATGTCCCGTGTATATTAAACCATCAGGGGAACACACTCTCCTCACTTATACTGTTCACCTGGTAACATGTCCCATGTATATTAAACCATCAGGGGAACACACTCTCCTCAATTATACTGTTCACCTGGTAACATGTCCCGTGTATATTAAACCATCAGGGGAACACACTCTCCTCACTTATACTGTTCACCTGGCAATATGTCCCGTGTCTTTTAAACCATCAGGGGAAAACGCTCTCCTCACTTATACTGTTCACCTGTTAACATGTCCCGTGTCTCTTAAACCATCAGGGGAACACACTCTCCTCACTTATACTGTTCACCTGGTAACATGTCCCGTGTGTATTAAACAATCAGGGGAAAACACTCTCCTCACTTATACTTTTCACCTCGTAACATGCCCTGTGTGTATTAAACCATCAGAGAAACACACTCTCCTCACTTATACTGTTCACCTGGTAACATGTCCCGTGAGTATTAAGCAATCAGGGGAACACACTCTCCTCACTTATACTGTTCACCTGGTAATATGTCCCGTATATATTAAACCATCAGGGGAACACACTCTCCTCACTTATACTGTTCACCTGGTAACATGTCCCGTTTATATTAAACCATCAGGGGATCACACTCTCCTCACTTATACTGTTCACCTGGTAACATGTCCCGTGTATATTAAACGATCAGGGGCACACACTCTCCTCACTTATACTGTTCACCTGGTAACATATCCCGTGTATATAAAACCATCAGGGGAACAGACTCTCCTCACTTACACAGTTCACCTGGTAACATGTACCGTGCGTATTAAACAATCAGAGGCACACACTCTCCTCATTTATACTGTTCACCTGGTAACATGTCCTGTGTGCATTAAACCATCAGAGAAACACACTCTCCTCACTTATACTGCTCATCTGGTAACATGTCCTGTCAGTATTAAACCATCAGGGGAACACACTCTCCTCACTTATACTGTTCACCTGGTAACATGTCCTTTGGATATTTAACCAGCAGGGGAAAACATTCTGCTCACTTATACTGTTCACCTGGTGACATGTCCCGTGTGTATTAAACATTCAGGGGAACACACTCTCCTCACTTATACTGTTCACCTGGTAACATGTCCCGTGTGTATTAAACCATCAGGGGAACACACTCTCCTCACATATACTGTTCACCTGGTAACATGTCCCGTGTATATTAAACCATCAGGGGAACAGACTCTCCTCACTTATACTGTTCACCTGGTAACATGTCCCGTGTATATTAAACCATCAGGGGATCACACTCTCCTCACTTATACTGTTCACCTGGTAACATGTCCCGTGTATATTAAACGATCAGGGGCACACACTCTCCTCACTTATACTGTTCACCTGGTAACATATCCCGTGTATATAAAACCATCAGGGGAACAGACTCTCCTCACTTACACAGTTCACCTGGTAACATGTACCGTGCGTATTAAACAATCAGAGGCACACACTCTCCTCATTTATACTGTTCACCTGGTAACATGTCCTGTGTGCATTAAACCATCAGAGAAACACACTCTCCTCACTTATACTGTTCACCTGGTAACATGTCCCGTGTGTATTAAACCATCAGGGGAACACACTCTCCTCACATATACTGTTCACCTGGTAACATGTCCCGTGTGTATTAAACCATCAGGGGAACACACTCTCCTCACTTATACTGTTCACCTGGTAACATGTCCTGTGTGCATTAAACCATCAGAGAAACACACTCTCCTCACTTATACTGTTCACCTGGTAACATGTCCCGTGTGTATTAAACAATCAGGGGAACACACTCTCCTCACTTATACTGCTAACCTGGTAACATGTCCCGTGTATATTAAACAATCAGGGGAACACACTCTCCTCACATATACTGTTCACCTGGTAACATGTCCCGTGTGTATTAAACCATCAGGGGAACACATTCTCCTCACTTCTTCTGTTCACCTGGTAACATGTCCCGTGTATATTAAACCATCAGGGGATCACACTCTCCTCACTTATACTGTTCACCTGGTAACATGTCCCGTGTATATTAAACCATCGGGGGATCACACTCTCCTCACGTATACTGTTCACCTGGTAACATGTCCCGTGTATATTAAACGATCAGGGGAACACACTCTCCTCACTTATACTGTTCACTTGGTAACATGTCCCGTGCGTATTAAACAATCAGGGGAACACACTCTCCTCACTTATACTGTTCACCTGGTAACATGTCCCGTGTGTATTAAACCATCAGGGGAACACATTCTCCTCACGTATACTGTTCACCTGGTAACATGTCCCGTGTATATTAAACCATCAGGTGATCACACTCTCCTCACTTATACTGTTCACCTGGTAACATGTCCCGTGTATATTAAACCATCAGGGGATCACACTCTCCTCACGTATACTGTTCACCTGGTAACATGTCCCGTGTATATTAAACGATCAGGGGAACACACTCTCCTCACTTATACTGTTCACTTGGTAACATGTCCCGTGCGTATTAAACAATCAGGGGAACACACTCTCCTCACTTATACTGTTCATCTGGTAACATGTCCTGTCAGTATTAAACCATCAGGGGAACACACTCTCCTCACTTATACTGTTCACCTGGTAACATGTCCTTTGGATATTTAACCATCAGGGGAAAACATTCTGCTCACTTATACTGTTCACCTGGTGACATGTCCCGTGTGTATTAAACAATCAGGGGAACACACTCTCCTCACTTATACTGTTCACCTGGTGACATGTCCCGTGTATATTAAACCATCAGGGGAACTCACTCTCCTCACTTTTACTGTTCACCTGGTGACATGTCCCGTGTGTATTAAACCATCAGGGGAACACACTCTCCTCACTTATACTGTTCACCTGGTAACATGTCCCGTCAGTGTTAAACAATCAGGGGAACACACTCTCCTCACTTGTACTGTTCACCTGGTAACATGTCCCGTCAGTATTAAACAATCAGGGGAACACACTCTCCTCACTTTTACTGTTCACCTGGTAACATGTCCCGCGTGTATTAAACAATCAGGGGATCACATTCTCCTCAATTATACTTTTCACCTGGTGACATGTCCCGTCTCTATTAACCCATCAGGGGAACACACTCTCCTCACTTATACTTTTCACCTGGTAACATGTCCCGTCTCTATTAACCCATCAGGGGAACACACTCTCCTCACTTATACTGTTGATCTGGTAACATGTCCCGTGTATATTAAACCATCAGGGCAACACACTCTCCTCACTTATACTGTTCACCTGGTAACATGTCCCGTGTTTATTAAACCATCAGGGGAACACACTCTCCTCACTTATACTGTTCAGCTGGTAACATTTCCTGTGTGCATTAAACCATCAGGGGAACACACTCTCCTCACTTATACTGTTCACCTGGTAACATGTCCCGTGTTTATTAAACCATCAGGGGAACACACTCTCCTCACTTATACTGTTCAGCTGGTAACATTTCCTGTGTGCATTAAACCATCAGAGGAACACACTCTCCTCACTTATACTGTTCATCTGGTAACATGTCCCGTCAGTATTAAACCATCAGGGGAACACAGTCTCCTCACTTATACTGCTCACTTGGTAACATGTCCTTTGCATATTTAACCATCAGGGGAAATCATTCTGCTCACTTATACTGTTCACCTGGTAACATGTCCCGTCAGTATTAAACAATCAGGGGAACACACTCTCCTCACTTATACTGTTCACCTGGTGACATGTCCCGTGTGTATTAAACAATCAGGGGAACACACTCTGCTCAATTATACTCTTCACCTGGTAACATGTCCCGTGTATATTAAACCATCAGGGCAACACACTCTCCTCACTTATACTGTTCACCTGGTAACATGTCCCGTGTGCATTAAACCATCAGAGGAACACTCTCTCCTCACTTATACTGTTCACCTGGTAACATGTCCTGTGTGCATTAAATCATCAGGGGAACGCACTCTCCTCACTTATACTGTTCACCTGGTGACATGTCCCGTCAGTATTAAACAATCAGGTGAACACACTCTCCTCACTTATACTGTTCAAATGGTGACATGTCCCGTCAGTATTAAACAATCAGGGGAACACACTCTCCTCACTTATACTGTTCACCTGGTAACATGTCCCGTGTGTGTTAAACCATCAGGGGTACACACTCTCCTCACTTGTACTGTTCACCTGGTAATATGTCCCGTATATATTAAACCATCAGGGGAACACACTCTCCTCACTTATACTGTTCACCTGGTAACATGTCCCCTGTATATTAAACCATCAGGGGAACACACTCTCCTCACTTATACTGTTCACCTGGTAACATGTCCCGTGTATATTAAACGATCAGGGCAACACACTCTCCTCACTTATACTGTTCACCTGGTAACATATCCCGTGTATATAAAACCATCAGGGGAACAGACTCTCCTCACTTACAAAGTTCACCTGGTAACATGTCCCGTGTATATTAAACAATCAGGGGAACACACTATCCTCACTTATACTGTTCACCTGGTAACATGTCCTGTGTGCATTAAACCATCAGAGAAACACACTCTCCTCACTTATACTGTTCATCTGGTAACATGTCCCGTGCGTATTAAACAATCAGAGGAACACACTCTCCTCACTTATACTGTTCACCAGGTGACATGTCCCGTGTGTATTAAACAATCAGGGGAACACACTCTCCTCATTTATACTGTTGACCCGGTGACATGTCCCGTGTTTATTAAACAATCAGGGGAACACACTCTCCTCACTTATACTGTTCACCTGGTGACATGTCCCGTGTGTATTAAACAATCAGAGGAACACACTCTCCTCACTTATACTGTTCACCTGGTGACATGTCCCGTGTGTATTAAACAATCAGAGGAACACACTCTCCTCACTTATACTGTTCACCAGGTAACATGTCCCGTGTGTATTAAACAATCAGAGGAACACACTCTCCTCACTTATACTGTTCACCTGGTAACATGTCCTGTGTGTATTAAACAATCAGGGGAACACACTCTCCTCACTCATACTGTTCACCTGGTAACATGTCCTTTGCATATTTAATCATCAGGGGAAATCATTCTGCTCACTTATACTGTTCACCTGGTGACATGTCCCGTGTGTATTAAACAATCAGGGGAACACACTCTCCTCACTTATACTTTTTACCCGGTGACATGTCCCGTGTGAATTAAACAATCGGAGGAACACACTCTCCTCACTTATACTGTTCACCTGGTAACATGTCCTGTGTGTATTAAACAATCAGGGGAACACACTCTCCTCACTTATACTGTTCACCCGGTGACATGTCCCGTGTGTATTAAACAATCAGGGGAACACACTCTCCTCACTTATACTGTTCACCTGGTAACATGTCCCGTGCGTGTTAAACCATCAGGGGAACACACTCTCCTCACTTATACTGTTCACCTGGTAACATGTCCCGTGCGTGTTAGACCATCAGGGGAACACACTCTCCTCACTTATCCTGTTCACCCGATGACATGTCCCGTGTGTATTAAACAATCAGGGGAACACACTCTCCTCACTTATACTGTTCACCTGGTAACATGTCCCGTGCGTGTTAAACCATCAGGGGAACACACTCTCCTCACTTATACTGTTCACCTGGTAACATGTCCCGTGCGTGTTAAACCATCTGGGGAACACACTCTCCACAGTTATACTGTTCACCTGGTGACATGTCCCGTCAGTATTAAACAATCAGGGGAACACACTCTCCTCACTTATACTGTTCACCTGGTAACATGTCCCGTGCGTGTTAGACCATCAGGGGAACTCACTCTCCTCACTTATACTGTTCACCTGGTAACATGTCCCGTGAGTATTAAACAATCAGGGGAAAACACTCTCCTCACTTATACTGTTCACCAGATAATATGTCCAGTGTATATTAAACCATCAGGGGAACACATTCTCCTCACTTATACTGTTGACCTGGTAACATGTCCCGTGTATATTAAACCATCAGGGGAAAGCACTCCCCTCACTTATACTGTTCTCCTGGTAACATGTCCCGTGTATATGAAACAATCAGGGGAACACACTCTCCTCACTTATACTGTTCAGCTGGTAACATGTCCCGTGTGCATTAAACAATCAGGGGAAAACACTCTCCTCACTTATACTGTTCATCAGATAATATGTCCAGTGTATATTAAACCATCAGGGGAACACACTCTCCTCACTTATACTGTTCTCCTGGTAACATGTCCCGTGTATATTAAACAATCAGGGGAACACACTCTCCTCACTTATACTTTTCACCTGGGAACATGTCCCGTGCGTGTTAAACCATCAGGGGAACACACTCTCCTCACTTATACTGTTCACCTGGTGACATGACCCGTGTGTATTAAACAATCAGGGGAACACACTCTCCTCACTTATACTGTTCACCTGGTAACATGTCCCGTGTGTATTAAACAATCAGGGGAACTCACTCTCCTCACTTATAATGTTCACCTGGTAACATGTCCCGTGTGTATTAAACAATCAGGGGAACACACTCTCCTCAGTTATACTTTTCACCTGGTAACATGTCCCTTGAATATTAAACTTCAGGGGAAAGCACTCTCCTCACTTACACTGTTCACCTGGTAAAATGTCCCGTGTGCATTAGACCATCAGAGGAACACTCTCTCCTCACTTATACTGTTCACCTGGTAACATGTCCTGTGTGCATTAAATCATCAGGGGAACACACTCTCCTCACTTATACTTTTCACCTCGTGACATGTCCCGTCAGTATTAAACAATCAGGGGAACACACTCTCCTCAATTCTACTCTTCACCTGGTGACATGTCCCGGGTATATTAAACAATCTGGGGAACACACTCTCCTCACTTATACTGTTCACCTGGTAACATGTCCCGTGTGTATTAAACCATCAGGGGATCACTCTCTCCTCACTTATACTGTTCACCTGGTAACATGTCCCGTGAGTATTAAACAATCAGGGGAACACACTCTCCTCACTTATACTGTTCACCTGGTAATATGTCCCGTGAATATTAAACTTCAGGGGAAAGCACTCTCCTCACTTACACTGTTCACCTGGTAAAATGTCCCGTGTGCATTAGACCATCAGAGGAACACTCTCTCCTCACTTATACTGTTCACCTGGTAACATGTCCTGTGTGCATTAAATCATCAGGGGAACACACTCTCCTCACTTATACTTTTCACCTCGTGACATGTCCCGTCAGTATTAAACAATCAGGGGAACACACTCTCCTCAATTCTACTCTTCACCTGGTGACATGTCCCGGGTATATTAAACAATCTGGGGAACACACTCTCCTCACTTATACTGTTCACCTGGTAACATGTCCCGTGTGTATTAAACCATCAGGGGATCACTCTCTCCTCACTTATACTGTTCACCTGGTAACATGTCCCGTGAGTATTAAACAATCAGGGGAACACACTCTCCTCACTTATACTGTTCACCTGGTAATATGTCCCGTATATATTAAACCATCAGGGGAACACACTCTCCTCACTTATACTGTTCACCTGGTAACATGTCCCGTGTATATTAAACCATCAGGGGATCACACTCTCCTCACTTATACTGTTCACCTGGTAACATGTCCCGTGTATATTAAACGATCAGGGGCACACACTCTCCTCACTTATACTGTTCACCTGGTAACATATCCCGTGTATATAAAACCATCAGGGGAACAGACTCTCCTCACTTACACAGTTCACCTGGTAACATGTACCGTGCGTATTAAACAATCAGAGGCACACACTCTCCTCACTTATACTGTTCACCTGGTATCATGTCGTGTGTATAATAAACCATGAGGGGAACACACTCTCCTCACTTATACTGTTCACCTGGTAACATGTCCCGTGCGTGTTAAACCATCAGGGGAACACACTCTCCTCACTTATACTGTTCACTTGGTTACATGTGCCGTGCATATTAAACAATCAGGGGAACTCACTCTCCTCACTTATACTGTTCACCTGTTGACATGTCCTGTGTGTATTAAACCATCAGGGGAACACACTCTCCTCACTTACACTGTTCACTTGGTTACATGTCCCGTGTGTATTAAACAATCAGGGGAACTCACTCTCCCCACTTATACTGTTCATCTGGTGACATGTCCCGTCAGTATTAAACCATAAGGGGAAGACACTCTCCTCACTTATCCTGTTCACCTGGTAACATGTCCCGTGTGTATTAAACAATCAAGGAAACACACTCTCCTCACTTACACTGTTCACTTGGTTACATGTCCCGTGTGTATTAAACAATCAGGGGAACTCACTCTCCCCACTTATACTGTTCATCTGGTGACATGTCCCGTCAGTATTAAACCATCAGGGGAACACAGTCTCCACACTTATACTGTTCACCTGGTGACATGTCCCGTGTGTATTAAACAATCAGGGGAACACACTCTCCTCACTTATACTGTTCACCTGGTGACATGTCCCGTGTGTATTAAACAATCAGGGGAACTCACTCTCCTCACTTATATTGTTCACCTGGTGACATGTCCTGTGTATATTAAACCATCAGGGGAACACACTCTCCTCAATTATACATTTCACTTGGTAACATGTCCCGAGTATATTAAACCATCAGGGGAACACACGCTCCTCACTTATACTGTTCACCTGGTAACATGTCCCGTGTGTATTAAACCATAAGGGGAACACACTCTCCTCACTTATACTGTTCACCTGATAACATGTACCGTCTATATTAAACCATCAGGGGAACACACTCTCCTCACTTATACTGTTCACCTGGTAACATGTACCGTCTATATTAAACCATCAGGGGAACACACTCTCCTCACTTATACTGTTCACCTGGTAACATGTCCCGTGTATATTAAACCATCAGGGGAACACACTCTCCTCACTTATACTGTTCACCAGGTGACATGTCCTGTGTGTATTAAACAATCAGGGGAACACACTCTCCTAACTTATACTGTTCACCTGGCAACATGTCCCGTGCGTGTTAAACCATCAGGGGAACACACTCTCCTCACTTATACTGTTCACCTGGCAACATGTCCCGTGTGTATTAAACAATCAAGGAAACACACTCTCCTCACTTATACTGTTCACCTGGTAACATGTCCCGTGTGTATTAAACCATCAGGGGAACACACTCTCCTCACTTATACTGTTCACCTGGTAACATGTCCCGTGTGCATTAAACCATCAATGGAACACACTCTCCTCACTTATACTGTTCACCTGGCAACATGTCCCGTGCGTGTTAAACCATCAATGGAACACACTCTCCTCACTTATACTGTTCACCTGGTAACATGTCCCGTGCGTGTTAAACCATCAGGGGAACACACTTTCCTCACTTATACTGTTCACCTGGCAACATGTCCCGTGAATATTAAACCATCAGGGGAAAGCACTCTCCTCACTTATACTGTTCACCTGGTAACATGTCCCGTGAATATTAAACCATCAGGGGAACACACTTTCCTCACTTATACTGTTCACCTGGCAACATGTCCCGTGAGTATTAAACAATCAGGGGAAAACACTCTCCTCACTTATACTGTTCACCTGGTGACATGTCCGTGTGTATTAAACCATCAGGGGAACACACTCTCCTCACTTATACTGTTCACCTGGTGACATGTCCCGTGTATATTAAACCATCAGGGGAACACACTCTCCTCACTTATACTGTTCACCTGGTAACATGTACCGTGTATATTAAACCATCAGGGGAACACACTCTCCTCACTTATACTGTTCACCTGGTAACATGTCCTGTGTATATTAAACCATCAGGGGAACACACTCTCCTCACTTATACTGTTCACCTGGTAACATGTCCCGTGTGTATTAAACCATCAGGGGAACACACTCTCCTCACTTATACTGTTCACCTGGTGACATGTCCCGTGTATATTAAACCATCAGGGGAACACACTCTCCTCACTTATACTGTTCACCTGGTAACATGTCCCGTGTGTATTAAACCATCAGGGGAACACACTCTCCTCACTTATACTGTTCACCTGGTGACATGTCCCGTGTATATTAAACCATCAGGGGAACACACTCTCCTCACTTATACTATTCACCTGGTGACATGTCCCGTGTATATTAAACCATCAGGGGAACACACTCTCCTCACTTATACTGTTCACCTGGTAACATGTCCTGTGTATATTAAACCATCAGGGGAACACACTCTCCTCACTTATACTGTTCACCTGGTAACATGTCCCGTGTGTATTAAACCATCAGGGGAACACACTCTCCTCACTTATACTGTTCACCTGGTGACATGTCCAGTGTATATTAAACCATCAGGGGAACACACTCTCCTCACTTATACTGTTCACCTGGTAACATGTCCCGTGCGTGTTAAACCATCAGGGGAACACACTCTCCTCACTTATACTGTTCACCTGGTAACATGTCCCGTGCGTGTTAAACCATCAGGGGAACACACTCTCCTCACTTATACAGTTCACCTGGTAACATGTCCCGTGTGTATTAAGCCATCAGGGGAACACACTCTCCTCACTTATACTGTTCACCTGGTAACATGTCCCATGTATATTAAACCATCAGGGGAACACACTCTCCTCACTTATACTGTTCACCTGGTAACATGTCCCGTGTGTATTAAACAATCAGGGGAACACACTCTCCGCACTTATACTGTTCACATGGTAACATGTCCCGTGTGTATTAAACAATCAGGGGAACACACTCTCCTCACTTATACTGTTCACCTGGTAACATGTCCCGTGTGTATTAAGCCATCAGGGGAACACACTCTCCTCACTTATACTGTTCACCTGGTAACATGTCCCATGTATATTAAACCATCAGGGGAACAAAGTCTCCTCACTTATACTGTTCACCTGGTAACATGTCCCGTGTGTATTAAACAATCAGGGGAACACACTCTCCTCACTTATACTGTTCACCTGGTAACATGTCCCATGTATATTAAACCATCAGGGGAACACACTCTCCTCAATTATACTGTTCACCTGGTAACATGTCCCGTGTGTATAAAACAATCAGGGGAACACACTCTCCTCACTTATACTGTTCACCTGGTAACATGTCCCGCGTATATTAAACCATCAGGGGAACACACTCTCCTCACTTCTACTCTTCACCTGGTGACAAATCCCGTCAGTATTAAACAATCATTGGATCACACTCTCCTCACTTATACTGTTCACCTGGTAACATGTCCCGGGTGTATTAAAGCATCAGGGGAAAACAGTCTCCTCACTTATACTGTTCACCTGGTAACATGTCCCGTGAGTATTAAACAATCAGGGGAACACACTCTCCTCACTTATACTGTTCACCTGGTAACATGTCCTGTGTGTATTAAACAATCAGGGGAACACTCTCTCCTCACTTATACTGTTCACCTGGTAACATGTCCCGTGTGTATTAAACAATCAGGGGAACACTCTCTCCTCACTTATACTGTTCACCTGGTAACATGTCCCGTGCGTGTTAAACCATCAGGGGAACACACTTTCCTCACTTATACTGTTCACCTGGTAACATGTCCCATGCGTGTTAAACCATCAGGGGAACACTCTCTCGTCACTTATACTGTTCACCTGGTAACATGTCCCATGCGTATTAAACCATCAGGGGAACACACTCTCCTCACTTATGCTGTTTACCTGGTAACATGTCCTGTGTGCATTAAACAATCAGGGGAACTCACTCTCCTCATTTATACTGTTCCTCTGGTGACATGTCCCGTCAGTATTAAACCATAAGGGGAAGACACTCTCCTCACTTATACTGTTCACCTGGTAACATGACCCGAGTGTATTAAACAATCAGGGGAACACACTCTCCTCACTTATACTGTTCACCTGGTAACATGTCCCGTGCGTGTTAAACCATCAGGGGAACACACTTTCCTCACTTATACTGTTCACCTGGCAACATGTCCCGTGAATATTAAACCATCAGGGGAAAGCACTCTCCTCACTTATACTGTTTACCTGGTAACATGTCCTGTGTGCATTAAACAATCAGGGGAACTCACTCTCCTCATTTATACTGTTCCTCTGGTGACATGTCCCGTCAGTATTAAACCATAAGGGGAAGACACTCTCCTCACTTATACTGTTCACCTGGTAACATGTCCCGTGCGTATTAAACAATCAGGAGAACACACTCTCCTCACTTATACTGTTCACCAGGTGACATGTCCCGAGTGTATTAAACAATCAGGGGAACACACTCTCCTCACTTATACTGTTCACCTGGTAACATGTCCCGTGCGTGTTAAACCATCAGGGGAACACACTTTCCTCACTTATACTGTTCACCTGGCAACATGTCCCGTGAATATTAAACCATCAGGGGAAAGCACTCTCCTCACTTATACTGTTCACCTGGTAACATGTCCCGTGTGCATTAAACCATCAATGGAACACACTCTCCTCACTTATACTGTTCACCTGGTGACATGTCCCGTGTATATTAAACCATCAGGGGAACACACTCTCCTCACTTATACTGTTCACCTGGTGACATGTCCCGTGAATATTAAACCATCAGGGGAAAGCACTCTCCTCACTTATACTGTTCACCTGGCAACATGTCCCGTGAGTATTAAACAATCAGGGGAAAACACTCTCCTCACTTATACTGTTCACCTGGTGACATGTCCCGTGTATATTAAACCATCAGGGGAACACACTCTCCTCACTTATACTGTTCACCTGGTGACATGTCCCGTGTATATTAAACCATCAGGGGAACACACTCTCCTCACTTATCCTGTTCACCTGGTAACATGTCCTGTGTATATTAAACCATCAGGGGAACACACTCGCTTCACTTATACTGTTCACCTGGTAACATGTCCCGTGTGTATTAAACCATCAGGGGAACACACTCTCCTCACTTATACTGTTCACCTGGTGACATGTCCCGTGTATATTAAACCATCAGGGGAACACACTCTCCTCACTTATACTGTTCACCTGGTAACATGTCCCGTGCATGTTAAACCATCAGGGGAACACACTCTCCTCACTTATACTGTTCACCTGGTAACATGTCCCGTGCGTGTTAAACCATCAGGGGAACACACTCTCCTCACTTATACTGCTCACCAAGTGACATGTCCCGTGTGTATTAAACAATCAGGGGAACACTCTCTCCTCACTTATACTGTTCACCTGGTAACATGTCCCGTGTGTATTAAGCCATCAGGGGAACACACTCTCCTCACTTATACTGTTCACCTGGTAACATGTCCCATGTATATTAAACCATCAGGGGAACACACTCTCCTCACTTATACTGTTCACCTGGTAACATGTCCCGTGTGTATTAAACAATCAGGGGAACACACTCTCCGCACTTATACTGTTGACATGGTAACATCTCCCGTGTGTATTAAACAATCAGGGGAACACACTCTCCTCACTTATACTGTTCACCTGGTAACATGTCCCGTGTGTATTAAGCCATCAGGGGAACACACTCTCCTCACTTATACTGTTCACCTGGTAACATGTCCCATGTATATTAAACCATCAGGGGAACAAAGTCTCCTCACTTATACTGTTCACCTGGTAACATGTCCCGTGTGTATTAAACAATCAGGGGAACACACTCTCCTCACTTATACTGTTCACCTGGTAACATGTCCCATGTATATTAAACCATCAGGGGAACACACTCTCCTCAATTATACTGTTCACCTGGTAACATGTCCCGTGTGTATAAAACAATCAGGGGAACACACTCTCCTCACTTATACTGTTCACCTGGTAACATGTCCCGCGTATATTAAACCATCAGGGGAACACACTCTCCTCACTTCTACTCTTCACCTGGTGACAAATCCCGTCAGTATTAAACAATCATTGGATCACACTCTCCTCACTTATACTGTTCACCTGGTAACATGTCCCGGGTGTATTAAAGCATCAGGGGAAAACAGTCTCCTCACTTATACTGTTCACCTGGTAACATGTCCCGTGAGTATTAAACAATCAGGGGAACACACTCTCCTCACTTATACTGTTCACCTGGTAACATGTCCTGTGTATATTAAACCATCAGGGGAACACACTCTCCTCACTTATACTGTTCACCAGGTGACATGTCCTGTGTGTATTAAACAATCAGGGGAACACACTCTCCTCACTTATACTGTTCACCTGGTAACATGTCCCGTGCGTGTTAAACCATCAGGGGAACACACTTTCCTCACTTATACTGTTCACCTGGCAACATGTCCCGTGTGCATTAAAACATCAATGGAACACTCTCTCCTCACTTATACTGTTCACCTGATAACATGTCCCATGCGTGTTAAACCATCAGGGGAACACTCTCTCGTCACTTATACTGTTCACCTGGTAACATGTCCCATGCGTATTAAACCATCAGGGGAACACACTCTCCTCACTTATGCTGTTTACCTTGTAACATGTCCTGTGTGCATTAAACAATCAGGGGAACACACTCTCCTCATTTATACTGTTCCTCTGGTGACATGTCCCGTCAGTATTAAACCATAAGGGGAAGACACTCTCCTCACTTATACTGTTCACCTGGTAACATGACCCGTGCGTATTAAACAATCAGGAGAACACACTCTCCTCACTTATACTGTTCACCTGTTGACATGTCCTGTTTGTATTAAACCATCAGGGGAACACACTCTCCTCACTTATCCTGTTCACCTGGTAACATGTCCCGTGCGTATTAAACAATCAGGGGAACACACTCTCCTCACTTATACTGTTCACCTGGTAACATGTCCCGTGTGTATTAAACAAACAGGGGAACACACTCTCCTCACATATACTGTTCAACTGGTAACATGTCCCGTGCGTATTAAACAAACAGGGGAACACACTCTCCTCACATATACTGTTCAACTGGTAACATGTCCCGTGTGTATTAAACAATCAGGGGAACACACTCTCCTCACTATTCTGTTCACCTGGTAACATGTCCCGTGTGTATTAAACAATCAGGGGAACACACTCTCCTCACTTATACTGTTCACCTGGTAACATGTCCCATGTATATTAAACCATCAGGGGAACAAAGTCTCCTCACTTATACTGTTCACCTGGTAACATGTCCCGTGTGTATTAAACCATCAGGGGAACACACTCTCCTCACTTATACTGTTCACCTGGTAACATGTCCCGGGTGTATTAAAGCATCAGGGGAAAACAGTCTCCTCACTTATACTGTTCACCTGGTAACATGTCCCGTGAGTATTAAACAATCAGGGGAACACACTCTCCTCACTTATACTGTTCACCTGGTAACATGTCCTGTGTATATTAAACCATCAGGGGAACACATTCTCCTCACTTATACTGTTCACCTGCTAACATGTCCCGTGTATATTAAACCATCAGGGGAATACAGTCTCCTCGCTTATACTGTTCACCTGGTAACATGTCCCGTGTATATTAAACCATCAGGGGAACACACTATCCTCACTTATACTGTTCACCTGGTAACATGTCCCGTGCGTGTTAAACCATCAGGGGAACACACTCTCCTCACTTATACTGTTCACCAGGTGACATGTCCCGTGTGTAATAAACAATCAGGGGAACACACTCTCCTCACTTATACTGTTCACCTGGTAACATGTCCCGTGCATGTTAAACCATCAGGGGAAAACACTCTCCTCACTTATACTGTTCACCTGGTTACATGTCCTGTGTGCATTAAATTATCAGGGGAACACACTCTCCTCACTTATACAGTTCACTTGGTGAAATGTCCCGTGCGTATTAAACCATCAGGTGAACACACTCTCCTCACTTATACTGTTCACCTGGTAACATGTCCCGTGCATGTTAAACCATCAGGGGAACACACTCTCCTCACTTATACTGTTCACCTGGTAACATGTCCCGTGCGTGTTAAACCATCAGGGGAACACACTCTCCTCACTTATACTGCTCACCAAGTGACATGTCCCGTGTGTATTAAACAATCAGGGGAACACTCTCTCCTCACTTATACTGTTCACCTGGTAACATGTCCCGTGTGTATTAAGCCATCAGGGGAACACACTCTCCTCACTTATACTGTTCACCTGGTAACATGTCCCATGTATATTAAACCATCAGGGGAACACACTCTCCTCACTTATACTGTTCACCTGGTAACATGTCCCGTGTGTATTAAACAATCAGGGGAACACACTCTCCGCACTTATACTGTTGACATGGTAACATCTCCCGTGTGTATTAAACAATCAGGGGAACACACTCTCCTCACTTATACTGTTCACCTGGTAACATGTCCCGTGTGTATTAAGCCATCAGGGGAACACACTCTCCTCACTTATACTGTTCACCTGGTAACATGTCCCATGTATATTAAACCATCAGGGGAACAAAGTCTCCTCACTTATACTGTTCACCTGGTAACATGTCCCGTGTGTATTAAACAATCAGGGGAACACACTCTCCTCACTTATACTGTTCACCTGGTAACATGTCCCATGTATATTAAACCATCAGGGGAACACACTCTCCTCAATTATACTGTTCACCTGGTAACATGTCCCGTGTGTATAAAACAATCAGGGGAACACACTCTCCTCACTTATACTGTTCACCTGGTAACATGTCCCGCGTATATTAAACCATCAGGGGAACACACTCTCCTCACTTCTACTCTTCACCTGGTGACAAATCCCGTCAGTATTAAACAATCATTGGATCACACTCTCCTCACTTATACTGTTCACCTGGTAACATGTCCCGGGTGTATTAAAGCATCAGGGGAAAACAGTCTCCTCACTTATACTGTTCACCTGGTAACATGTCCCGTGAGTATTAAACAATCAGGGGAACACACTCTCCTCACTTATACTGTTCACCTGGTAACATGTCCTGTGTATATTAAACCATCAGGGGAACACACTCTCCTCACTTATACTGTTCACCAGGTGACATGTCCTGTGTGTATTAAACAATCAGGGGAACACACTCTCCTCACTTATACTGTTCACCTGGTAACATGTCCCGTGCGTGTTAAACCATCAGGGGAACACACTTTCCTCACTTATACTGTTCACCTGGCAACATGTCCCGTGTGCATTAAAACATCAATGGAACACTCTCTCCTCACTTATACTGTTCACCTGATAACATGTCCCATGCGTGTTAAACCATCAGGGGAACACTCTCTCGTCACTTATACTGTTCACCTGGTAACATGTCCCATGCGTATTAAACCATCAGGGGAACACACTCTCCTCACTTATGCTGTTTACCTTGTAACATGTCCTGTGTGCATTAAACAATCAGGGGAACACACTCTCCTCATTTATACTGTTCCTCTGGTGACATGTCCCGTCAGTATTAAACCATAAGGGGAAGACACTCTCCTCACTTATACTGTTCACCTGGTAACATGACCCGTGCGTATTAAACAATCAGGAGAACACACTCTCCTCACTTATACTGTTCACCTGTTGACATGTCCTGTTTGTATTAAACCATCAGGGGAACACACTCTCCTCACTTATCCTGTTCACCTGGTAACATGTCCCGTGCGTATTAAACAATCAGGGGAACACACTCTCCTCACTTATACTGTTCACCTGGTAACATGTCCCGTGTGTATTAAACAAACAGGGGAACACACTCTCCTCACATATACTGTTCAACTGGTAACATGTCCCGTGCGTATTAAACAAACAGGGGAACACACTCTCCTCACATATACTGTTCAACTGGTAACATGTCCCGTGTGTATTAAACAATCAGGGGAACACACTCTCCTCACTATTCTGTTCACCTGGTAACATGTCCCGTGTGTATTAAACAATCAGGGGAACACACTCTCCTCACTTATACTGTTCACCTGGTAACATGTCCCATGTATATTAAACCATCAGGGGAACAAAGTCTCCTCACTTATACTGTTCACCTGGTAACATGTCCCGTGTGTATTAAACCATCAGGGGAACACACTCTCCTCACTTATACTGTTCACCTGGTAACATGTCCCGGGTGTATTAAAGCATCAGGGGAAAACAGTCTCCTCACTTATACTGTTCACCTGGTAACATGTCCCGTGAGTATTAAACAATCAGGGGAACACACTCTCCTCACTTATACTGTTCACCTGGTAACATGTCCTGTGTATATTAAACCATCAGGGGAACACATTCTCCTCACTTATACTGTTCACCTGCTAACATGTCCCGTGTATATTAAACCATCAGGGGAATACAGTCTCCTCGCTTATACTGTTCACCTGGTAACATGTCCCGTGTATATTAAACCATCAGGGGAACACACTATCCTCACTTATACTGTTCACCTGGTAACATGTCCCGTGCATGTTAAACCATCAGGGGAAAACACTCTCCTCACTTATACTGTTCACCTGGTTACATGTCCCGTGCATGTTAAACCATCAGGGGAAAACACTCTCCTCACTTATACTGTTCACCTGGTAACATGTCCCGTGCATGTTAAACCATCAGGGGAAAACACTCTCCTCACTTATACTGTTCACCTGGTTACATGTCCTGTGTGCATTAAATTATCAGGGGAACACACTCTCCTCACTTATACAGTTCACTTGGTGAAATGTCCCGTGCGTATTAAACCATCAGGTGAACACACTCTCCTCACTTATACTGTTCAGCTGGTAACATGTCCCGTGCATATTAAACCATCAGGGGAACACGCTCTCCTCACTTATACTGTTCACCTGGTGACATGTCCCGTGTGTATTAAACAATCAGGGGAATTCACTCCCCTCACTTATACTGTTCACCTGGTATCATGTCGTGTGTATATTAAACCATCAGGGGAACACATTCTCCTCACTTATCCTGTTCACCTGGTAACATGTCCCGTGCGTGTTAAACCATCAGGGGAACACACTCTCCTCACTTATACTGTTCACTTGGTTACATGTCCCGTGTATATTAAACCATCAGGGGAACACACTCTCCTCACTTATCCTGTTCACCTGGTAACATGTCCCGTGCGTGTTAAACCATCAGGGGAACACACTCTCCTCACTTATACTGTTCACTTGGTTACATGTCCCGTGTGTATTAAACAATCAGGGGAACTCACTCTCCTCACTTATACTGTTCACCTGGTAACATGTCCCGTGTGTATTAAACCATCAGGGGAACACACTCTCCTCACTTCTCCTGTTCGCCTGGTAACGTGTCCCGTGTATATTTAACAATCAGGGGAACACACTCTGCTCACTTATACTGTTCACCTGGTAACATGTCCCGTGTATATTAAACCATCAGGGGAACACATAATCCTCACTTATACTGTTCACCTGCTAACATGTCCCGTGTATATTAAACCATCAGGGGAATACAGTCTCCTCACTTATACTGTTCACCTGGTAACATGTCCCGTGTATATTAAACCATCAGCGGAACACACTCTCCTCACTTATACTGATCACCTGATGACATGTCCCAGGTATATTAAAAAATCAGGGGAACACACTCTCCTCTCTTATACTGTTCACCTGGTATCATGTCCTGTGCATATTAAACCAACAGGGGAACACACTCTCCTCACTTATACTGTTCACCTGGTAACATGTCCCGTGCGTGTTAAACAATCAGGAGAATACACTCTCCTCACTTATACTGTTCACCTGGTGACATGTCCCGTGCGTATTAAACCATCAGGGTAACAATCTCTCCTCACTTATACTGTTCACCTGGCAACATGTCACGTGTATACTAAACGATCAGGGGAACACAATCTCCTCATTTATACTGTTCACCTGGGAACATGTCCCGTGTATATTAAACCATCAGGGGAACACACTCTGCTCACTTATACTGTTCACCTGGTAACAAGTCCCGTGTATATTAAACCATCAGGGGAAAACATAATCCTCACTTATACTGTTCACCTGCTAACATGTCCCGTGTATATTAAACCATCAGGGGAACACACTCTCCTCACTTATACTGTTCACCTGGTGACATCTCCCGTGTGTATAAAACAATCTGGGGAACACACTCTCCTCACTTATACTGTTCACCTGGTGACATCTCCCGTGTGTATAAAACAATCTGGGGAACACACTCTCCTCACTTATAGAGTTCACCTGGTGACATGTCCCGTGTGTATTAAACCATCAGGGGAACACACTCTCCTCACTTATACTCTTCACCTGGTAACATGTCCTGTGAATATTAAACCATCAGGGGAACACACTCTCCTCACTTATACTGTTCACCTGGTGACATGTCCCGTGTATATTAAACCATCAGGGGAACACACTCTCCTCTCTTATACTGTTCACCTGGTAACATGTCCCGTGTATATTAAACCATCAGGGGAACACACTCTGCTCACTTATACTGTTCACCTGGTGACATGCCCCGCGTATATTAAACCATCATGGGAACACACTCTCCTCACTTACACTGTTCACCTGGTAACATGTCCCATGTATATTAAACCATCAGTGGAACACCCTCTCCTCACTTATACTGTTCACCTGGTAACATGTCCCGTGTAAGTTAACCCATCAGGGGAACACACTCTCCTCACTTATACTGTTCACCTGGTAACTTATCCCGTGTGCATTAAACAATCTGGGGAACACACTCTCCTCACTTATACTGTTCACCTGGTGACATGTCCCGTGTGTATTAAACAATCAGGGGAACTCACACCCCTTCACTTATAGATTTCACCTGGTAACATGTCCCGTGTATATTAAACCATCAGGGGAACACCCTCTCCTCACTAATACTGTTCATCTGGTAACATGTCCCGTGTAAGTTAAACCATCAGGGGAACACACTCTCCTCACTTATAGATTTCACCTGGTAACATATCCCGTGTGCATTAAACAATCAGGGGAACTCACTCTCCTCACTTATAGATTTCACCTGGTAACATATCCCGTGTGCATTAAACAATCAGGGGAACACACTCTCCTCACTTATACTGTTCATCTGGTAACATGTCCCGTGCGTATTAAACTATCAGGGGAACACACTCTCCTCACTTATACTGTTCACCTGGTGACGTGTCCCGTGTATATTAAACAATCAGGGGAACACACTCTCCTCTCTTATACTGTTCATCTGGTAACATGTCCCGTGCGTATTAAACTATCAGGGGAACACACTCTCCTCACTTATACTGTTCACCTGGTGACGTGTCCCGTGTATATTAAACCATCAGGGGAACACACTCTCCTCTCTTATACTGTTCATCTGGTAACATGTCCCGTGCGTATTAAACTATCAGGCGAACACACTCTCCTCACTTATACTGTTCATCTGGTAACATGTCCCGTGCGTATTAAACTATCAGGGGTACACACTCTCCTCACTTATACTGTTCACCTGGTGACGTGTCCCGTGTATATTAAACCATCAGGGGAACACACTCTCCTCACTTATACTGTTCACCTGGTAACATGTCCCGTGTGTATTAAACAATCAGGGGAACACACTCTCCTCACTTATACTGTTCACCTGGTAACATGTCCCGTGCGTATTAAACTATCAGGGGAACACACTCTCCTCACTTATACTTGTCACCTGGTAACATGTCCCGTGTGCATTAAACAATCAGGGGAACATACTCTCCTCACTTATACTGTTCACCTGGTAACATGTCCCGTGCGTATTAAACTATCAGGGGAACACACTCTCCTCACTTATACATGTCACCTGGTAACATGTCCCGTGTGCATTAAACAATCAGGGGAACACACTCTCCTCACTTATACTGTTCATCTGGTAACATGTCCCGTGTGTATTAAACCATCAGGGGAACACACTCTCCTCACTTATACTGTTCACCTGGTGACATGTCCCGTGCGTATTAAACAATCAGGGGAATACACTCTCCTCACTTACACTGTTCACCTGGAAACATGTCCCGTGTATATTAAATAATCAGGGGAACACACTCTCCTCACTTCTACTGTTCACCTGGTGACATGTCCCGTAATATTAAACAATCAGGGGAACACACTCTCCTCACTTATACTGTTCACCTGGTGACATGTCCCGTGCGTATTAAACAATCAGGGGAATACACTCTCCTCACTTACACTGTTCACCTGGTAACATGTCCCGTGTATATTAAATAATCAGGGGAACACACTCTCCTCACTTATACTGTTCACCTGGTAACATGTCCTGTGTATATTAAACCATCAGGGGAACACACTCTCCTCACTTATACTGTTCACCTGGTAACATGTCCCGTGTGCATTAAACAATCAGGGGAAAACACTCTCCTCACTTATACTGTTCACCTGGTAACATGTCCCGTGCGTATTAAACAATCACGGGAACACACTCTCCTCACTTATACTGTTCACCTGGTGACGTGTCCCGTGTGCATTAAACAATCAGGGGAAAACACTCTCCTCACTTATACTGTTCATCTGGTAACATAACCCGTGCGTATTAAACAATCAGGGGAACACACTCTCCTCACTTATACTGTTCATCTGGTAACATGTCTTGTGTATATTAAACAATCAGGGGAACACACTCTCCTCACTTATACTGTTCACCAGGTAACATGTCCCGTGAATATTAAACAATCACGGGAACACACTCTCCTCACTTATACTGTTCACCTGGTGACGTGTCCCGTGTGCATTAAACAATCAGAGGAAAACACTCTCCTCACTTATACTGTTCATCTGGTAACATAACCCGTGCATATTAAGCCATCTGGGGAACACACTCTCTTCAATTATACTTTTCACCTAGTGACATGTCCTGTGCATATTAAACCATCAGTGGAACACACTCTCCTCACTTATACTCTTCACCAGGTAACATGTCCTGTGAATATTAAACCATCAGGGGAACACACTCTCCTCACTTATACTGTTCACCTGGTGACATGTCCCGTCTATATTAAACCATCATGGGAACACACTATCCTCACTTATACTGTTCACCTTATGACATGTCCCACATATATTAAACCATCAGTGGAACACCCTCTCCTCACTTATACTGTTCACCTGGGAACATGTCCCGTCTAAGTTAAACCATCAGGGGAACACACTCTCCTCACTTATACTGTTCACCTGGTAACATGTCCCGTGAATATTAAACAATCAGGGGAACACACTCTCCTCTCTTATACTGTTCACCTGGCAACATGTCCCATGTATATTAAACCATCAGGGCAACACACTCTCCTCACTTACACTGTTCAATTGGTAACATTCCCGTGTGTATTAAACCATCAGGGGAACACACTCTCCTCACTTATACTGTTCACCTGGTGACATGTCCTGTGTGTATTAAACAATGAGGGGAACACACTCTCCTCACTTATACTGTTCACCTGGTAACATGTCCAGTGTGTATTAAACCATCAGGGGAACACACTCTCCTCACTTATACTGTTCACCTGGTAACATGTCCCGTGTGTATTAAACGAACAGGGGAACACACTCTCCTCACTTATACTGTTCACCTGGTAACATGTCCAGTGTGTATTAAACCATCAGGGGAACACACTCTCCTCACTTATACTGTTCACCTGGTAACATGTCCCGTGTGTATTAAACCATCAGGGAAACACACTCTCCTCACTTATACTGTTCACCTGGTAACATGTCCTGTGTGTATTAAACAATCTGGGGAACACTCTCTCCTCACTTAGAGAGTTCACCAGGTAACATGTCCCGTGAATATTAAACAATCAGGGGAACACACTCTCCTCACTTATACTGTTCACCTGCGAACAAGTCCCGTGTGTATTAAACCATCAGGGGAACACACTCTCCTCACTTATACTGTTCACCTGGTAACATGTCCCGTGTGTATTAAACCATCAGGGGAACACACTCTCCTCACTTATACTGTTCACCTGGTAACATGTCCCGTGTGTATTAAACCATCAGGGGAACACACTCTCCTCACTTAGAGAGTTCACCAGGTAACATGTTAAACCATCAGGGGAACACAGTTTCCTCACTTATACTGTTCACCTGTCAACATGTCCCTTGAGTATTAAACCATCAGGGAAACACGCTCTCCGCACTTATACTGTTCACCTGGTGACATGTCCCGTGTATATTAAACCATCAGGGGAACACACTCTCCTCACTTATACTATTCACCAGGTGACATGTCCCGTGCGTGTTAAACCATCAGGGGAACGCACTCTCCTCACTTATACTGTTCACCTGGTAACATGTCCCGTGAATATTAAACCATCAGGGGAAAGCACTCTCCTCACTTATACTGTTCACCTGGTAACATGTCCCGTGTGCATTAAACCATCAGTGGAACACTCTCTCCTCACTTATACAGTTCACTTGGTGAAATGTATCGTGCATATTAAACCATCAGGGGAACACACTCTCCTCACTTATACTGTTCACCTGGTAACATGTCCCGTGAATATTAAACCATCAGGGGAACACACTCTCCTCACTTATACTGTTCACCTGGTAACATGTCCCGTGAGTATTAAACAATCAGGGGAACACACTCTCCTCACTTATACTGTTCACCTGGTAACATGTCCTGTGTATATTAAACCATCAGGGGAACACATTCTCCTCACTTATACTGTTCACATGCTAACATGTCCCGTGTATATTAAACCATCAGGGGAATACAGTCTCCTCACTTATACTGTTCACCTGGTAACATGTCCCGTATGTATTAAACAATCAGGGGAACACACTCTCCTCACTTATACTGTTCACCTGGTAACATGTCCCGTGTGTATTAAACAGTCAGGGGAACACACTCTCCTCACTTATACTGTTCACCTGGTAACATGACCCGTGCGTATTAAACAATCAGGGGAACACACGCTCCTCACTTATACTGTTCACCTGGTAACATGTCCCGTGTGTATTAAACAGTCAGGGGAACACACTCTCCTCACTTATACTGTTCTCCTGGTAACATGTCCTGTGTGTATTAAACAATCAGGGGAACACTCTCTCTTCACTTATACTGTTCACCTGGTAACATGTCCCATGTATATTAAACCATCAGGGGAACACACTCTCCTCACTTATACTGTTCACCTGGTAACATGTCCCATGTATATTAAACCATCAGGGGAACACACTCTCCTCACTTATACTGTTCACCTGGTAACATGTCCCGTGTGTATAAAACAATCAGGGGAACACACTCTCTTCACTTATGCTGTTCACCTGGTAACATGTCCCGCGTATATTAAACCATCAGGGAACACACTCTCCTCACTTCTACTCTTCACCTGGTGACACATCCCGTCAGTATGAAACAATCATTGGATCACACTCTCCTCACTTATACTGTTCACCAGGTAACATGTCCTGTGTATATTAAACCATCAGGGGAACACATTCTCCTCACTTATACTGTTCACCTGGTAACATGTCCTGTGTATATTAAACCATCAGGGGAACACATTCTCCTCACTTATACTGTTCACCTGCTAACATGTCCCGTGAGTATTAAAAAATCAGGGGAACACACTCTCCTCACTTATACTGTTCACCTGGTAACATGTCCCGTGTGTATTAAACCATCAGGGGAACACACTCTCCTCACTTATACTGTTCACCTGGTAACATGTCCCGTGTATATTTAACAATCAGGGGAACACACTCTGCTCACTTATACTGTTCACCTGGTAACATGTCCCGTGTATATTAAACCATCAGGGGAACACACTCTCCGCACTTATACTGTTCGCCTGGTAACGTGTCCAGTGTATATCAAACCATCAGGGGAACACACTCTCCTCACTTATACTGTTCACCTGGTAACATGTCCCGTGTATATTAAACCATCAGGGGAACACATAATCCTCACTTATACTGTTCACCTGCTAACATGTCCCGTGTATATCAAACCATCAGGGGAACACACTCTCCTCACTTATACTGTTCGCCTGGTAACGTGTCCCGTGTATATTAAACCATCAGGGGAACACATAATCCTCACTTATACTGTTCACCTGCTAAACATGTCCCGTGTATATTTAACAATCAGGGGAACACACTCTGCTCACTTACACTGTTCACCTGGTAACATGTCCCGTGTATATTAAACCATCAGGGGAACACATAATCCTCACTTATACTGTTCACCTGCTAAACATGTCCCGTGTATATTAAACCATCAGGGGAATACCGTCTCCTCACTTATACTGTTCACCTGGTAACATGTCCCGTGTATATTAAACCATCAGCGGAACACACTCTCCTCACTTATACTGTTCACCTGGTAACATGTCCCGTGTATATTAAACCATCAGGGGAAAGCACTCTCCTCACTTATACTGTTCACCTGGTAACATGTCCCGTGTATATTAAACCATCAGGGGAACAGACTCTCCTCACTTATACTGTTCACCTGGTAACATGTCCCGTGTATATTAAACAATCAGGGGAACACACTCTCCTCACTTATACTGTTCACCTGGTAACATGTCCCGTGTATATTAAACCATCAGGGGAACACACTCTCATCACTTATACTGTTCACCTGGTGACATGTCCCGTGATTATTAAACAATCAGGGGAACACACTCTCCTCACTTATACTGTTCACCTGGTGACATGTCCCGTGTGTATTAAACAATCAGGGGAACACACTCTCTTCACTTATACTGTTCACCTGGTGACATGTCCCGTGTGTATTAAACCATCAGGGGAACACACTCTCCTCACTTATACTGTTCACCTGGTGACATGTCCCGTGTGTACTAAACAATCAGGGGAACACACTCTGCTAACTTAAACTGTTCAGCTGGTAACATGTCCCGTGAGTATTAAACCATCAGGGGAAAACACTCTCCTCACTTATACTGTTCAGCTGGTAACATGTCCCGTGAGTATTAAACCATCAGGGGAACACACTCTCCTCACTTATACTGTTCACCTGGTGACATGTCCCGTGTGTACTAAACAATCAGGGGAACACACTCTGCTAACTTAAACTGTTCAGCTGGTAACATGTCCCGTGAGTATTAAACCATCAGGGGAACACACTCTCCTCACTTATACTGTTCACCTGGTAACATGTCCCGTGAGTATTAAACCATCAGGGGAACACTCTCTCCTCACTTATACTGTTCACCTGGTAACATGTCCTGTGTGGATTAAACAATCAGGGGAACACACTCTCCTCACTTATACTGTTCACCTGGTAACATGTCCCGTGTATATTAAACCATCAGGGGAACACACTCTCCTCACTTATACTGTTCACCTGGTAACATGTCCCGTGATTATTAAACAATCAGGGAAACACACTCTCCTCACTTATACTGTTCACCTGGTAACATGTCCTGTGTATATTAAACCATCAGGGGAACACATTCTCCTCACTTATACTGTTCACATGCTAACATGTCCTGTGTGGATTAAACAATCAGGGGAACACACTCTCCTCACTTATACTGTTCACCTGGTAACATGTCCCGTGTATATTAAACCATCAGGGGAACACACTCTCCTCACTTATACTGTTCACCTGGTAACATGTCCTGTGTGGATTAAACAATCAGGGGAACACACTCTCCTCACTTATACTGTTCACCTGGTAACATGTCCCGTGTATATTAAACCATCAGGGGAACACACTCTCCTCACTTATACTGTTCACCTGGTGACATGTCCCGTGAGTATTAAACCATCAGGGGAACACACTCTCCTCACTTATACTGTTCATCTGGTAACATGTCCCGTGAGTATTAAACCATCAGGGGAACACACTCTCCTCACTTATACTGTTCACCTGGTGACATGTCCCGTGTGTATTAAACAATCAGGGGAACACACTCTCTTCACTTATACTGTTCACCTGGTAACATGTCCCGTGTGTATTAAACAATCAGGGGAACACTCTCTCCTCACTTATACTGTTCACCTGGTAACATGTCCTGTGTGGATTAAACAATCAGGGGAACACACTCTCCTCACTTATACTGTTCACCTGGTAACATGTCCCGTGTATATTAAACCATCAGGGGAACACACTCTCCTCACTTATACTGTTCACCTGGTGACATGTCCCGTGTGTATTAAACAATCAGGGGAACACACTCTCTTCACTTATACTGTTCACCTGGTAACATGTCCCGTGTGTATTAAACAATCAGGGGAACACTCTCTCCTCACTTATACTGTTCACCTGGTAACATGTCCTGTGTGGATTAAACAATCAGGGGAACACACTCTCCTCACTTATACTGTTCACCTGGTAACATGTCCCGTGTATATTAAACCATCAGGGGAACACACTCTCCTCACTTATACTGTTCACCTGGTAACATGTCCCGTGATTATTAAACAATCAGGGAAACACACTCTCCTCACTTATACTGTTCACCTGGTAACATGTCCTGTGTATATTAAACCATCAGGGGAACACATTCTCCTCACTTATACTGTTCACATGCTAACATGTCCCGTGTATATTAAACCATCAGGGGAATACAGTCTCCTCACTTATACTGTTCACCTGGTAACATGTCCCGTGTGTATTAAACAATCAGGGGATCACACTCTCCTCACTTATACTGTTCACCTGGTAACATGACCTGTGCGTATTAAACAATCAGGGGAACACACGCTCCTCACTTATACTGTTCACCTGGTAACATGTCCCGTGTGTATTAAACAGTCAGGGGAACACACTCTCCTCACTTATACTGTTCTCCTGGTAACATGTCCTGTGTGTATTAAACCATCAGGGGAACACTCTCTCTTCACTTATAATGTTCACCTGGTAACATGTCCCATGTATATTAAACCATCAGGGGAACACACTCTCCTCACTTATACTGCTCACCTGGTAACATGTCCCATGTATATTAAACCATCAGGGGAACACACTCTCCTCAATTATACTGCTCACCTGGTAACATGTCCCATGTATATTAAACCATCAGGGGAACACACTCTCCTCACATATACTGTTCACCTGGTAACATGTCCCATGTATATTAAACCATCAGGGGAACACACTCTCCTCACTTATACTGTTCACCTGGTAACATGTCCCGTGTGTATAAAACCATCAGGGGAACACACTCTCTTCACTTATGCTGTTCACCTGGTAACATGTCCCGCGTATATTAAACCATCAGGGGAACACACTCTCCTCACTTATACTGTTCACCTGGTAACATGTCCCGGGTGTATTCAAGCATCAGGGGAACACAGTCTCCTCACTTATACTGTTCACATGCTAACATGTCCCGTGTATATTAAACCATCAGGGGAATACAGTCTCCTCACTTATACTGTTCACCTGGTAACATGTCCCGTGAGTATTAAACAATCAGGGGAATACACTCTCCTCACTTATACTGTTCACCTGGTAACATGTCCTGTGTATATTAAACCATCAGGGGAACACATTCTCCTCACTTATACTGTTCAACTGCTAACATGTCCCGTGTATATTAAACCATCAGGGGAATACAGTCTCCTCACTTATACTGTTCACCTGGTAACATGTCCTGTGTATATTAAACCATCAGGGGTACACATTCTCCTCACTTATACTGTTCACCTGCTAACATGTCCCGTGAGTATTAAACAATCAGGGGAACACACTCTCCTCACTTATACTGTTCACCTGGTAACATGTCCCTTGTATATTAAACCATCAGGGGAACACACTCTCCTCACTTATACTGTTCACCTGGTAACATGTCCCGTGTGTATTAAACCATCAGGGGAACACACTCTCCTCACTTATACTGTTCACCTGGTAACATGTCCCGTGTATATTTAACAATCAGTGGAACACACTCTGCTCACTTATACTGTTCACCTGGTAACATGTCCCGTGTATATTAAACCATCAGGGGAACACACTCTCCGCACTTATACTGTTCGCCTGGTAACGTGTCCAGTGTATATTTAACAATCAGGGGAACACACTCTGCTCACTTATACTGTTCACCTGGTAACATGTCCTGTGTATATTAAACCATCAGGGGAACACACTCTACTCACTTATACTGTTCACCTGGTAACATGTCCCGTGTATATTAAACCATCAGGGGAACACATAATCCTCACTTATACTGTTCACCTGCTAACATGTCCCGTGTATATTAATCCATCAGTGGAACACACTCTCCTCACTTATACTGTTCGCCTGGTAACGTGTCCCTTGTATATTTAACAATCAGGGGAACACACTCTGCTCACTTATACTGTTCACCTGGTAACATGTCCCGTGTATATTAAACCATCAGGGGAACACATAATCCTAACTTATACTGTTCACCTGCTAACATGTCCCGTGTATATTAAACCATCAGGGGAACACACTCTCCTCACTTATACTGTTCGCCTGGTAACGTGTCCCTTGTATATTTAACAATCAGGGGAACACACTCTGCTCACTTATACTGTTCACCTGGTAACATGTCCCGTGTATATTAAACCATCAGGGTAACAATCTCTCCTCACTTATACTGTTCACCTGGCAACATGTCCCGTGTATACTAAACGATCAGGGGAACACACTCTCCTAATTTATATTGTTCACCTGGAAACATGTCCCGTGTATATTAAACCATCAGGGGAAAGCACTCTCCTCACTTATACTGTTCACCTGGGAACATGTCCCGTGTATATTAAACCATCAGGGGAACACACTCTCCTCACTTATACTGTTCACCTGGTAACAAGTCCCATGTATATTAAACCATCAGGGGAACACACTCTCCTCACTTATACTGTTCACCTGGAATCATGTCCCGTGTGTATTAAACAATCAGGGGAACACACTCTCCTCACTTATACTGTTCACTTGCTTACATGTCCCGTGTGTATTAAACCATCAGGGGAACTCACTCTCTTCACTTTTACTGTTCACCTGTTGACATGTCGTGTGTTTTAAACCATCAGGGGAACACATTCTCCTCTCTTATACTGTTCACCTGGTGACATGTCCCGTGAATATTAAACCATCAGGGGAACACACGCTCCTCACTTATACTATTCACCTGGTGACATGTCCCATGTATATTAAACCATCAGTGGAACACAGTCTCCTCACTTATACTGTTCACCTGGTAACATGTCCCATGTATATTAAACCATCAGGGGAACACACTCTCTTCACTTATACTGTTCACCTGGTAACATGTCCCATGTGTATTAAACCATCAGGGGAACACACTCTGCTCACTTATACTGTTCGCCTGGTAACGTGTCCCGTGTATATTTAACAATCAGGGGAACACACTCTCCTCACTTATACTGATCACCTGGTGACATGTCCCGTGTGTATTAAACCATCAGGGAAACACACTCTCCTCACTTATACTGTTTACGTGGTAACATGTCCCTTGCGTGTTAATCAATCAGGGGAACACACTCTCATCAGTTATACTCTTCACCTGGTAACATGTCCCGTGCGTGTTAAACCATCAGGGGAACACACTCTCCTCACTTATACTGTTCACCTGGTGACATGTCCCGTGCGTGCTAAACAGTCAGGGTAACAATCTCTCCTCACTTATACTGTTCACCTGGCAACATGTCCCGTGTATACTAAACGATCAGGGGAACACACTCTCCTAATTTATATTGTTCACCTGGAAACATGTCCCGTGTATATTAAACCATCAGGGGAACACACTCTCCTCACTTATACTGTTCACCAGGTAACATGTCCTGTGTATATTAAACCATCAGGGGAAAGCACTCTCCTCACTTGTACTGTTCACCTGGTAACATGTCCTGTGTGTATTAAACAATCAGGGGAACACACTCTCCTCACTTATACTGTTCACCTGTTGACATGTCCTGTTTGTTTTAAACCATCAGGGGAACACACTCTCCTCACTTATAGTGTTCACCTGGTAACATGTCCCGTGACTATTAAACCATCAGGGGAACACACTCTCCTCACTTATACTGTTCACCTGGTAACATGTCCCGTGTGTATTGAGCCATCAGGGGAACACACTCTCCTCACTTATACTGTTCACCTGGTAACATGTCCCATGTATATTAAACCATCAGGGGAACACACTCTCCTCACTTATACTGTTCACCTGGTAACATGTCCCGCGTATATTAAACCATCAGGGGAACACACTCTCCTCACTTCTACTCTTCACCTGGTGACACATCCCGTCAGTATGAAACAATCATTGGATCACACTCTCCTCACTTATACTGTTCACCTGGTAACATGTCCCATGTATATTAAACCATCAGGGGAACACACTCTCCTCACTTATACTGTTCACCTGGTAACATGTCCCGGGTGTATTGAAGCATCAGGGGAACACAGTCTCCTCACTTATACTGTTCACCTGCTAACATGTCCCGTGAGTATTAAACAATCAGGGGAACACACTCTCCTCACTTATACTGTTCACCTGGTAACATGTCCCGTGTGTATTAAACAATCAGGGGAACACACTCTCCTCACTTATACTGTTCACCTGGTAACATGTCCCGTGTATATTAAACCATCAGGGGAACACACTCTCCTCACTTATACTGTTCACCTGGTAACATGTCCCGTGTGTATTAAACCATCAGGGGAACACACTCTCCTCACTTATACTGTTCACCTGGTAACATGTCCCGTGTATATTAAACCATCAGGGGAACACATAATGCTCACTTATACTGTTCACCTGCTAACATGTCCCGTGTATATTAAACCATCAGGGGAATACCGTCTCCTCACTTATACTGTTCACCTGGTAACATGTCCCGTGTATATTAAACCATCAGCGGAACACACTCTCCTCACTTATACTGTTCACCTGGTAACATGTCCCGTGTATATTAAACCATCAGGGGAACACATAATGCTCACTTATACTGTTCACCTGGTAACATGTCCCGTGTATATTAAACCATCAGCGGAACACACTCTCCTCACTTATACTGTTCACCTGGTAACATGTCCCGTGTATATTAAACCATCATGGGAACACACTCTCCTCACTTATACTGATCACCTGGTGACATGTCCCGTGTGTATTAATCAATCAGGGGAACACACTCTCATCACTTATACTGTTCACCTGGTAACATGTCCCGTGCGTGTTAAACCATCAGGGGAACACACTCTCCTCACTTATACTGTTCACCTGGTAACATGTCCCGTGTATATTAAACCGTCAGGGGAACACACTCTCCTCACTTATAGAGTTCACCTGGTAACATGTCCCGTGTGTATTAAACAATCAGAGGAACCCACTCTCCTCACTAATTCTGTTCACCTGGTAACATGTCCCGTGTATATTAAACCGTCAGGGGAACACACTCTCCTCACTTATACTGTTCACCTGGTAACATGTCCCGTGTATATTAAACCATCAGGGGAACACACTCTCTTCACTTATACTGTTCACCTGGTATCATGTCCCGTGCTTATTAAACAATCAGGGAAACACACTCTTCTCACTTATACTGTTCACCTCGTGACATGTCCCGTGTGTATAAAACAATCAGGGGAACACACTCTCCTCACTTATACTGTTCACCTGGTAACATGTCCCGTGTGTATTAAACAATCAGGGGAACACACTCTCCTCAATTATACTGTTCACCTGGTAACATGTCCCGTGTATATTAAACCATCAGGGGAACACAATTTCCTCACTTATACTGTTCATCTGGTAACATCTCCCGTGTATATTAAACCATCAGGGGAATACAGTCTCCTCACTTATACTGTTCAACTGGTAACATGTCCCGTGTATATTAAACCATCAGGGGAACACACTCTCCTCACTTATACTGTTCACCTGGTAACATGTCCCGTGTGTATTAAACCATCAGGGGAACACACTCTCCTCACTTATACTGTTCACCAGGTAACATGTCCCGTGTATATTAAACCATCAGGGGAACACACTCTCCTCACTTATACTGTTCACCTGGTAACATGTCCCGTGTATATTAAACCATCAGAGGAACACACTCTCCTCACTTATACTGTTCACCTGGTAACATGTCCCGTGTATATTAAACCATCAGGGTAACAATCTCTCCTCACTTATACTGTTCACCTGGCAACATGTCCCGTGTATACTAAACGATCAGGGGAACACACTCTCCTAATTTATATTGTTCACCTGGAAACATGTCCCGTCTATATTAAACCATCAGGGGAAAGCACTCTCCTCACTTATACTGTTCACCTGGGAACATGTCCCGTGTATATTAAACCATCAGGGGAACACACTCTCCTCACTTATACTGTTCACCTGGTAACAAGTCCCATGTATATTAAACCATCAGGGGAACACACTCTCCTCACTTATACTGTTCACCTGGAATCATGTCCCGTGTGTATTAAACAATCAGGGGAACACACTCTCCTCACTTATACTGTTCACCTGGTAACAAGTCCCATGTATATTAAACCATCAGGGGAACACACTCTCCTCACTTATACTGTTCACCTGGAATCATGTCCCGTGTGTATTAAACAATCAGGGGAACACACTCTCCTCACTTATACTGTTCACCTGGTAACAAGTCCCATGTATATTAAACAATCAGGGGAACACACTCTCCTCACTTATACTGTTCACTTGCTTACATGTCCCGTGTGTATTAAACCATCAGGGGAACTCACTCTCTTCACTTTTACTGTTCACCTGTTGACATGTCGTGTGTTTTAAACCATCAGGGGAACACATTCTCCTCACTTATACTGTTCACCTGGTGACATGTCCCGTGAATATTAAACCATCAGGGGAACACATTCTCCTCACTTATACTGTTCACCTGGTGACATGTCCCGTGTATATTAAACCATCAGGGGAACACATTCTCCTCACTTATACTGTTCACCTGGTGACATGTCCCGTGTATATTAAACCATCAGGGGAAAGCCCTCTCCTCACTTATACTGTTCAACTGGTGACATGTCCCGTTTGCATGAAACAATCAGGGGAACACACTCTCCTCACTTATACTGTTCAACTGGTGACATGTCCTGTGTGTATTAAACCATCAGGGGATCACACTCTCCTCACTTATACTGTTCACCTGGTAACATGTCCCATGTATATTAAACCATCAGTGGAACACAGTCTCCTCACTTATACTGTTCACCTGGTAACATGTCCCGTGCTTATTAAACAATCAGGGGAACACACTCTCCTCACTTATACTGTTCACCTGGAAACATGTCCCGTGTGTATTAAACAATCAGGGGAACACACTCTCTTCACTTATACTGTTCAGCTGGTAACATGTCCCGTGTGTATTAAACCATCAGGGGAACACTCTCTCCTCACTTATACTGTTCACCTGGTAACATGTCCCGTGTATATTAAACCATCAGGGGAACACAATCTCCTCACTTATACTGTTCACCTGGTAACATGTCCCGTGTATATTAAACCGTCAGGGGAACACACTCTCCTCACTTATATTGTTCACCTGGTAACATGCCCTGTGTATATTAAACCATCAGGGGAACACACTCTCCTCACTTATAGAGTTCACCTGGTAACATGTCCCGTGTGTATTAAACAATCAGAGGAACCCACTCTCCTCACTAATTCTGTTCACCTGGTAACATGTCCCGTGTATATTAAACCGTCAGGGGAACACACTCTCCTCACTTATACTGTTCACCTGGTAACATGTCCCGTGTATATTAAACCATCAGGGGAACACACTCTCTTCACTTATACTGTTCATCTGGTAACATGTCCCGTGCTTATTAAACAATCAGGGAAACACACTCTTCTCACTTATACTGTTCACCTGGCAACATGTCCCGTGTATACTAAACGATCAGGGGAACACACTCTCCTAATTTATATTGTTCACCTGGAAACATGTCCCGTCTATATTAAACCATCAGGGGAAAGCACTCTCCTCACTTATACTGTTCACCTGGGAACATGTCCCGTGTATATTAAACCATCAGGGGAACACACTCTCCTCACTTATACTGTTCACCTGGTAACAAGTCCCATGTATATTAAACCATCAGGGGAACACACTCTCCTCACTTATACTGTTCACCTGGAATCATGTCCCGTGTGTATTAAACAATCAGGGGAACACACTCTCCTCACTTATACTGTTCACCTGGTAACAAGTCCCATGTATATTAAACCATCAGGGGAACACACTCTCCTCACTTATACTGTTCACCTGGAATCATGTCCCGTGTGTATTAAACAATCAGGGAAACACACTCTTCTCACTTATACTGTTCACCTGGCAACATGTCCCGTGTATACTAAACGATCAGGGGAACACACTCTCCTAATTTATATTGTTCACCTGGAAACATGTCCCGTCTATATTAAACCATCAGGGGAAAGCACTCTCCTCACTTATACTGTTCACCTGGGAACATGTCCCGTGTATATTAAACCATCAGGGGAACACACTCTCCTCACTTATACTGTTCACCTGGTAACAAGTCCCATGTATATTAAACCATCAGGGGAACACACTCTCCTCACTTATACTGTTCACCTGGAATCATGTCCCGTGTGTATTAAACAATCAGGGGAACACACTCTCCTCACTTATACTGTTCACCTGGTAACAAGTCCCATGTATATTAAACCATCAGGGGAACACACTCTCCTCACTTATACTGTTCACCTGGAATCATGTCCCGTGTGTATTAAACAATCAGGGGAACACACTCTCCTCACTTATACTGTTCACCTGGTAACAAGTCCCATGTATATTAAACAATCAGGGGAACACACTCTCCTCACTTATACTGTTCACTTGCTTACATGTCCCGTGTGTATTAAACCATCAGGGGAACTCACTCTCTTCACTTTTACTGTTCACCTGTTGACATGTCGTGTGTTTTAAACCATCAGGGGAACACATTCTCCTCACTTATACTGTTCACCTGGTGACATGTCCCGTGTATATTAAACCATCAGGGGAAAGCCCTCTCCTCACTTATACTGTTCAACTGGTGACATGTCCCGTTTGCATGAAACAATCAGGGGAACACACTCTCCTCACTTATACTGTTCAACTGGTGACATGTCCTGTGTGTATTAAACCATCAGGGGATCACACTCTCCTCACTTATACTGTTCACCTGGTAACATGTCCCATGTATATTAAACCATCAGTGGAACACAGTCTCCTCACTTATACTGTTCACCTGGTAACATGTCCCGTGTGTATTAAACAATCAGGGGAACACACTCTCTTCACTTATACTGTTCAGCTGGTAACATGTCCCGTGCTTATTAAACAATCAGGGGAACACATTCTCCTCACTTATACTGTTCACCTGGAAACATGTCCCGTGTGTATTAAACCATCAGGGGAACACTCTCTCCTCACTTATACTGTTCACCTGGTAACATGTCCCGTGTATATTAAACCACCAGGGGAACACACTCTCCTCACTTATACTGTTCACCTGGAAACATGTCCCGTGTGTATTAAACCATCAGGGGAACACTCTCTCCTCACTTATACTGTTCACCTGGTAACATGTCCCGTGTATATTAAACCGTCAGGGGAACACACTCTCCTCACTTATATTGTTCACCTGGTAACATGCCCTGTGTATATTAAACCATCAGGGGAACACACTCTCCTCACTTATAGAGTTCACCTGGTAACATGTCCCGTGTGTATTAAACAATCAGAGGAACCCACTCTCCTCACTTATACTGTTCATCTGGTAACATGTCCCGTGCTTATTAAACAATCAGGGAAACACACTCTTCTCACTTATACTGTTCACCTCGTGACATGTCCCGTGTGTATAAAACAATCAGGGGAACACACTCTCCTCACTTATACTGTTCACCTGGTAACATGTCCCGTGTGTATTAAACAATCAGGGGAACACACTCTCTTCACTTATACTGTTCACCTGGTAACATGTCCCGTGTATATTAAACCATCAGGGGAACACAATTTCCTCACTTATACTGTTCATCTGGTAACATCTCCCGTGTATATTAAACCATCAGGGGAATACAGTCTCCTCACTTATACTGTTCACCTGGTAACATGTCCCGTGTATATTAAACCATCAGGGGAACACACTCTCCTCACTTATACTGTTCACCTGGTAACATGTCCCATGTGTATTAAACCATCAGGGGAACACACTCTCCTCACTTATAATGTTCGCCTGGTAACGTGTCCCGTGTATATTTAACAATCAGGGGAACACACTCTCCTCACTTATACTGATCACCTGGTGACATGTCCCGTGTGTATTAAACCATCAGGGAAACACACTCTCCTCACTTATACTGTTTACGTGGTAACATGTCCCTTGCGTGTTAATCAATCAGGGGAACACACTCTCATCAGTTATACTCTTCACCTGGTAACATGTCCCGTGCGTGTTAAACCATCAGGGGAACACACTCTCCTCACTTATACTGTTCACCTGGTGACATGTCCCGTGCGTACTAAACAGTCAGGGTAACAATCTCTCCTCACTTATACTGTTCACCTGGCAACATGTCCCGTGTATACTAAACGATCAGGGGAACACACTCTCCTAATTTATATTGTTCACCTGGAAACATGTCCCGTGTATATTAAACCATCAGGGGAACACACTCTCCTCACTTATACTGTTCACCAGGTAACATGTCCTGTGTATATTAAACCATCAGGGGAAAGCACTCTCCTCACTTGTAATGTTCACCTGGTAACATGTCCCGTGTATATTAAACAATCAGGGGAACACACTCTCCTCACTTATACTGTTCACCTGTTGACATGTCCTGTTTGTTTTAAACCATCAGGGGATCTCACTCTCCTCACTTATACTGTTCTCCTGGTAACATGTCCTGTGTGTATTAAACAATCAGGGGAACACTCTCTCTTCACTTATACTGTTCACCTGGTAACATGTCCCATGTATATTAAACCATCAGGGGAACACACTCTCCTCACTTATACTGTTCACCTGGTAACATGTCCCGTGTGTATTAAACAATCAGGGGAACACACTCTCCTCACTTATACTGTTCACCTGGTAACATGTCCCATGTATATTAAACCATCAGGGGAACACACTCTCCTCACTTATACTGTTCACCTGGTAACATGTCCCGTGTGTATAAAACAATCAGGGGAACACACTCTCTTCACTTATGCTGTTCACCTGGTAACATGTCCCGCGTATATTAAACCATCAGGGGAACACACTCTCCTCACTTCTACTCTTCACCTGGTGACACATCCCGTCAGTATGAAACAATCATTGGATCACACTCTCCTCACTTATACTGTTCACCTGGTAACATGTCCCGGGTGTATTAAACAATCAGGGGAACACACTCTCCTCACTTATACTGTTCACCTTGTAACATGTCCCGTGTGTATTAAACAATCAGGGGAACACAGTCTCCTCACTTATACTGTTCACCTGCTAACATGTCCCGTGAGTATTAAACAATCAGGGGAACACACTCTCCTCACTTATACTGTTCACCTGGTAACATGTCCCGTGTATATTAAACCATCAGGGGAACACACTCTCCTCACTTATACTGTTCACCTGGTAACATGTCCCGTGTGTATTAAACCATCAGGGGAACACACTCTCCTCACTTATACTGTTCGCCTGGTAACGTGTCCCGTGTATATTTAACAATCAGGGGAACACACTCTGCTCACTTATACTGTTCACCTGGTAACATGTCCCGTGTATATTAAACCATCAGGGGAACACATAATCCTCACTTATACTGTTCACCTGCTAACATGTCCCGTGTATATTAAACCATCAGGGGAATACCGTCTCCTCACTTATACTGTTCACCTGGTAACATGTCCCGTGTATATTAAACCATCAGCGGAACACACTCTCCTCACTTATACTGTTCACCTGGTAACATGTCCCGTGTATATTAAACCATCAGGGGAAAGCACTCTCCTCACTTATACTGTTCACCTGGTAACATGTCCCGTGTATATTAAACCATCATGGGAACACACTCTCCTCACTTATACTGATCACCTGGTGACATGTCCCGTGTGTATTAAACCATCAGGGAAACACACTCTCCTCACTTATACTGTTTACGTGGTAACATTTCCCTTGCGTGTTAATCAATCAGGGGAACACACTCTCATCACTTATACTGTTCACCTGGTAACATGTGTCGTGCGTGTTAAACCATCAGGGGAACACACTCTCCTCACTTATACTGTTCACCTGGTGACATGTCCCGTGCTTACTAAACCATCAGGGGAACACAATCTCCTCAGTTATACTGTTCACCTGGTAACATGTCCCGTGTATATTAAACCGTCAGGGGAACACACTCTCCTCACTTATATTGTTCACCTGGTAACATGCCCTGTGTATATTAAACCATCAGGGGAACACACTCTCCTCACTTATAGAGTTCACCTGGTAACATGTCCCGTGTGTATTAAACAATCAGAGGAACCCACTCTCCTCACTAATTCTGTTCACCTGGTAACATGTCCCGTGTATATTAAACCGTCAGGGGAACACACTCTCCTCACTTATACTGTTCACCTGGTAACATGTCCCGTGTATATTAAACCATCAGGGGAAAACACTCTCTTCACTTATACTGTTCATCTGGTAACATGTCCCGTGCTTATTAAACAATCAGGGAAACACACTCTTCTCACTTATACTGTTCACCTCGTGACATGTCCCGTGTGTATAAAACAATCAGGGGAACACACTATCCTCACTTATACTGTTCACCTGGTAACATGTCCCGTGTATATTAAACCGTCAGGGGAACACACTCTCTTCACTTATACTGTTCATCTGGTAACATGTCCCGTGCTTATTAAACAATCAGGGAAACACACTCTTCTCACTTATACTGTTCACCTCGTGACATGTCCCGTGTGTATAAAACAATCAGGGGAACACACTATCCTCACTTATACTGTTCACCTGGTAACATGTCCCGTGTGTATTAAACAATCAGGGGAACACACTCTCCTCACTTATACTGTTCACCTGGTAACATGTCCCGTGTATATTAAACCATCAGGGGAACACAATTTCCTCACTTATACTGTTCACCTGGTAACATGTCCCGTGTATATTAAACCATCAGGGGAACACACTCTCCTCACTTATACTGTTCACCTGGTAACATGTCCCGTGTGTATTAAACCATCAGGGGAACACACTCTCCTCACTTATACTGTTCGCCTGGTAACGTGTCCCGTGTATATTTAACAATCAGGGGAACACACTCTCCTCACTTATACTGATCACCTGGTGACATGTCCCGTGTGTATTAAACCATCAGGGAAACAGACTCTCCTCACTTATACTGTTTACGTGGTAACATGTCCCTTGCGTGTTAATCAATCAGGGGAACACACTCTCATCAGTTATACTGTTCACCTGGTAACATGTCCCGTGCGTGTTAAACCATCAGGGGAACACACTCTCCTCACTTATACTGTTCACCTGGTGACATGTCCCGTGCGTACTAAACAGTCAGGGTAACAATCTCTCCTCACTTATACTGTTCACCTGGTAACATGTCCCGTGTATACTAAACGATCAGGGGAACACACTCTCCTAATTTATATTGTTCACCTGGAAACATGTCCCGTGTATATTAAACCATCAGGGGAAAGCACTCTCCTCACTTGTACTGTTCACCTGGTAACATGTCCTGTGTGTATTAAACAATCAGGGGAACACTCTCTCTTCACTTATACTGTTCACCTGGTAACATGTCCCATGTATATTAAACCATCAGGGGAACACACTCTCCTCACTGATACTGTTCACCTGGTAACATGTCCTGTGTGTATTAAACAATCAGGGGAACACACTCTCCTCACTTATACTGTTCACCTGGTAACATGTCCTGTGTGTATTAAACAATCAGGGGAACCCTCTCTCTTCACTTATACTGTTCACCTGGTAACATGTCCCATGTATATTAAACCATCAGGGGAACACACTCTCCTCACTTATACTGTTCACCTGGTAACATGTCCTGTGTGTATTAAACAATCAGGGGAACCCTCTCTCTTCACTTATACTGTTCACCTGGTAACATGTCCCATGTATATTAAACCATCAGGGGAACACACTCTCCTCACTTATACTGTTCACCTGGTAACATGTCCCGTGTGTATTAAACAATCAGGGGAACACACTCTCCTCACTTATACTGTTCACCTGGTAACATGTCCCATGTATATTAAACCATCAGGGGAACACACTCTCCTCACTTATACTGTTCACCTGGTAACATGTCCCGTGTGTATAAAACAATCAGGGGAACACACTCTCTTCACTTATGCTGTTCACCTGGTAACATGTTCCGCGTATATTAAACCATCAGGGGAACACACTCTCCTCACTTCTACTCTTCACCTGGTGACACATCCCGTCAGTATGAAACAATCATTGGATCACACTCTCCTCACTTATACTGTTCACCTGGTAACATGTCCCGGGTGTATTGAAGCATCAGGGGAACACAGTCTCCTCACTTATACTGTTCACCTGCTAACATGTCCCGTGAGTATTAAACAATCAGGGGAACACACTCTCCTCACTTATACTGTTCACCTGGTAACATGTCCCGTGTATATTAAACCATCAGGGGAACACACTCTCCTCACTTATACTGTTCACCTGGTAACATGTCCCGTGTGTATTAAACCATCAGGGGAACACACTCTCCTCACTTATACTGTTCGCCTGGTAACGTGTCCCGTGTATATTAAACCATCAGGGGAACACATAATCCTCACTTATACTGTTCACCTGCTAACATGTCCCGTGTATATTAAACCATCAGGGGAATACCGTCTCCTCACTTATACTGTTCACCTGGTAACATGTCCCGTGTATATTAAACCATCAGGGGAACACATAATCCTCACTTATACTGTTCACCTGCTAACATGTCCCGTGTATATTAAACCATCAGGGGAATACCGTCTCCTCACTTATACTGTTCACCTGGTAACATGTCCCGTGTATATTAAACCATCAGCGGAACACACTCTCCTCACTTAAACTGTTCACCTGGTAACATGTCCCGTGTATATTAAACCATCAGGGGAAAGCACTCTCCTCACTTATACTGTTCACCTGGTAACATGTCCCGTGCATATTAAACCATCAGGGGAACACACTCTCCTCACTTATACTGATCACCTGGTGACATGTCCCGTGTGTATTAAACCATCAGGGAAACACACTCTCCTCACTTATACTGTTTACGTGGTAACATGTCCCTTGCGTGTTAATCAATCAGGGAAACACACTCTCATCACTTATACTGTTCAGCTGGTAACATGTCCCGTGTGTATTAAACAATCAGGCAACACACTCTCTTCACTTATACTGTTCAGCTGGTAACATGTCCCGTGTGTATTAAATAATCAGGCAACACACTCTCTTCAGTTATACTGTTTAGCTGGTAACATGTCGCGTGTATATTAAACCATCAGGGGAACACACTCTCCTCACTTATACTGTTCACCTGGAAACATGTCCCGTGTGTATTAAACCATCAGGGGAACACTCTCTCCTCACTTATACTGTTCACCTGGTAACATGTCCCGTGTGTATTATACAATCAAGGGAACACACTCTCTTCACTTATACTGTTCACCTGGTAACATGTCCCGTGTATATTAAACCATCAGGGGAACACAATCTCCTCACTTATACTGTTCATCTGGTAACATGTCCCGTGTATATTAAACCGTCAGGGGAACACACTCTCCTCACTTATACTGTTCACCTGGTCTCATGTCCTGTGTATATTAAACCATCAGGGGAACACACTCTCCTCACTTATACTGTTCACCTGGTGACATGTCCCGTGTTTATTAAACAATAAGGGGAACACACTCTCCTCACTTATAGAGTTCTCCTGGTAACATGTCCCGTGTGTATTAAACAATCAGAGGAACCCACTCTCCTCACTTATACTGTTCACCTGGTAACATGTCCCTTGTGTATTAAACAATCAGGGGAACAAACTCTCCTCACTTATACTGTTTACCTGGTGACATGTCCCGTGTGTATTAAACAATCAGGGGAACACACTCTCCTCACTTATACTGTTCACCTGGTAACATGTCCCGTGTGTATTAAACAATCAGGGGAACACACTCTCTTCACTTATACTGTTCATCTGGTAACATCTCCCGTGTATATTAAACCATCAGGGGAACACAATCTCCTCACTTATACTGTTCATCTGGTAACATCTCCAGTGTATATTAAACCATCAGGGGAACACAATCTCCTCACTTATACTGTTCATCTGGTAACATCTCCCGTGTATATTAAACCATCAGGGGAACACACTCTCCTCACTTATATTGTTCACCTGGTGACATGTCCCGTGTTTATTAAACAATAAGGGGAACACACTCTCCTCACTTATAGAGTTCACCTGGTAACATGTCCCGTGTGTATTAAACAATCAGGGGAACACATTCTCCTCACTTATTCTGTTCAACTGGTGACATGTCCCGTGTGCATTAAACAGTCAGGGGAACACACTCTCCTCACTTATTCTGTTCACCTGGTGACATGTCCCGTGTGCATTAAACAATCAGGGGAACACACTCTCTTCACTTATACTGTTCACCTGGTGACATGTCCCGTGTTTATTAAACAATAAGGGGAACACACTCTCCTCACTTATACTGTTCACCTGGTAACATGTCCTGTGTATATTAAACCATCAGGGGAACACATTCTCCTCACTTATACTGTTCACCTGCTAACATGTCCCGTGTATATTAAACCATCAGGGGCACACACTATCCTCACTTATACTGTTCACCTGGTAACATGTCCCGTGCGTGTTAAACCATCAGGGGAACAAACTCTCCTCACTTATACTGTTCACCAGGTGACATGTCCCGTGTATATTAAACCATCAGGGGAACACAATCTCCTCACTTATCCTGTTCATCTGGTAACATGTCCCATGTGTATTAAACCATCAGGGGAACACACTCTCCTCACTTATACTGTTCACCTGGTAACATGTCCTGTGTATATTAAACCATCAGGGGAACACACTCTCCTCACTTATTCTGTTCACCCGGTGACATGTCCCGTGTTTATTAAACAATAAGGGGAACACACTCTCCTCACTTATAGAGTTCACCTGGTAACTTGTCCCGTGTGTATTAAACAGTCAGGGGAACACACTCTCCTCACTTATGCTGTTCACCTGGTGACATGTCCCGTGTGTATTAAATAATCAGGGGAACACACTCTCTTCACTTATACTGTTCATCTGGTAACATGTCCCATGTGTATAAAACAATCAGGGGAACACACTCTCCTCACTTATAGAGTTCACCTGGTAACTTGTCCCGTGCTTATTAAACAATCAGGGGAACACACTCTCCTCACTTATACTGTTCACCTGGTAACATGTCCCATGTGTATAAAACAATCAGGGGAACACAATCTCCTCACTTATACTGTTCATCTGGTAACATGTCCCGTGTATATTAAACAATCAGGGGAACACACTCTCCTCACTTATACTGTTCACCTGGTAACATGTCCCGGGTGTATTAAAGCATCAGGGGCACACACTATCCTCACTTATACTGTTCACCTGGTAACATGTCCCGTGTATATTAAACAATCAGGGGAACACACTCTCCTCACTTATACTGTTCACCTGGTAACATGTCCCGGGTGTATTAAAGCATCAGGGGCACACACTATCCTCACTTATACTGTTCACCTGGTAACATGTCCCGTGCGTGTTAAACCATCAGGGGAACAAACTCTCCTCACCTATACTGTTCATTTGGTAACATGTCCCGTGCATATTAAACCATCAGGGGAACACGCTCTCCTCACTTAGACTGTTCATCTGGTAACATGTCCAGTGAATATTTAACCATCAGGGGAACACATTCTCCTCACTTATCCTGTTCACCAGGTGACATGTCCCGTGTGTATTAAACAATCAGGGGAATTCACTCCCCTCACTTATACTGTTCACCTGGTATCATGTCGTGTGTATATTAAACCATAAGGGGAACACACTCTCCTCACTTATACTGTTCACCTGGTAACATGTCCCGTTCGTGTTAAATCATCAGAGGAACACACTCTCCTCACTTATACTGTTCACTTGGTTGCATGTCCCGTGCATATTAAACCATCAGGGGAACACACTCTCCTCACTTATACTGTTCACCTGCGGAAATGTCCCATCAGTATTAAACCATCAGGGGAACACAATCTCCTCACTTATACTGTTCACCTGGTAACATGTCCCGTGTGTATTAAACAATCAAGGGAACACACTCTCCTCACTTATACTGTTCAGCTGCAAACATGTCCCGTGTGTATTAAACAATCAGGGGAACACACTCTCCTCACTTATACTGTTTACCTGGTAACATGTCCCGTGTGTATTAAACAATCAAGGGAACACACTCTCCTCACTTATACTGTTCACCTGGTAACATGTCCCGTGTGTATTAAACAATCAAGGGAACACACTCTCCTCACTTATACTGTTCACCTGGTAACATGTCCCGTGAGTATTAAACAATCAGGGGAACACACTCTCCTCACTTATACTGTTCACCTGGTAACATGTCCCGATTGTATTAAACAATCAAGGGAACACACTCTCCTCACTTATATTGTTCACCTGGTAACATGTCCCGTGTATATTAAACCATCAGGGGAATACAGTCTCCTCACTTATACTGTTCACCTGGTAACATGTCCCGTGTATATTAAACCATCAGGGGAACACACTATCCTCACTTATACTGTTCACCTGGTAACATGTCCCGTGCGTGTTAAACCATCAGGGGAACAAGCTCTCCTCACTTATACTGTTCACGAGTGACATGTCCCGTCAGTATTAAACCATCAGGGGAACACAGTCTCCTCACTTATACTGTTCACCTGGTAACATGTCCCGTGTATATTAAACCATCAGGGGAACACACTATCCTCACTTATACTGTTCACCTGGCAACATGTCCCGTGAGTATTAAACAATCAGGGGAACACACTCTCCTCACTTTCCCTGTTCAGCTGGTAACATGTCCCGTGCATATTAAACCATCAGGGGAACACGCTCTCCTCACTTAGACTGTTCATCTGGTAACATGTCCAGTGAATATTAAACCATCAGGGGAACACATTGTCCTCACTTATCCTGTTCACCTGGTGACATGTCCCGTGTGTATTAAACAACCAGGGGAATTCACTCTCCTCACTTATACTGTTCACCTGGTATCATGTCCCGTGTCTATTAAACCATCAGGGGAACACACTCTCCTCACTATTCTGTTCACCTGGTAACATGTCCTGTGTGTATTAAACAATCAGGGGAACACACTCTCCTCACTTATACTGTACACCTGGTAACATGTCCCATGTGTATTAAACAATCAGGGGAACACACTCTCCTCACTTATACTGTTCACCTGGTGACATGTCCCTTGTGTATTAAACCATCAGGGGAACACTCTCTCCTCACTTATACTGTTCACCTGGTAACATGTCCGGTGTATATTAAACAATCAGGGGAACACACTCTCCTCACTTATACTGTTCACCTTGTCACATGTCCCGTGTGCATTAAACAATCAGGGAAACACTCTCTCCTCACATATACTGTTCACCTGGTAACATGTCCCGTGTGTATTAAACAATCAGGGGAACACCCTCTCCTCACTTATAGTGTTCACCTGGTAACATGTCCTGTCTACATTAAACCATCAGGGGAACACACTCTCCTCACTTATTCTGTTCACCTGGTAACATGTCCCGTGCGTATTAAACAATCAGGGGAAAACACTCTCCTCACTATTCTGTTCACCTGGTAACATGTCCCGTGTGAATTAAACAATCAGGGGAACACAATCTCCTCACTTATACTGTTCACCTGGTAACATGTCCCATGTATATGAAACCATCAGGGGAACACACTCTCCTCACTTATAATGTTCATCTGGTAAAATGTCCCGTGTGTATTAAACCATCAGGGGAACACACTCTCTTCACTTATACTGTTCACCTGGTAACATGTCCCGTGTATATGAAACCATCAGGGGAACACACTCTCCTCACTTATAATGTTCATCTGGTAAAATGTCCCGTGTATATTAAACCATCAGGGGAACACACTCTCCTCACTTATACTGTTCACCTGGTAACATGTCCCGTGTATATTAAACCATCAGGGGAACACACTCTCCTCACTTATACTGTTCACCTGGTAACATGTCCTGTGTATATTAAACCATCAGGGGAACACACTCTCTTAACTTATACTGTTCACTTGGAAACATGTCCCGTGTATATGAAACCATCAGGGGAACACACTCTCCTCACTTATACTGTTCACCTGGTAACATGTCCCGTGCGTATTAAACAATCAGGGGAACACACTCTCCTCACTTATATTGTTCACCTGGTAACATGTGCTGTGTATATTAAACCATCAGGGGAACACATTCTCCTCATTTATACTGTTCACCTGGTAACATGTCCCGTGTGTATTAAACAATCAGGGGAATTCACTCCCCTCACTTATACTGTTCACCTGGTATCATGTCGTGTGTATATTAAACCATCAGGGGAACACACTCTCCTCACTTAGCTTGTTCACCTGGTAACATGTCCCGTGCGTGTTAAATCATCAGAGGAACACACTCTCCTCACTTATACTGTTCACCTGCGGAAATGTCCCATCAGTGTTAAACCATCAGGGGAACACACTCTCTTCACTTATACTGTTCATCTGGTAACATGTCTCGTCAGTATTAAACCATAAGGGGAAGACGCTCCCCTCACTTATACTGTTCACCTGGTAACATGTCCCGTGTGTATTAAACAATCAGGGGAACACACTCTCCTCACTTATACTGTTCACCTGGTAACATGTCCCGTGCGTATTAAACAATCAGGGGAACACATTCTCATCACTTATATTGTTCACCTGGTAACATGTCCTGTGTATATTAAACCATCAGGGGAACACACTCTCCTCACTTATACTGTTCACCTGGTGACATGTCCCGTGTATATTAAACCATCAGAGGTACACACTCTCCGCACTTATACTGTTCACCTGGTAACATGTCCCGTGCGTATTAAACAATCAGGGGAACACATTCTCCTCACTTATACTGTTCACCTGGTAACATGTCCCGTGTATATTAAACCATCAGAGGTACACACTCTCCGCACTTATACTGTTCACCTGGTGACATGTCCCGTGTATATTAAACCATCAGGGGAACACACTCTCCTCACTATTCTGTTCACCTGGTAAAATGTCCTGTGTGTATTAAACAATCAGGGGAACACTCTCTCCTCACTTATACTGTACACCTGTTAACATGTCCTGTGCATATTAAACCATCATGGGAAAACACTCTCCTCACTATTCTGTTCACCTGGTAACATGTCCTGTGTGTATTAAACAATCAGGGGAACACTCTCTCCTCACTTATACTGTTCACCTGTTAACATGTCCTGTGCGTATTAAACAATCAGGGGAACACACTCTCCTCACTTACACTGTTCACCTGGTGACATGTCCCGTGTCTATTAAACCATCAGGGGAACACACTCTCCTCACTTATACTGTTCACCTGGTAACATGTCCCGTGTCTATTAAACCATCAGGGGAACACACTCTCCTCACTTATACTGTTCACCTGGTAACATGTCCTGTGTATATTAAACAATCAGGGGAACACATTCTCCTCACTTATTCTGTTCACCTGGTAACATGTCCCGTGTGCATTAAACAATCAGGGAAACACTCTCTCCTCACATATACTGTTCACCCGGTGACATGTCCCGTGCGTATTAAACAATCAGGGGAACACACTCTCCTCACTTATACTGTTCACCTGGTAACATGTCCTGTGTGTATTAAACAATCAGGGGAACACTCTCTCCTCACTTATACTGTTCACCTGTTAACATGTCCTGTGCGTATTAAACAATCAGGGGAACACACTCTCCTCACTTACACTGTTCACCTGGTGACATGTCCTGTGTCTATTAAACCATCAGGGGAACACACTCTCCTCACTTATACTGTTCACCTGGTAACAAGTCCTGTGTGTATTAAACAATCAGGGGAACACACTCTCCTCACTTCTACTGTTCACCTGGTTACATGTCCCAGCGTATTAAACAATCAGGGGAAAATACTCTCCTCACTATTCTGCTCAGCTGGTAACATGTCCCGTGTGAATTATACAATCAGGGGAACACACTCTCCTCACTTATACTGTTCACCTGGTAACATGTCCTGTGTGTATTAAACCATCAGGGGAACACACTCTCTTCACTCATACTGTTCTCCTGGTAACATGTCCCGTGTATATGAAACCATCAGGGGAACACACTCTCCTCACTTATACTGTTCATCTGGTAAAATGTCCCGTGTATATTAAACCATCAGGGGAACACACTCTCCTCACTTATACTGTTCACCTGGTAACATGTCCCGTGTATATTAAACCATCAGGGGAACACACTCTCCTCACTTATACTGTTCACCTGGTAACATGTCCCGTGTGTATTAAACCATCAGGGGAACACACTCTCCTCACTTATACTGTTCACCTGGTTACATATCCCGTGTGCATTAAAAAATCAGGGGAACACACTCTCCTCACTTCTTCTCCTCAACTGGTAACATGTCCCGTGTGTATTAAACAATCAGGGGGACACACTCTCCTCACTTATACTGTTCACCTGGTAAAATGTCGCGTGTATATTAAACCATCAGGGGAACACACTCTCCTCACTTATTCTGTTCACCTGGTGACATGTCCCCTGTGTATTAAACAATCAGGGGAACACACTCTCCTCACTTCTACTATTCATCTGCTAACATGTCCCGTGTGTATTAAACAATCAGGGGAACACACTCTCCTCACTTCTACTATTCATCTGGTAACATGTCCCGTGTGCATTAAACAATCAGGGGAACACACTCTCCTCACTTATACTGTTCACCTGTTAACATGTCCCTTGCGCATTAAACCATCAGGGGAACACACTCTCCTCACTATTCTGTTCACCTGGTAACATGGCCCGTGTGTATTAAACAATCAGGGGAACACACTCTCCTCACTTCTACTGTTCACCTGCTAACATGTCCTGTGTATATTAAACAATCAAGGGAACACACTCTCCTCACTTACACTGTTCAACTGGTAACATGTCCCGTGTGTTTTAAACCATCAGGGGAACACACTCTCCTCACTTATACTGTTCACCTGGTGACATGTCCCGTTTATATTACACCATCAGGGGAACACACTCTCCTCACATATAATGTTCACCTTGTAACATGTCGCGCGTATAGTAAACAATCAGGGGAACACAGTCTCCTCACTTATACTGTTCACCTGGTAACATGTCCCGTGTATATTAAACCATCAGGGGAACACAGTCTCCTCACATATACTGTTCACCTGGTGACATGTCCCGTGTATATTACACCATCAGGGGAACACACTCTCTTCACTTATAATGTTCACCTTGTAACATGTCGCGTATATAGTAAACAATCAGGGGAACACAGTCTCCTCACTTATACTGTTCACCTGGTGACATGTCCCGTGTGTATTAAACAATCAGGGGAACACACTCTCCTCACTTATACTGTTCACCTGGTGACATGTCCCGTGTGTATTAAACAATCAGGGGAACACACTCTCCTCACTTATACTATTCACCTGGTAACATGTCCCGTGTATATTAAACCATCAGGGGAACACACTCTCCTCACTTATACTGTTCACCTGGTGACATGTCCCGTGTGTATTAAACAATCAGGGGAACACACTCTCCTCACTTATACTGTTCACCTGGTAACATGTCCCGTGTATATTAAACCATCAGGGGAACACACTCTCCTCACTTATACTGTTCACCTGGTGACATGTCCCGTGCGTATTAAACAATCAGGGGAACACACTCTCCTCACTTAGACTGTTCACGTGGTGACATGTCCGGTGTATATTAAACCATCAGGGGAACACACTCTCCTCACTTATAATGTTCACCTTGTCACATGTCCCGTGTGCATTTAACAATCAGGGGAACACACTCTCCTCACTATTCTTTTCACCTGGTAACATGTCCCGTGTGTATTAAACAATCAGGGGAACACCCTCTCCTCACTTATACTGTTCACCTGGTAACATGTCCTGTGTATATTAAACCATCAGGGGAACACACTCTCTTCACTTATACTGTTCACCTGGTAACATGTCCCATGTATATGAAACCATAATGGTAACACACTCTCCTCACTTCTACTGTTCACCTGGTAACATGTCCCGTGTGCATTAAAAAATCAGGGGAACACACTCTCCTCACTTATACTGTTCATCTGGTAACATGTCCCATGTATATTAAACCATCAGGGGAACACACTCTCCTCACTTATACTGTTCACCTGGTAACATGTCCCGTGTGTATTAAACAATCAGGGGAACACACTCTCCTCACTTATACTGTTCACCTGGTAACATGTCCCGTGTGTATTAAACAATCTGGGGAACACACTCTCCTCACTTATACTGTTCACCTGGTAACATGTCCCGTGTATATTAAACCATCAGGGGAACACACTCTCCTCACTTATACTGTTCACCTGGTGACGTGTCCCGTGTGCATTAAACAATCAGGGGAACACACTCTCCTCACTTATACTGTTCACCTGGTGACATGTCCCGTGTGTATTAAACAATCAGGGGAACACACTCTCCTCACTTCTACTATTCATTTGGTAACATGTCCCGTGTGCATTAAACAATCAGGGTAACACACTCTCCTCACTTATACTGTTCACCTCGTAACATGTCGCGTCTGTATTAAACAATCAGGGGAACAGACTCCCCTCACTTATACTGTTCACCTGGTAACATGTCCCGTGTATATTAAACCATCAGGGGAACACACTCTCCTCACTTACACTCTTCTCCTGGTGACATGTCCCGTGTATATTAAACCATCAGGGGAACACACTCTCCTCACTTATTCTGTTCACCTGGTGACATGTCCCGTGTATATTAAACCATCAGGGGAACACACTCTCCTCACTTACTCTGTTCTCCTGGTAACATGTCGCGTGTGTATTAAACCATCAGGGGAACACACTCTCCTCACTTATACTGTTCATGTGGTGACATGTCCGGTGTATATTAAGCCATCAGGGGAACACACTCTCCTCACATACACTGTTCACCTGTTGACATGTCCCTTGTGTATTAAACAATCAGGGGAACACACTCTCCTCACTTATACTGTTCATCTGGTAACGTGTCCCGTGTATATTAAACCATCAGGGGAACACACTCTCCTCACTTATACTGTTCACCTGGTAACATGTCCAGTGTATATTAATCCATCAGGGGAACTCACTCTCCTCACTTATACTGTTCATTTGGTAACATGTCCCGTGTATATTAAACCATCAGGGGAACACACTCTCCTCACTTATACTGTTCACCTGGTAACATGTCCAGTGTATATTAATCCATCAGGGGAACTCACTCTCCTCACTTATACTGTTCATTTGGTAACATGTCCCGTGTATATTAAACCATCAGGGGAACACATTCTCCTCACTTATACTGTTCACCTGGTAACATGTCCTGTGTATATTAAACAATCAGGGGAACACTCTCTCCTCACTTATACTGTTCACCTCGTAACATGTCGCGTGTGTATTAAACCATCAGGGGAACACACTCTCCACACTTACACTGTTCACCTGGTAACATGTCCCATGTATATTAAACCATCATGGGAACACACTCTCCTCACTACTACTGTTCACCTGGTAACATGTCCCGTGTGCATTAAAAAATCAGGGGAACACACTCTCCTCACTTATACTGTTCATGTGGTGACATGTCCGTTGTATATTAAGCCATCAGGGGAACACACTCTCCTCACATACACTGTTCACCTGTTGACATGTCCCTTGTGTATTAAACAATCAGGGGAACACACTCTCCTCACTTATACTGTTCATCTGGTAACGTGTCCCGTGTATATTAAACCATCAGGGGAACACACTCTCCTCACTTATACTGTTCACCTGGTAACATGTCCAGTGTATATTAATCCATCAGGGGAACTCACTCTCCTCACTTATACTGTTCATTTGGTAACATGTCCCGTGTATATTAAACCATCAGGGGAACACACTCTCCTCACTTATACTGTTCACCTGGTAACATGTCCAGTGTATATTAATCCATCAGGGGAACTCACTCTCCTCACTTATACTGTTCATTTGGTAACATGTCCCGTGTATATTAAACCATCAGGGGAACACATTCTCCTCACTTATACTGTTCACCTGGTAACATGTCCTGTGTATATTAAACAATCAGGGGAACACTCTCTCCTCACTTATACTGTTCACCTCGTAACATGTCGCGTGTGTATTAAACCATCAGGGGAACACACTCTCCACACTTACACTGTTCACCTGGTAACATGTCCCATGTATATTAAACCATCATGGGAACACACTCTCCTCACTACTACTGTTCACCTGGTAACATGTCCCGTGTGCATTAAAAAATCAGGGGAACACACTCTCCTCACTTATACTGTTCACCTGGTAACATGTCCCATGTATATTAAACCATCAGGGGAACACACTCTCCTCACTTATACTGTTCACCTGGTAACATGTCCTGTGTATATTAAACCATCAGGGGAACACATTCTCCTCACTTATACTGTTCACCTGGTAACATGTCCCGTGTGCATTAAAAAATCAGGGGAACACACTCTCCACACTTATACTGTTCACCTGGTAACATGTCCTGTGTGTATTAAACCATCAGGGGAACACACTCTCCTCACTACTACTGTTCACCTGGTAACATGTCCCGTGTGCATTAAAAAATCAGGGGAACACACTCTCCACACTTACACTGTTCACCTGGTAACATGTCCCATGTATATTAAACCATCATGGGAACACACTCTCCTCACTTATACTGTTCACCTGGTAACATGTCCCGTGTGAATTAAACAATCAGGGGAACACAATCTCCTCACTTATACTGTTCACCTGGTAACATGTCCTGTGTATATTAAACCATCAGGGGAACATACTCTCTTCACTTATACTGTTCACCTGGTAACATGTCCCGTGTATATGAAACCATCAGGGGAACACACTCTCCTCACTTATACTGTTCATCTGGTAAAATGTCCCGTGTATATTAAACCATCAGGGGAACACACTCTCCTCACTTATACTGTTCATCTGGTAACATATCCCGTTTGCATTAAAAAATCAGGGGAACACACTCTCCTCACTTATACTGTTCACCTGGTAACTTGTCCCGTGTGTATTAAACAATCAGGGGAACACACTCTCCTCACTTCTACTATTCATCTGGTAACATGTCCCGTGTGTATTAAACAATCAGGGGGACACACTCTCCTCACTTATACTGTTCACCTGGTAACATGTCCCGTGTATATTAAACCATCAGGGGAACACACTCTCCTCACTTATACTGTTCACCTGGTGACGTGTCCCGTGTGCATTAAACAATCAGGGGAACACACTCTCCTCACTTATACTGTTCACCTGTTCACATGTCCCTTGCGCATTAAACCATCAGGGGAAAACTCTCTCCTCACTATTCTGTTCACCTGGTAACATGGCCCGTGTGTATTAAACAATCAGGGGAACACACTTTCCTCACTTATGCTGTTCACCTGGTGACATGTCCCGTGTGTATTAAACAATCAGGGGAACACACTCTCCTCACTTATACTGTTCACCTGGTGACGTGTCCCGTGTGCATTAAACAATCAGGGTAACACTCTCTCTTCACTTATACTGTTCACCTCGTAACATGTCGCGTCTGTATTAAACAATCAGGGGAACAGACTCTCCTCACTTATACTGTTCACCTGGTAACATGTCCCGTGTATATTAAACCATCAGGGGAACACACTCTCCTCACTTACACTGTTCTCCTGGTGACATGTCCCGTGTATATTAAACCATCAGGGGAACACACTCTCCTCACTTATTCTGTTCACCTGGTGACATGTCCCGTGTATATTGAACAATCAGGGGAACACACTCTCCTCACTTACTCTGTTCTCCTGGTAACATGTCGCGTGTGTATTAAACCATCAGGGGAACACAGTCTCCTCACTTATACTGTTCACGTGGTGACATGTCCGGTGTATATTAAGCCATCAGGGGAACACACTCTCCTCACATACACTGTTCACCTGTTGACATGTCCCTTGTGTATTAAACAATCAGGGGAACACACTCTCCTCACTTTTTCTGTTCATCTGGTAACGTGTCCCGTGTATATTAAACCATCAGGGGAACACACTCTCCTCACTTATACTGTTCACCTGGTAACATGTCCAGTGTATATTAATCCATCAGGGGAACACACTCTCCTCACTTATACTGTTCATTTGGTAACATGTCCCGTGTATATTAAACCATCAGGGGAACACACTCTCCTCACTTATACTGTTCACCTGGTGACATGTCCCGTGTTTATTAAACAATCAGGGGAATACACTCTCCTCACTTATACTGTTCACCTGGTAACATGTCCTGTGTATATTAAACAATCAGGGGAACACTCTCTCCTCACTTATACTGTTCACCTCGCAACATGTCGCGTGTGTATTAAACCATCAGGGGAACACACTCTCCTCACTTATACTGATCACCTGGTAACATATCCCGTGTATATTAAACCATTAGGGGAACACACTCTCCACACTTACACTGTTCACCTGGTAACATGTCCCGTGTGCATTAAAAAATCAGGGGAACACACTCTCCTCACTTATACTGTTCACCTGGTGACGTGACCCGTGTGCATTAAACAATCAGGGGAACACACTCTCCTCACTTATACTGTTCATTTGGTAACATGTCCCGTGTATATTAAACCATCAGGGGAACACACTCTCCTCACTTATACTGTTCACCTGGTGACATGTCCCGTGTTTATTAAACAATCAGGGGAATACACTCTCCTCACTTATACTGTTCACCTGGTAACATGTCCTGTGTATATTAAACAATCAGGGGAACACTCTCTCCTCACTTATACTGTTCACCTCGCAACATGTCGCGTGTGTATTAAACCATCAGGGGAACACACTCTCCTCACTTATACTGATCACCTGGTAACATATCCCGTGTATATTAAACCATTAGGGGAACACACTCTCCTCACTTACACTGATCACCTGGTAACATATCCCGTGTATATTAAACCATCAGGGGAACACACTCTCCTCACTTATACTGATCACCTGGTAACATATCCCGTGTATATTAAACCATTAGGGGAACACACTCTCCACACTTACACTGTTCACCTGGTAACATGTCCCATGTATATTAAACCATCATGGGAACACACTCTCCTCACTACTACTGTTCACCTGGTAACATGTCCCGTGTGCATTAAAAAATCAGGGGAACACACTCTCCTCACTTATACTGTTCACCTGGTGACGTGACCCGTGTGCATTAAACAATCAGGGGAACACACTCTCCTCATTTATACTGTTCACCTGGTAACATGTCCCATGTATATGAAACAATCAGGGGAACACAATCTCCTCACTTACACTGTTCACCTGGTAACATGTCCTGTGCATATTAAACCATCAGGGGAACACAATCTCTTCACTTATCCTGTTCACCTGGGAACATGTCCCATGTATATGAAACAATCAGGGGAACACAATCTCCTCACTTACACTGTTCACCTGGTGAGATGTCCCGAGTGTATTAAACAATCATGGGAACACACTCTCCTCACTTCCGCTCTTCACCTGGTAACATGTCCCGTGTATATTAAATCATCAGGGCAACACACTCTCCTCACATATACTGTTCACCTGGTAACATGTCTCGTGTATAATAAACCATCAGGGGAACTCACTCTCCTCACTTAGACTGTTCACCTGGTAACATGTCCCGTGCATATTAAGCCATCTGGGGAACACACTCTGCTCACTTATACTGTTCACCTGGTTACATGTACTGTGTATATTAAACCATCAGGGGAACACACGCTCCTCACTTATACTGTTCACCAGGTAACATGTCCTGTGTATATTAAACCTTCAGGGGAACACACTCTCCTCACTTATACTGTTCCCCTGGTGACATGTCCCGTGTATATTAAACCATCAGGGGAACACACTCTGCTCACTTATACTGTTCTCCTGGTGACATGTCCCGCGTATATTAAACCATCATGGGAACATACTCTCCTCACTTATACTGTTCACCTGGTAACATGTCCCGTGCGTATTAAACCATCAGTGGAACACACTCTCCTCACTTATACTGTTCACCTGGTGACATGTCCCGCGTATATTAAACCATCATGGGAACATACTCTCCTCACTTATACTGTTCACCTGGTAACATGTCCCGTGTATATTAAATCATCAGGGGAACACACTCTGCTCACTTATACTGTTCACCTGGTGACATGTCCCGCGTATATTAAACCATCATGGGAACATACTCTCCTCACTTATACTGCTCACCTGGTAACATGTCCCGTGCGTATTAAACCATCAGTGGAACACACTCTCCTCACTTATTCTGTTCACCTGGTAACATGTCCCGTGTGCATTAAACAATCAGGGAACACACTCTCCTCACTTATACTGTTCACCTGGTGACATGTCCCGCGTATATTAAACCATCATGGGAACATACTCTCCTCACTTATACTGTTCACCTGGTAACATGTCCCGTGTATATTAAATCATCAGGGGAACACACTCTGCTCACTTATACTGTTCACCTGGTGACATGTCCCGCGTATATTAAACCATCATGGGAACATACTCTCCTCACTTATACTGCTCACCTGGTAACATGTCCCGTGCGTATTAAACCATCAGGGGAACACACTCTCCTCACTTATTCTGTTCACCTGGTAACATGTCCCGTGTGCATTAAACAATCAGGGAACACACTCTCCTCACTTATACTGTTCACCTGGTAACATGTCCCGTGTGCATTAAACCATCATGGGAAAACACTCTCCTCACTATTCTGTTCATCTAGTAACATGTCCCGTGTGTATTAAACAATCAGGGGAACACACTCTCCTCACTTATACTGTTCACCTGGTAACATGTCCCATATATATGAAACCATCAGGGGAACACACTCTCCTCACTTCTACTGTTCACCTGGTAACATGTCCCGTGCGTATTAAACAATCATGGGAACACACTCTCCTCACTTATACTGTTCACCTGGTAACATGTCCTGTGTATATTAAACCATCAGGGGAACACACTCTCCTCACTTATACTGTTCACCTGGTAACATGTCCTGTGTACATGAAACCATCATGGGAACACACTCTCCTCACTTATACTGTTCATCTGGTAACGTGTCCCGTGTATATTAAACCATCAGGGGAACACACTCTCCTCACTTATACTGTTCACCTGGTAACATGTCCTGTGTATATTAAACCATCAGGGGAACACACTCTCCTCACTTATACTGTTCACCTGGTAACATGTCCCCTGTGTATTCAACCATCAGGGGAACAGACTCTCCTCACTTATACTGCTCACCTGGTGACATGTCCCCTGTGTATTAATCAATCAGGGGAACACACTCTCCTCACTTATACTGTTCACTTGGGAACATGTCCTGTGTATATTAAACCATCAGGGGAACACACTCTCCTCACTTATACTGTTCACCTGGTAACATTTCCCGTGTGTATTAAACAATCAGTGGAACAAACTCTGCTCACTTATACTGTTCACCTGGTAACATGTCCTGTATAGATTAAACCATCAGGGGAACACACTCTCCTCACTTATAGAATTCACCTGGTAACATGTCCCGTGTGTATTAAACCATCAGGGGAACACACTCTGCTCACTTATACTGTTCACCTGGTAACATGTCCTGTGTATATTAAACCATCAGCGGAACACAGTCTCCTCACTTATACTGTTCACCTGGTAACATGTCCTGTGTGCATTAATCCATCAGGGGAACACTGTCTCCTCACTTGTACTGTTCACCTGGTGACATGTCCTGTGTATATTAAACAATCAGGGGAACACCCTCTCCTCACTTACACTGTTCACCTGGTAACATGTCCCGTGTGTATTAAACAATCAGGGGAACACACTCTCCTCACTTATGCTGTTCACCTGGTAACATGTCCCGTGTATATTAAACCATCAGGGGAACAGAATCTGCTCAGTTATAGAGTTCACCTGCTAACATGTCCCATGTATATTAAACCATCAGGGGAACACACTCTCCTCACTTATACTGTTCACCTGGTAACATGCCCTGTGTATATTAAACCATCAGGGGAACACACTCTCCTCACTTATACTGTTTACCTGGTAACATGTCCCGTGTATATTAAACCACCAGGGGAACACACTCTCCTCACTTATACTGTTCACCTGGTGACATGTCCCGTGTGTATTAAACCATCAGGGGAACACACTGTCCGGACTTATACTTTTCACCTGGTAACATGTCCTGTGTATATTAAACCATCAGGGGAACACACTCTCCTCACTTATACTGATCACCTGGTAACATGTCCTGTGTATATTAAACCATCAGTTGAACACACTCTCCTCACTTATACTGTTCACCTGGAAACATGTCCTGTGTATATTAAACCATCAGGGGAACACACTCTCCTCACTTATACTGAACACCTGGTAACATGCCCTGTGTATATTAAACCATCAGGGGAACACACTCTCCTCACTTATACTGTTCACCTGGTGACATGTCCCGTGTGCATTAAACCAACAGGGGAACACACTCTCCTCACTTATACTGTTCACCTGGTAACATGTCCTGTGTATATTTCACAATCAGGGGAACACACTCTCCTCACTTATACTGTTCACCTGGTGACATGTCCCGTGTGCATTAAACCAACAGGGGAACACACTCTCCTCACTTATACTGTTCACCTGGTGACATGTCCTGTGTGTATTGAACCATCAGGGGAACACACTCTCCTCACTTATACTGTTCACCTGGTAACATGTCCCGTGTATATTAAACCATCAGGGGAACACAGTCTCCTCACTTATACTGTTCACCTGGTAACATGTCCTGTGTATATTAAACAATCAGGAGAACACACTCTCCTCACTTATACTGTTCACCTGGTAACATGTCCTGTTTATATTAAACAATCAGGGGAACACACTCTCCTCACTTATACTGTTCACCGAGTGACATGTCCTGTGTATATTAAACCATCAGGGGAACACACTCTCCTCACTTACACTGTTCACCTGGTGACATGTCCCGTGTGTATTAAACCATCAGGGGAACACAATCTGCTCACTTATACTGTTCACCTGGTGACATGTCCCGTGTGTATTAAACCATCAGGTGAACACACTCTCCTCACTTATACTGTTCACGTGGTAACATGTCCCGTCTATATTAAACCATCAGGGGAAAACATTCTCCTCACTTATACTGTTCACCTGGTGACATGTCCCGTCTATATTAAACCATCAGGGGAAATCATTCTCCTCAATTATACTGTTCACCTGGTGACATGTCCCAAGTGTATTAAACCATCAGGGGAACACACTCTCCTCACTTATACTGTTCACCTGGTGACGTGTCCCGTGTATATTTAACCATCAGGGGAACACACTCTCCTCACTTATACTGTTCACGTGGTAACATGTCCCGTCTATATTAAACCATCAGGGGAAAACATTCTCCTCACTTATACTGTTCACCTGGTGACATGTCCCGCCTATATTAAACCATCAGGGGAAAACATTCTCCTCACTTGTACTGTTCAACTGGTGACATGTCCCGTGTATGTTAAACCATCAGGGGAACACACTCTCCTCACTTATACTGTTCACCTGGTGACATGTCCCCTGTGTATTCAACCATCAGGGGAACACACTCTCCTCACTTATACTGTTCACTTGGGAACATGTCCTGTGTATATTAAGCCATCAGGGGAACACACTCTCCTCACTTATACTGTTTACCTGGTAACATGTCCTGTGTGTATTAAACCATCAGGGGAACACACTCACCTCACTTCTACTGTTCACCTAGTAACATTTCCCGTGTGTATTAAACAATCAGTGGAACAAACTCTGCTCACTTATACTGTTCACCTGGTAACATGTCCTGTATAGAATAAACCATCAGGGGAACACACCCTCCTCACTTATAGAGTTCACCTGGTAACATGTCCCGTATGTATTAAACCATCAGGGGAACTCACTCTCCTCACTTATGCTGTTCACCTGGTAACATGACCCGAGTATATTGAACCATCAGGGGAACACACTCTGCTCACTTATACTGTTCACCTGGTAACATGACCCGAGTATATTGAACCATCAGGGGAACTCACTCTCTTCACTTCTACTGTTCACCTGGTAACATTTCCCGTGTGTATTAAACAATCAGGGGAACACACTCTCCTCACTTATACTGTTCATCTGGTAACATGTCCCGTGTGCATTAAACAATCATTGGAACACATTCTCCTCACTTATACTATTCACCTGGTAACATGTCCTGTGTATATTAAACAATCAGGGGAACACACTCTCCTCACTTATACTGTTCACCTGGTAACATGTCCCGTGTATATTAAACCATCAGGGGAACACACTCTCCTCACTTATACTGTTCACCTGGTAACATGTCCTGTGTATATTAAACAATCAGGGGAACACACTCTCCTCACTTATACTGCTCATCTGGTAACATGTCCCGTGTGCATTAAACAATCATTGGAACACACTCTCCTCACTTATACTATTCACCTGGTAACATGTCCTGTGTATATTAAACCATCAGGGGAACACACTCTCCTCACTTATACTGTTCACCTGGTAACATGGCCTGTGTGTATTAAACCATCAGGGGAACACACTCTCCTCACTTATACTGTTCACCTGGTAACATGTCCCGTGTACATTAAACCATCAGGGTAACACACTCTCCTCAGTTATGCTGTTCACCTGGTTACATGTCCCGTGCGCATTAAACCATCAGGGGAACACAGTCTACTCACTTATACTGTTCCCCTGGTAACATGTCCCGTGAATATTAAACCATCAGGGGAACACACCCTCCTCACTTATCGAGTTCACCTGGTAAAATGTCCCGTGTGTATTAAAACATCAGGGGAACACACTCTGCTCACTTATACTGTTCACCTGGTAACATGTCCTGTGTATATTAAACCATCAGGGGAACACACTCTCCTCACTTATACTGTTCACCTGGTAACATGGCCTGTGTGTATTAAACCATCAGGGGAACACACTCTCCTCACTTATGCTGTTCACCTGGTGACATGTCCTGTGTATATTAAACAATCAGGGGAACACACTCTCCTCACTTATACTGTTCACCTTGTAACATGTCCTGTGTGCATTAAACCATCAGGGGAACACAATCTGCTCACTTATACTGTTCACCTTGTAACATGTCCTGTGTGCATTAAACCATCAGGGGAACACAATCTGCTCACTTATACTGTTCACCTGGTAACATGTCCCGTGAATATTAAACCATCAGGGGAACACACTCTCCTCACTTATACTGTTCACCAGGTAACATGTCCTGTCTATATTAAACCATCAGGGGAAAACATTCTCCTCACTTATACTGTTCACCTGGTGACATGTCCTGTTTATATTAAACAATCAGGGGAACACACTCTCCTCACTTACACTGTTCACCTGGTGACATGTCCCGTGTGTATTAAACCGTCAGGGGAACACAATCTGCTCACTGATACTGTTCACCTGGTGACATGTCCCGTGTATATTAAAACACCAGGGGAACACACTCTCCTCACTTATACTGTTCACCAGGTAACATGTCCTGTCTATATTAAACCATCAGGGGAAAACATTCTCCTCACTTATACTGTTCACCTGGTGACATGTCCTGTTTATATTAAACAATCAGGGGAACACACTCTCCTCACTTACACTGTTCACCTGGTGACATGTCCCGTGTGTATTAAACCGTCAGGGGAACACAATCTGCTCACTGATACTGTTCACGTGGTAACATGTCCCGTGTATATTAAAACACCAGCGGAACACACTCTCCTCACTTATACTGTTCACCAGGTAACAAGTCCCGTCTATATTAAACCATCAGGGGAAAACATTCTCCTCAATTATGCTGTTCACCTGGTAACATGTCCCGTGTATATTAAACCACCAGGGGAAAACATTCTCCTCACTGATACTGTTCACCTGGTGACATGTCCCGTCTATATTAAACCATCAGGGGAAAACATTCTCCTCACTTATACTGTTCAACTGGTGACATGTCCTGTGTATATTAAACCATCAGCGGAAAACATTCTCCTCAATTATACTGTTCACCTGGTGACATGTCCCAAGTGTATTAAACCATCAGGGGAACACACTCTCCTCACTTATACTGTTCACTTGGGAACATGTCCTGTGTATATTAAACCATCAGGGGAACACACTCTCCTCACTTATAGTGTTCACCTGGTAACATTTCCTGTGTGTATTAAACCATCAGGGGAACACACTCTCCTCACTTATACTGTTCACCTGGTAACATGTCCTGTATAGATTAAACCATCGGGGGAACACACTCTCCTCACTTATAGAGTTCACCTGGTAACATGTCCCGTGTGTATTAAACCATCAGCGGAACACAGTCTCCTCACTTATACTGTTCACCTGGTAACATTTCCCGTGTGTATTAAACAATCAGTGGAACACACTCTGCTCACTTATACTGTTCACCTGGTAACATGTCCTGTATAGATTAAACCATCGGGGGAACACACTCTCCTCACTTATAGAGTTCACCTGGTAACATGTCCCGTGTGTATTAAACCATCAGCGGAACACAGTCTCCTCACTTATACTGTTCACCTGGTAACATGTCCTGTGTGCATTAAACCATCAGGGGAACACTGTCTCCTGACTTGTACTGTTCACCTGGTGACATGTCCCGTGTATATTAAACAATCAGGGGAACACACTCTCCTCACATATACTGTTGACCTGGTGACATGTCCCGTGCGTATTAAACCTTCAGGGGAACACACTCTCCTCACTTACACTGTTCACCTGGTGACATGTCCCGTATGTATTAAACCATCAGGGGAACTCACTCCCCTCACTTATGCTGTTCACCTGGTAACATGTCCCGTGTATATTAAACCACCAGGAGAACACACTCTCCTCACTTATACTGTTCACCTGGTAACATGGCCTGTGCGTATTAAACCAATAGGGGAACACACTCTCCTCACTTATACTGTTCACCAGGTAACATTTCCCGTGTGTATTAAACAATCAGGGGAACAAACTCTGCTCACTTACACTGTTCACCTGGTAACATGTCCCGAGTATATTGAACCATCAGGGAAACACACTCTGCTCACTTATACTGTTCACCTGGTAACATGTCCTGTATAGATTAAACCATCAGGGGAACACACCCTCCTCACTTATCGAGGTCACCTGGAAACATGTCCCGTGTGTATTAAACCATCAGGGGAACACACTCTGCTCACTTATGCTGTTCACCTGGTAACATGTCCTGTGTACATTAAACCATCAGGGGAACACAGTCTCCTCACTTATGCTGTTCACCTGGTAACATGTCCTGTGTGCATTAAACCATCAGGGGAACACACTCTCCTCACTTATACTGTTCACCTGGAAACATGTCCCGTGTGTATTAAACCATCAGGGGAACACACTCTGCTCACTTATGCTGTTCACCTGGTAACATGTCCTGTGTACATTAAACCATCAGGGGAACACAGTCTCCTCACTTATGCTGTTCACCTGGTAACATGTCCTGTGTGCATTAAACCATCAGGGGAACACACTCTCCTCACTTATACTGTTCACCTGATGACATGTCCCGTGCGTATTAAACAATCAGGGGAACACTCTCTCCTCACTTCTACTCTAGATCTGGTAACATGTCCCGTGTATATTAAACCATCAGGGGAACAGAATCTGCTCAGTTATAGAGTTCACCTGCTAACATGTCCCATGTATATTAAACCATCAGGGGAACACACTCTGCTCACTTATACAGTTCATCTGGTAACATGTCCTGTGTATATTAAACAATCAGGGGAACACACTCTCCTCACTTATACTGTTCACCTGGTGAAATGTCCCGTGTGTATTAAACAATCAGGGGAACACACTCTCCTCACTTATGCTGTTCACCTGGTAACATGTCCTGTGTATATTAAACCATCAGGGGAACACACTCTCCTCACTTATACTGTTCACCTGGTAACATGTCCCGTTCGTATTAAACCATCAGGGGAACACAATCTGCTCACTTATACTGTTCACCTGGTAAAATGTCCTGTTTATATTAAACAATCAGGGGAACACACTCTCCTCATTTATACTGTTCACCGAGTGACATGTCCTGTGTATATTAAACCATCAGGGGAACACACTCTCCTCACTTACACTGTTCACCTGGTGACATGTCCCGTGTGTATTCAACCATCAGGGGAACACAATCTGCTCACTTATACTGTTCACGTGTTAACATGTCCCGTGTATATTAAAACACCAGGGGAACACACTCTCCTCACTTATACTGTTCACCTGGTGACGTGTCCCGTGTATATTAAACCATGAGGGGAACAGACTCTCCTCACTTATACTGTTTACTTGGGAACATGTCCTGTGTATATTAAACCATCAGGGGAACACACTCTCCTCACTTATACTGTTTACCTGGTAACATGTCCTGTGTGTATTAAACCATCAGGGGAACACACTCACCTCACTTATACTGTTCACCTGGTAACATGTCCTGTATAGAATAAACCATCAGGGGAACACACCCTCCTCACTTATAGAGTTCACCTGGTAACATGTCCCGTATGTATTAAACCATCAGGGGAACTCACTCTCCTCACTTATGCTGTTCACCTGGTAACATGTCTCGTGTATATTAAACCACCAGGGGAACACACTCTCCTCACTTATACTGCTCATCTGGTAACATGTCCCGTGTGCATTAAACAATCAGGGGAATACATTCTCCTCACTTATACTATTCACCTGGTAACATGTCCCGTTCGTATTAAACCATCAGGGGAACACATTCCCCTCACTTCTACTGCTCATCTGGTAACATGTCCTGTGTATATTAAACCATCAGGGGAACACACTCTCCTCACTTATACTGTTCACCTGGTAACATGGCCTGTGTGTATTAAACCATCAGGGGAACACACTCTCCTCACTTATACTGTTCACCTGGTAACATGTCCCGTGTGTATTAAACAATCAGGGGAACAAACTCTGCTCACTTATACTGTTCACCTGGTAACATGACCCGAGTATATTGAACCATCAGGGGAACACACTCTGCTCACTTATACTGTTCACCTGGTAACATGTCCTGTATAGAATAAACCATCAGGGGAACACACCCTCCTCACTTATCGAGTTCACCTGGTAAAATGTCCCGTGTGTATTAAACCATCAGGGGAACACACTCTGCTCACTTATAATGTTCACCTGTTAACATGTCCTGTGTACATTAAACCATCAGGGGAACACAATCTGCTCACTTATACTGTTCACCTGGTGACATGTCCCGTGTATATTAAAACACCAGGGGAACACACTCTCCTCACTTATACTGTTCACCAGGTAACATGTCCTGTCTATATTAAACCATCAGGGGAACACACTCTCCTCACTTATACTGTTCACCTTGTAACATGTCCTGTGTGCATTAAACCATCAGGGGAACACAATCTGCTCATTTATACTGTTCACCTTGTAACATGTCCTGTGTGCATTAAACCATCAGGGGAACACAATCTGCTCACTTATACTGTTCACCTGGTGACATGTCCCGTGTATATTAAAACACCAGGGGAACACACTCTCCTCACTTATACTGTTCACCTGGTGACATGTCCTGTTTATATTAAACAATCAGGGGAACACACTCTCCTCACTTACACTGTTCACCTGGTGACATGTCCCGTGTGTATTAAACCGTCAGGGGAACACAATCTGCTCACTGATACTGTTCACGTGGTAACATGTCCCGTGTATATTAAAACACCAGCGGAACACACTCTCCTCACTTATACTGTTCACCAGGTAACAAGTCCCGTCTATATTAAACCATCAGGGGAAAACATTCTCCTCAATTATGCTGTTCACCTGGTAACATGTCCCGTGTATATTAAACAATCAGGGGAACACACTCTCCTCACTTATGCTGTTCACCTGGTAACATGTCCCGTGTATATTAAACCACCAGGGGAACACACTCTCCTCACTTATACTGCTCATCTGGTAATATGTCCCGTGTGTATTAAACAATCAGGGGAACACACTCTCCTCACTTATGCTGTTCACCTGGTAACATGTCCCGTGTGTATTAAACAATCAGGGGAACACACTCTCCTCACTTATACTGTTCACCTGGTAACATGTCCAGTGTATATTAAACCATCAGGGGAAAACATTCTCCTCACTTATACTGTTCACCTGGTGACATGTCCCGTCTATATTAAACCATCAGGGGAAAACATTCTCCTCACTTATACTGTTCAACTGGTGACATGTCCCGTGTATATTAAACCATCAGCGGAAAACATTCTCCTCAATTATACTGTTCACCTGGTGACATGTCCCAAGTGTATTAAACCATCAGGGGAACACACTCTCCTCACTTATACTGTTCACTTGGGAACATGTCCTGTATATATTAAACAATCAGGGGAACACACTCTCCTTACTTATATTGTTCACCTGGTAACATGTCCCGTGCGTATTAAACAATCAGGGGAACACACTCTGCTCACTTATACTGTTCACCCGGTAACATGTCCCGTGCGTATTAAACCATCAGTGGAAAACACTCTCCTCACTATTCTGTTCACCTGGTAACATGTCCCGTGTGTATTAAAGTGAGGAGAATGTGTTCCCCTGATGGTTTCATATACACGGGACATGTTACCAGGTGAACAGTATAAGTGAGGAGAGCGTGTTCCCCTGATTGTTTAATAAACACGGGGCATGTCACCAGGTGAACAGTATAAGTGAGGAGAGTGTTTTCCCCTGATGGTTTAATATACGCAGGACATGTTACCAGATGAACAGTATAAGTGAGGAGAGTGTGTTCCCCTGATGGTTTAATATACACGGGACATGTTACCAGGTGAACAGTATAAGTGAGGAGAGCGTGTTCCCCTGATTGTTTAATAAACACGGGGCATGTCACCAGGTGAACAGTATAAGTGAGGAGATTGTTTTCCCCTGATGGTTTAATATACACGGGACATGTCACCAGGTGAACAGTATAAGTGAGGAGAGTGTTTTCCCCTGATGGTTTAATATACGCAGGACATGTTACCAGATGAACAGTATAAGTGAGGAGAGTGTGTTCCCCTGATTTTTTAATGCACACGGGACATGTTACCTGGTGAACAGTAGAAGTGGGGAGAGTGTGTTCCCCTGATGGTTTAATATACCTTGGACATGTTACCAGCTGAACAGTATAAGTGAGGAGATTGTGTTCGGCTGATTGTTTAATATACATGGGACATGTTACCAGGTGAACAGTATAAGTGAGGAGAGTGTGTTCCCCTGATGGTTTAATATACACGGGACATGTTACCAGGTGAACAGTAGAAGTGAGGAGAGTGTGTTCTCCTGATTGTTTAATATACACGGGACATGTTACCAGGTGAACAGTATAAGTGAGGAGAGTGTGTTCCCCTGATGGTTTAATATACCTTGGACATGTTACCAGATGAACAGTCTAAGTGAGGAGATTGTGTTCCCCTGATTGTTTAATATACATGGGACATGTTACCAGGGGAACAGTAGAAGTGAGGAGATTGTGTTCCCCTGACGGTTTAATATACCTTGGACATGTTACCAGGTGAACAGTATAAGTGAGGAGAGTGTGTTCCCCTGACGGTTTAATATACCTTGGACATGTTACCAGATGAACAGTATAAGTGAGGAGATTGTGTTCCCCTGATTGTTTAATATACATGGGAAATGTTACCAGGGGAACAGTAGAAGTGAGGAGAGTGTGTTCCCCTGACGGTTTAATATACCTTGGACATGTTACCAGGTGAACAGTAGAAGTGAGGAGAGTGTGTTCCCCTGATGGTTTAATATACACGGGACATGTTACCAGGTGAAAAGTAGAAGTGAGGAGAGTGTGTTCCCCTGATGGTTTAATATACCTTGGACATGTTACCAGGTGAACAGTATAAGTGAGGAGAGTGTGTTCCCCTGACGGTTTAATATACCTTGGACATGTTACCAGATGAACAGCATAAGTGAGGAGAGTGTGTTCTCCTGATTGTTTAATACACACGGGACATGTTACCAGGTGAACAGAATAGTGAGGAGAGTGTTTTCCCCTGATGGTTTCATATACATGGGACATGTTACCAGATGAACAGTTTCAGTGAGGAGACTGTGTTCCCCTGTTGGTTTAATATACACGGGACACGTTACCAGATGAACAGTATAAGTGAGGAGAGTGTGTTCCCCTGATTTTTTAATGCACACGGGGCATGTTACCAGGTGAACAGTAGTCGTGAGGAGAGCGTGTTCCCCTGATGCTTCAACATACACAGGACATGTTACCAGATGAACAGTATAAGTGATGAGAGTGTGTTCCCCTGATTGTTTAATGCACACGGGACAGGTCACCAGTGGAACAGTCTATGTGAGGAGAGTGTGTTCCCCTGATGGTTTAATATACATGGGACACGTTACCAGATGAACAGTATAAGTGAGGAGAGTGTGTTCCCCTGATTTTTTCATGCGCACGGGACATGTCACCAGGTGAACTGTAGAAGTGAGGAGAGCGTGTTCCCCTGATGCTTCAACATACACAGGACATGTTACCAGATGAACAGTATAAGTGATGAGAGTGTGTTCCCCTGATTGTTTAATGCACACGGGACAGGTCACCAGTGGAACAGTCTATGTGAGGAGAGTGTGTTCATCTGATGGTTTATTATACACGGGACATGTTACCAGATGAAAAGTATAAGTGAGGAGAGTGTGTTCCCCTGATTGTTTAATACACACGGGACATGTTACCAGGTGAACAGTATAAGTGAGGAGAGTGTGTTCCCCTGATTGTTTAATACACACGGGACATGTCACCAGGTAAACAGTATAAGAGAGGAGAGTGAGTTCCCCTGATTGTTTAATATGCACGGGACATGTTACCAGATGAACAGTATAAGTGAGGAGAGTGTGTTCCCCTGATTGTTTAATACACACGGGACATGTCACCAGGTAAACAGTATAAGTGAGGAGAGTGTGTTCCCCTGATTGTTTAATACACACGGGACATGTCACCAGGTGAACAGTGTAAGAGAGGAGAGTGTGTTCCCCTGATTGTTTAATATGCACGGGACATGTTACCAGGTGAACAGTATAAGTGAGGAGAGTGTGTTCCCCTGATTGTTTAATACACACGGGACATGTCACCAGGTAAACAGTATAAGAGAGGAGAGTGTGTTCCCCTGATTGTTTAATACACACGGGACATGTTACCAGGTGAACAGTATAAGTGAGGAGAGTGTGTTCCCCTGATTGTTTAATACACACGGGACATGTCACCAGGTAAACAGTATAAGAGAGGAGAGTGTGTTCCCCTGATTGTTTAATATGCACGGGACATGTTACCAGATGAACAGTATAAGTGAGGAGAGTGTGTTCCCCTGATTGTTTAATACACACGGGACATGTCACCAGGTAAACAGTATAAGTGAGGAGAGTGTGTTCCCCTGATTGTTTAATACACACGGGTCACGTCACCAGGTGAACAGTATAAGTGAGGAGAGTGTGTTCACCTGATGGTTTAATACACACGGGACATGTCACCAGGTGAACAGTATAAGTGAGGAGAGTGTGTTCCCCTGATTGTTTAATACTCACGGGTCACGTCACCAGGTGAACAGTATAAGTGAGGAGAGTGTGTTCATCTGATGGTTTATTATACACGGGACATGTTACCAGATGAAAAGTATAAGTGAGGAGAGTGTGTTCCCCTGATTGTTTAATACACACGGGACATGTTACCAGGTGAACAGTATAAGTGAGGAGAGTTTGTTCCCCTGATTGTTTAATATGCACGGGACATGTTACCAGGTGAACAGTATAAGAGAGGAGAGTGTGTTCCCCTGATTGTTTAATACACACGGGTCACGTCACCAGGTGAACAGTATAAGTGAGGAGAGTGTGTTCCCCTGATTGTTTAATACACACAGGACATGTCACCAGGTAAACAGTATAAGAGAGGAGAGTGTGTTCCCCTGATTGTTTAATACACACAGGACATGTTACCAGGTGAACAGTATAAGTGAGGAGAGTGTGTTCCCCTGATTGTTTCATACACACGGGACATTTCACCAGGTGAACAGTATAAGTGAGGAGAGTGAGTTCCCCTGATTGTTTAATACTGACGGGACATGTTACCAGGTGAACAGTAGAAGTGAGGAGAGTGTGTTCCCCTGATTGTTTAATACACACGGGTCACGTCACCAGGTGAACAGTATAAGTGAGGAGAGTGAGTTCCCCTGATTGTTTAATACTGACGGGACATGTTACCAGGTGAACAGTAGAAGTGAGGAGAGTGTGTTCCCCTGATGGTTTCATATACATGGGACATTATACCAGGTGAACAGTAGATGTGAAGAGAGTGTGTTCCCCTGATTGTTTAATACGCACGGGACATGTTACCAGGTGAACAGAATAAATGAGGAGAGTGTGTTCCCCTGATTGTTTAATGCACACGGGACATGTCACCAGGTGAACAGTAAAAGTGAGGAGAGTGTATTCCCCTTATTGTTTAATACGCACAGGACATGTTACCAGGTGAACAGAATAAATGAGGAGAGTGTGTTCCCCTGATTGTTTAATGCACACGAGACATGTTACCAGGTGAACAGTAGAAGTGAGGAGAGTGTGTTCCCCTGATGGTTTCATATACATGGGACAGGTTTCCAGGTGAACAGTATAAGTGAAGAGAGTGTGTTCCCCTGAATGTTTAATTCACACGGGACATGTAACCAGGTGAACAGAATAGTGAGGAGAGTGTTTTCCCATGATGGTTTAATATACATGGGACATGTTACCAGGTGAAAAGTAGAAGTGAGGAGAGTGTGTTCCCCTGATTGTTTAATACACACAGGACAAGTTACCAGGTAAACAGCATAAGTGAGGAGAGTGTGTTCCCCTGATTGTTTAATGCACACGGGACATGTTACTAGATGAACAGTATAAGTGAGGAGAGAGTGTTCCCCTGATTGTTTAATGCCCACGGGACATGTTACCAGGTGAACAGTATAAGTGAGGAGAGTGTGTTCCCCTGATTGTTTAATACGCACGGGACATGTTACTTGATGAACAGTATAAGTGAGGAGAGAGTGTTCCACTGATTGTTTAATACACATGGGGCATGTTAACAGGTGAACAGAATAGTGAGGAGAGTGTGTTCCCCTGATTGTTTAATACGCACGAGACATGTTACCAGGTGAACAGTATAAGTGAGGAGAGTGTGTTCCCCTGATGGTTTAATACACACGGGACATGTTACCAGGTGAACAGAATAAGTGAGGAGAGTGTGTTCCCCTGATGGTTTAATATACATGGGACATGTCACCAGGTGAACAGTATAAGTGAGGAGAGTGTGTTCCCCTGATTGTTTAATGCACACGGGACATGTTACCAGGTGAACAGTATAAGTGAGGAGAGTGTGTTCCAATGATTGTTTAATACACATGGGACATGTTAACAGGTGAACAGAATAGTGAGGAGAGTGTTTTCCCCTGATGGTTTAATATACATGGGACATGTCACCAGGTGAACAGTATAAGTGAGGAGAGTGTGTTCCCCTGATGGTTTAATATACATGGGACATGTCACCAGCTGAACAGTATAAGTGAGGAGAGTGTGTTCCCCTGATTTTTTAATGCTCACGGGACTTGTTACCAGGTGAACAGTGTAAGTGAGGAGAGTGTGTTCCCCTGATGGTTTCATATACATGGGACATGTTACCAGGTGAACAGTATAAGTGAGGAGAGTGTGTTCACCTGATTGTTTAATACACACGGGACATGTTACCAGGTGAACAGAATAGTGAGGAGAGTTTTTTCCCCTGATGGTTTAACGTGCACGGGACATGTCACCAGGTGAACAGTATAAGTGAGGAGAGTTTGTTCCCCTGATTGTTTAATACACACGGGACATGTCACCAGGTGAACAGTATAAGTGAGGAGAGTTTGTTCACCTGATTGTTTAATACACACGGGACATGTTACCAGGTGAACAGAATAGTGAGGAGAGTTTTTTCCCCTGATGGTTTAACGTGCACGGGACATGTCACCAGGTGAACAGAATAAGTGAGGAGAGTGTGTTCCCCTGATTGTTTAATGCAGACGGGACATGTTACCAGGTGAAATCTATAAGTGAGGAGAGTGAGTTCCCATGATGGTTTAACGTACACGGGACATGTTACCAGGTGAACAGTATAAGTGAGGAGAGTGTGTTCCCCTGATTGTTTAATGCAGACGGGACATGTTACCAGGTGAAATCTATAAGTGAGGAGAGTGAGTTCCCATGATGGTTTAACGTACACGGGACATGTTACCAGGTGAACAGTATAAGTGAGGAGAGTGTGTTCTCCTGATTGTTTAATACTGACGGGACATGTTGCCAGGAGAACAGTATAAGTGAGGAGAGTGTCTTCCCCTGATTGTTTAATGCACACAGGACATGTTACAAGGTGAATAGTATAAGTGAGGAGAGTGTGTTCCCCTGATGGTTCAATATACACGGGACATGTTACCAGGTGAACAATATAATTGAGGAGAGTGTGTTCCCCTGATTTTTTAATGCACACGGGACAGGTCACCAGGTGAACAGTATAAGTGAGGAGACTGTGTTCCCCTGATGGTTTCATATACATGGGACATGTTACAAGGTGAACAGTATAAGTGAAGAGAGTGTGTTCCCCTGATGTTTTAATATACACAGGACATGTTACCAGGTGAACAGTATAAGTGAGGAGAGTGTGTTCCCCTGATGGTTTAAAGCCCACGGGACATGTTACCAGGTGAACAGTATAAGTGAGGAGAGAGTGTTCCCCTGAATGTTTAATTCACACGGGACATGATACCTGGTGAACAGAATAGTGAGGAGAGTGTTTTCCCATGATGGTTTAAAGCCCACGGGACATGTTACCAGGTGAACAGTAGAAGTGAAGAGAGTGTGTTCCCCTGATTGTTTAACACACACGGGACATGTCACCAGGTGAACAGAATAAGTGAGGAGAGTGTGTTCCCCTGATGGTTTAATACACACGGGACATGTCACCAGGTGAACAGTATAAGTGAGGAGAGTGTGTTCCCCTGATGGTTTAATACACACGGGACATGTTACCAGGTGAACAGTATAAGTGAGGAGTGTGTGTTCCCCTGATTGTTTAATACACATGGGACATGTTACCAGGTGAACAGTATTAGAGAGGAGAGTGTGTTCCCCTGATTGTTTAATTTTCACGGGACATGTTACCAGGTGAACACTATAATTGAGGAGAGTGTGTTCCCCTGATTTTTTAATGCACACGGGACAGGTCACCAGGTGAACAGTATAAGTGAGGAGAGTGTGTTCCCCTGATTGTTTAATACACACGGGACATGTTTACCAGGTGAAAAGTATAAGCGAGGAGAGTGTGTTCCCCTGATTGTTTAATACACACGGGACATGTTATGAGGTGAACAGTATAAGTGAGGAGATTGTGTTCCCCTGATTGTTTAATACACATGGGACATGTTACCAGGTGAACAGTATTAGAGAGGAGAGTGTGTTCCCCTGATTGTTTAATTTTCACGGGACATGTTACCAGGTGAACACTATAATTGAGGAGAGTGTGTTCCCCTGATTTTTTAATGCACACGGGACAGGTCACCAGGTGAACAGTATAAGTGAGGAGAGTGTGTTCCCCTAATGGTTTAATACACACGGGACATGTCACCAGGTGAAAAGTATAAGCGAGGAGAGTGTGTTCCCCTGATTGTTTAATACACACGGGACATGTTATGAGGTGAACAGTATAAGTGAGGAGATTGTGTTCCCCTGATGGTTTAATACACACAGGACATGTTACCAGGTGAACAGTATAAGTGAGGAGAGTGTGTTCCCCTGATTGTTTAATACACACAGGACATGTTACCAGGTGAACAGAATAAGTGAGGAGAGTGTGTTCCCCTGATTGTTTAATGCACACGGGACATGTTACCAGGTGAACAGTATATGTGAGGAGAGTGTGTTGCCCTGATGATTTAATATACACGGGACATGTTACCAGGTGAAGAGCAGAAGTGAGGAGAGTGTGTTCCCCTGATTGTTTAATAAACTCGGGACATTTCACCAGGTGAACAGTATAATTGAGGAGAGTGTGTTCCCCTGATGGTTTAATATACACAGGACATGTTACCAGGTGAACAGTATAAGTGAGGAGAGTGTGTTCCCCTGATTGTTTAATTCACACGGGACATTTTACCAGGTGAACAGAATAGTGAGGAGAGTGTTTTCCCATGATGGTTTAATGCACACGGGACATGTTACCAGGTGAACAGTATAAGTGAGGAGAGTGTGTTCCCTGATGATTTAATGCACACGGGACATGTTACCAGATGAACAGTATAAGTGAGGAGATTGTGTTCCCCTGATTTTGTAATGCACACGGGACATGTTACCAGGTGAACAGTAGAAGTGAGGAGAGTGTGTTCCCCAGATGGTTTAATATACACAGGACATGTTACCTGGTGAAGAGTATATGTGAGGTGAATGTGTTCCCCTGATTGTTTAATACACACAGGACATGTTACCAGGTGAAAAGTATAAGTGAGGAGAGTGTGTTCCCCTGATTGTTTAATATACACGGGACATGTCACCAGGTGAACAGTATAAGTGAGGAGAGTGTGTTCCCCTGATTGTTTAATGCACACGGGACATGATACCAGGTGAACTCTGTAAGTGAGGAGAGTGAGTTCCCATGATGGTTTAACTCACACGGGACATGTTACCAGGTGAACAGTATAAGTGAGGAGAGAGTGTTCCACTGATGGTTTAATATACGTGGGACATGTCACCAGGTGAACAGTATAAGTGAGGAGAGTGTGTTCCCCTGATGGTTTAATATTCACAGGACATGTTACCTGGTGAAGAGTATATGTGAGGAGAATGTGTTCCCCTGATTGTTTAATACACACAGAACATGTTACCAGGTGAAAAGTATAAGTGAGGAGAGTGTGTTCCCCAGATGGCTTAATATGCACGGGACATGTTACCAGGTGAAAAGTATAAGTGAGGAGAGTGAGTTCCCCTGATGGTTTAATATACACGAGACATGTTACCAGGTGAACAGTATATGCGAGGAGAGTGTGTTGCCCTGATGATTTGATATAAACGGGACTTGTTACCAGGTGAAGAGCAGTAGTGAGGAGAGTGTGTTTCCCTGATTGTTTAATACACTCGGGACATGTCACCAGGTGAACAGTATAAGTGAGGAGAGTGTGTTTCCCTGATTGTTTAATACACTCGGGACATGTCACCAGGTGAACAGTATAAGTGAGGAGAGTGTGTTCCCCTGATTGTTTAATACAGACGGGACATGTTACCAGGTGAACCGTATAAGTGAGGAGAGTGTGTTCCCCTGATTGTTTCATACACACGGGACATGTTACCAGGTGAACAGTATAAGTGAGGAGAGTGTGTTCCCCTGATTGTTTAATACACACAGGACATGTTACCAGGTGAACAGAATAAGTGAGGAGAGTGTGTTCCCCTGATGGTTTAACTTACACGGGACATGTTACCAGGTGAACAGTATAAGTGAGGAGAGTGTGTTCCCCTGATGGTTTAATATTCACAGGACATGTTACCTGGTGAAGAGTATAAGTGAGGTGAGTGTGTTCCCCTGATTGTTTAATATACACAGGACATGTTACCAGGTGAACAGTATCAGTGAGGAGAGTGTGTTCCCCTGATGGTTTAATATTCACAGGACATGTTACCTGGTGAAGAGTATCAGTGAGGAGAGTGTGTTCCCCTGATGGTTTAATATTCACAGGACATGTTACCTGGTGAAGAGTATAAGTGAGGTGAGTGTGTTCCCCTGATGGTTTAATATACACAGGACATGTCACTAGGTGAAAATTATAAGTGAGGAGAGTGTGTTCCCCAGATGGCTTAATATGCACGGGACATGTTACCAGGTGAACAGTCTAAGTGAGGAGATTGAGTTCCCCTGATGGTTTAATATAAACGAGACATGTTACCAGGTGAACAGTATATGTGAGGAGAGTGTGTTGCCCTGATGATTTAATATACACGGGACATGTTACCAGGTGAAGAGCAGAAGTGAGGAGAGTGTGTTCCCCTGATTGTTTAATAAACTCGGGACATTTCACCTGGTGAACAGTATAATTGAGGAGAGTGTGATCCCCTGATGATTCAATATACACGGGACATGTTACCAGGTGAACAGTAGAAGTGAGGAGAGTGTTTTCCCCAGATGGTTTAATATACACAGGACATGTCACCAGGTGAACAGTATAAGTGAGGAGAGTGTTTTCCCCTGATTGTTTAATACACATGGGACATGTCACCAGGTGAACAGAATAAGTGAGGAGAGTGTGTTCCCCTGATTGTTTAATGCACACGGGACATGATACCAGGTGAACTCTGTAAGTGAGGAGAGTGAGTTCCCATGATGGTTTAACTCACACGGGACATGTTACCAGGTGAACAGTATAAGTGAGGAGAGAGTGTTCCACTGATGGTTTAATATACGTGGGACATGTCACCAGGTGAACAGTATAAGTGAGGAAAGTGTGTTCCCCTGATGGTTTAACACGCACGGGACATGTTACCAGGTGAACAGTATAAGTGAGGAGAGTGTGTTCCCCTGATTGTTTAATGCACACGGGACATGTTACCAGGTGAACAGTATAAGTGAGGAGAGTGTGTTCCCCTGATGGTTTAATATTCACAGGACATGTTACCTGGTGAAGAGTATATGTGAGGAGAATGTGTTCCCCTGCTGGTTTAATGTACACAGGACATGTTACCAGGTGAAAAGTATAAGTGAGGAGAGTGTGTTCCCCTGATTGTTTAATGCACACGGGACATGATACCAGGTGAACAGTATAAGTGAGGAGAGTGTGTTCCCCAGATGGCTTAATATGCACGGGACATGTTACCAGGTGAACAGTATAAGTGAGGAGAGTGAGTTCCCCTGATGGTTTAATATACACGAGACATGTTACCAGGTGAACAGTATAAGTGAGGAGAGTGTGTTCCCCTGATTGTTTAATACACTCGGGACATGTCACCAGGTGAACAGTATAAGTGAGGAGAGTGTGTTCCCCTGATTGTTTAATACACTCGGGACATGTTACCAGGTGAACAGTATAAGTGAGGAGAGTGTGTTCCCCTGATTGTTTAATACACTCGGGACATGTTACCAGGTGAACAGAACAGTGAGGAGAGTGTTTTCCCCTGATGGTTTAATGCGCACGGGACATGTTACCAGGTGAAGAGTATAAGTGAGGAGAGTGTGTTCCCCTGATGGTTTAACATACACGGGACATTTTACCAGGTGAACAGTATAAGTGAGGAGAGTGTGTTCCCCTGATGGCTTAATATGCACGGGACATGTCACCAGGTGAACAGTAGAAGTGAGGAGAATGTATTCCCATGATGGTTTTATGCGCACGGGACATGTTACCAGGTGAACAGTATAAGTGAGGAGATTGTGTCCCCCTGATGGTTTAATATACACGGGACATGTTACCAGGTGAAAATTATAAGTGAGGAGAGTGTGTTCCCCTGATTGTTTAATATACACAGAACATGTTGCCAGTTGAACAGTATAAGTGAGGAGAGTATGTTCCCCTGATGGTTTAATATACACGGGACATGTTACCAGGTGAACAGTATAAGTGAGGAGAGTATGTTCCCCTGATGGTTTAATATACACGGGACATGTTACCAGGTGAACAGTATAAGTGAGGACAGTGTGTTGCCCTGATGGTTTAATATACACGGGACATGTTACCAGGAGAACAGAACAGTGAGGAGAGTGTTTTCCCCTGATGCTTTAATGCGCACGGGTCATGTTACCAGGTGAACAGTATAAGTGAGGAGAGTGTGTTCCCCTGATGGTTTAATACACACGGGACATGTCACCAGGTGAACAGAATAAGTGAGGAGAGTGTGTTCCCCTGATTGTTTAATACACACGGGACATGTCACCAGGTGAACAGAATAAGTGAGGAGAGCGTGTTCCCCAGATGGTTTAATACACATGGGACATGTCACCAGGTGAACAGAATAAGTGAGGAGAGTGTGTTCCCCTGATGGTTTAACATACACGGGACATTTTACCAGGTGAACAGTGTAAGTGAGGAGATTGTGTCCCCCTGATGGTTTAATACACACAGGACATGTTCCCAGGTGAACAGTATAAGTGAGGAGATTGAGTTCCCCTGATGGTTTAATATACACGGGACATGTTACCAGGTGAACAGTAGAAGTGAGGAGAGAGTGTTCCCCTGATTGTTTATTACGCACGGGACATGTCACCAGGTGAACAGTATAAGTGAGGAGAGTGTGTTCCCCTGATGGTTTAATATACACGGGACATGTTACCAGGTGAACAGTATAAGTGAGGAGAGTGTGTTCCCCTAATTGTTTAATACGCAAGGGACATGTTACCAGGTGAACAGTATAAGTGAGGAGAGTGTGTTCCCCTGATGGTTTAATATACACAGGACATGTTACCAGGTGAACAGTATAAGTGAGCAGATTGTGTTCCCCTGATGGTTTAATGTACACGGGACCTGTCACCAGGTGAACAGTAGAAGTGAGGAGAGTGTGTTCCCCTGATGGTTTAATATACACGGGACATGTTACCAGTTGAACAGAACAGTGAGGAGAGTGTTTTCCCCTGATGGTTTAATGCGCACGGGACATGTTACCAGGTGAACAGCAAAAGTGAGGAGAGTGTGTACCCCTGATTGTTTAATGCAAACGGGACATGTTACCAGGTGAACAGTATAAGTGAGGAGAGTGTGTTCCCCTGATTGTTTAATGCAGACGGGACATGTCACCAGGTGAACAGTATAAGTGAAGAGTGTGTTCCCCTGATGGTTTAACTTACAAGGGACATGTTACCAGGTGAACAGTATAAGTGAAGAGAGGGTGTTCCACTGATGGTTTAATATACACGGGACATGTCACCAGGTGAACAGCATAAGTGAAGAGAGTGTGTTCCCCTGATGGTTCTATATACACGGGACATGTTACCAGGTGAACAGTATAAGTGAGGAGAGAGTGTTCCCCTGATGGTTTAATATACACGGGACACGTTACCTGATGAAGAGTATAAGTGAGGAGAGTGTGTTCCCCTGATTGTTTAATGCACACGGGACATGTTACCAGGTGAACAGTATAAGTGAGGAGAGTGTATTCCCCTGATGGTTTTATGCGCACGGGACATGTCACCAGGTGAACAGTATAAGTGAGGAGAGTGTATTCCCCTGATGGTTTTATGCGCACGGGACATGTCACCAGGTGAAGTGTATAAGTGAGGAGAGGGAGTTCCCCTGATGGTTTAATAAAAACAGGACATGTTACCAGGTGAACAGTATAAGTGAGGAGAATGTATTCCCCTGATGGTTTAATATACACGGGACATGTTACCAGGTGAACCGTATAAGTGAGGAGATTGTGTTGCCCTGATGGTTTAATATACACGGGACATGTTACCAGGTGAACAGAACAGTGAGGAGAGTGTTTTCCCCTGATGGATTAATGCGCACGGGACATGTTACCAGGTGAACAGCTTTCGTGAGGAGAGTGTGTTCCCCTGATGGTTTAATATACACGGGACATGTCACCAGGTGAACAGTATAAGTGAGGAGAGTGTGTTCCCCTGATTGTTTAATGCACACGGGACATGTTACCAGGTGAAATCTATAATTGAGGAGATTGAGTTCCCATGATGGTTTAACTTACACGGGACATGTTACCAGGTGAACAGTATAAGTGAGGAGAGGGTGTTCCACTGATGGTTTAATATACGTGGGACATGTTACCAGGTGAACAGTATAAGTGAAGAGAGTGTGTTCCCCTGATGGTTCTATATACACGGGACATGTTACCAGGTGAACAGTATAAGTGAGGAGAGTGTGTTCCCCTGATGGTTTAATATACACGAGACATGTTACCAGGTGAACAGTATAAGTGAGGAGAGTGTGTTCCCCTGATGGATTAATATGCACGGCACATGTTACCAGGTGAACAGTATAAGTGAGGAGAATGTGTTCCCCTGATGGTTTAATATACACGAGACATGTTACCAGGTGAACAGTATATGTGAGGAGAGTGTGTTGCCCTGATGATTTAATATACACGGGACAAGTTACCAGGTGAAGAGCAGAAGTGAGGAGAGTGTGTTCCCCTGATGGTTTAATATACACGGGACACGTTACCTGATGAAGAGTGTAAGTGAGGAGAGTGTGTTCCCCTGATTGTTTAATGCACACGGGACATGTCAACAGGTGAACAGTATAAGTGAGGAGAGAGTGTTCCCCTGATGGTTTAATATACACGGGACACGTTACCTGATGAAGAGTATAAGTGAGGAGAGTGTGTTCCCCTGATTGTTTAATGCACACGGGACATGTCAACAGGTGAACATTATAAGTGAGGAGAGTGTGTTCCCCTGATGGTTTAATGCACACGGGACATGTTCCCAGGTGAACAGTGTAAGTGAGTAGAATGTGTTACCTGATTGTTTAATGCACACGGGACATGTTGCCAGATGAACAGTAGAAGTGAGGAGAGTGTGTTCCCCTGATTTTGTAATGCACACGGGACATGTTACCAGGTGAACTGTAGAAGTGAGGAGAGTGTGTTCCCCTGATGGTTTCTTATACATGGGACATGTTACCAGGTGAACAGTATGAGTGAAGAGAGTGTGTTCCCCTGATTTTGTAATGCACACGGGACATGTTACCAGGTGAACAGTAGAAGTGAGGAGAGTGTGTTCCCCTGATGGTTTCTTATACATGGGACATGTTACCAGGTGAACAGTATGAGTGAAGAGAGTGTGTTCCCCTGATGGTTTAATATACACAGGACATGTTACCAGGTGAACAGTGTAAGTGAGGAGAGTGTGTTCCCCTGATGGTTTCTTATACATGGGACATGTTACCAGGTGAACAGTATGAGTGAAGAGAGTGTGTTCCCCTGATGGTTTAATATACACAGGACATGTTACCAGGTGAACAGTAAATGTGAGGAGAGTGTGTTCCCCTGATTGTTTAATACACACGGGACATGTTACCAGGTGAACAGAATAAGTGAGGAGAGTGTGTTCCCCTGATTGTTTAATGCACACGGGACATGTTACCAGGTGAACTCTATAAGTGAGGAGAGTGTGTTCCCCTGATGGTTTAACTCACACGGGACATGTTTCCAGATGAACAGTATAAGTGAGGAGAGTGTGTTCCACTGATGGTTTAACTCACACGGGACATGTTACCAGATGAACAGTATAAGTGAGGAGAGTGTGTTCCACTGATGGTTTAATATTCACAGGACATGTTACCAGGTGAACAGAATAAGTGAGGAGAGTGTTTTCCCCTGATGGTTTAATATTCACAGGACATGTTACCAGGTGAACTCTGTAAGTGAGGAGAGTGAGTTCCCAAGATGGTTTAACTCACACGGGACATGTTACCAGGTGAACAGTATAAGAGAGGAGAGTGTGTTCCCCTGATGGTTTAATATTCACAGGACATGTTACCTGGTGAACAGTATAAGTGAGGAGAGTGTGTTGCCCTGATGATTTAATATAAACGGGACATGTTACCAGGTGAAGAGCAGAAGTGGGGAGAGTGTGTTCCCCTGATTGTTTAATACACTCGGGACTTGTCACCAGGTGAACAGTATAAGTGAGGAGAGTGTATTCCCCTGATGGTTTCATACACACGGGACATGTTACCAGGTGAACAGTATAAGTGAGGAGAGTGTGTTCCCCTGATGGTTTAACATGCACGGGACATTTTACCAGGTGAACAGTATAAGTGAGGAGAGTGTTTTCCCCTGATGGTTTAATATTCACAGGACATGTCACCAGGTGAACTCTATAAGTGAGGAGAGTGAGTTCCCATGATGGTTTAACTCACACGGGACATGTTACCAGGTGAACAGTATAAGAGAGGAGAGTGTGTTCCCCTGATGGTTTAATATTCACAGGACATGTTACCAGGTGAACAGTATAAGTGAGGAGAGTGTGTTCCACTGATGGTTTAATATTCACAGGACATGTTACCAGGTGAACAGAATAAGTGAGGAGAGTGTTTTCCCCTGATGGTTTAATATTCACAGGACATGTTACCAGGTGAACTCTGTAAGTGAGGAGAGTGAGTTCCCAAGATGGTTTAACTCACACGGGACATGTTACCAGGTGAACAGTATAAGAGAGGAGAGTGTGTTCCCCTGATGGTTTAATATTCACAGGACATGTTACCTGGTGAACAGTATATGTGAGGAGAGTGTGTTGCCCTGATGATTTAATATAAACGGGACATGTTACCAGGTGAAGAGCAGAAGTGGGGAGAGTGTGTTCCCCTGATTGTTTAATACACTCGGGACTTGTCACCAGGTGAACAGTATAAGTGAGGAGAGTGTATTCCCCTGATGGTTTAACATGCACGGGACATTTTACCAGGTGAACAGTATAAGTGAGGAGAGTGTGTTCCCCTGATGGTTTCATACACACGGGACATGTTACCAGGTGAACAGTATAAGTGAGGAGATTGCGTCCCCCTGATGGTTTAATATACACGGGACATGTCACCAGGTGAACAGTAGAAGTGAGGAGAGTGTGTTCCCCTGATTGTTTCATACACACGGGAGATGTTACCAGGTGAACAGTATAAGTGAGGAGAGTGTGTTCCCCTGATGGTTTAATATACACAGGACATGTTACCAGGTGAACAGTATAAGTGAGGAGAGTGTGTTCCCCAGATTTTGTAATGCACACGGGACATGTTACCAGGTGAACAGTAGAAGTGAGGAGAGTGTGTTCCCCTGATGGATTCTTATACATGGGACATGTTACCAGGTGAACAGTATGAGTGAAGAGAGTGTGTTCCCCTGATGGTTTAATATACACAGGACATGTTACCAGGTGAACAGTGTAAGTGAGGAGAGTGTGTTCCCCTGATGGTTTCTTATACATGGGACATGTTACCAGGTGAACAGTATGAGTGAAGAGAGTGTGTTCCCCTGATGGTTTAATATACACAGGACATGTTACCAGGTGAACAGTAAAAGTGAGGAGAGTGTGTTCCCCTGATTGTTTAATGCACACGGGACATGTTACCAGGTGAACTCTATAAGTGAGGAGAGTGTGTTCCCCTGATGGTTTAATATACGTGGGACATGTCACCAGGTGAACAGTATAAGTGAGGAGAGTTTGTTCCCCTGATGGTTTCATATACACAGGACATGTTACTTGGTGAAAAGTATAAGTGAGGAGAGTGTGTTCCCCAGATGGCTTAATATGCACGGGACATGTTACCAGGTGAACAGTATAAGTGAGGAGAGTGAGTTCCCCTGATGGTTTAATATACACGAGACATGTTACCAGGTGAACAGTATAAGTGAGGAGAGTGTGTTTCCCTGATTGATTAATACACTCGGGACATGTTACCAGGTGAACAGTATAAGTGAGGAGAGTATATTCCCCTGATGGTTTTATGCGCACGGGACATGTCACCAGGTGAAGAGTATAAGTGAGGAGAGTGTGTTCCCCTGATGGTTTAATATACACGGGACATGTCACCAGGTGAACAGTAGAAGTGAGGAGAGTGTGTTCCCCTGATTGTTTAATACGCACGGGACATGTTAACAGGTGAACAGTATAAGTGAGGAGACTGTGTTCCCCTGATGGTTTAACATACACGGGACATGTTACCAGGTGAACAGTATAAGTGAGGAGAATGTGTTCCCCTGATTGTTTATTATGCACGGGACATGTTAACAGGTGAACAGTATAAGTGAGGAGAGTGTGTTCCCCTGATTGTTTAATACACACGGGACATGTCACCAGGTGAACAGAACAGTGAGGAGAGTGTTTTCCCCTGATTGTTTAATGCACACAGGACATGTTGCCAGTTGAACAGGATATGTGAAGAGAGTGTGTTCCCCTGATGGTTTAATATACACAGGACATGTTACCAGGTGAACAGTATAAGTGAGGAGACTGTGTTCCCCTGATGGTTTAATACACACAGGACATGTTGCCAGTTGAACAGGACATGTGAAGAGAGTGTGTTCCCCTGATGGTTTAATATACACAGGACATGTTACCAGGTGAACAGTATAAGTCAGGAGAGTGTGTTCCCCTGATGGTTTAATATACACGCGACATGTTAGGAGGTGAACAGTATAAGGGAGCAGAGTGTGTTCCCCTGATGGTTTAATATACACGGGACATGTCACCAGGTGAACAGTAGAAGTGAGGAGAGTGTGTTCCCCTGATGGTTTAATATACACGGGACATGTTACCAGGTGAACAGTGTAAGTGAGGAGAGTGTGTTCCCCTGATGATTTAATATACACGGGACATGTTACCAGGTGAACAGAACAGTGAGGAGAGTGTGTTCCCCTGATTGTTTAATGCACACGGGACACGTCACCAAGTGAACAGTATAAGTGAGGACAGTGTGTTCCCCTGATGGTTTAATATACACGGGACATGTTACCAGGTGAACAGTATAAGTGAGGAGAGTGTGTTCCCCTGATGGCTTAATATGCACGGGACATGTTACCAGGTGAACAGTATAAGTGAGGAGAGTGTGTTGCCCTGATGATTTAATATACACGGGACAAGTTACCAGGTGAAGAGCAGAATTGAGGAGAGTGTGTTCCCCTGAAGGTTTAATATACACGGGACACGTTACCTGATGAAGAGTATAAGTGAGGAGATTGTGTTCCCCTGATTGTTTAATGCACACGGGACATGTCACCAGGTGAACAGTATAAGTGAGGAGAGAGTGTTCCCCTGATGGTTTAATATACACGGGACACGTTACCTGATGAAGAGTATAAGTGAGGAGAGTGTGTTGCCCTGATTGTTTAATGCACACGGGATATGTCACCAGGTGAACAGTATAAGTGAGGAGAGTGTGTTCCCCTGATTGTTTAATATACATGGGACATGTCACAAGGTAAACAGTATAAGTGAGGAGAATGTATTCTCTTGATGGTTTAATATACACGGGACATGTTACCAGGTGAACAGATCAGTGAGGAGAGTGTTTTCCCCTGATGGTTTAATACACACGGTACATGTTACCAGGTGAACAGTATAAGTGAGGAGAGTGTGTTGCCCTGATTGTTTAATACACACAGGACATGTTACCAGGTGAACAGTATAAGTGAGGAGAGTGTTTTCCCCTGATTGTTTAATGCACACGGCACACGTCACCAGGTGAAATCTATAATTGAGGAGATTGAGTTCCCATGATGGTTTAACTTACACGGGACATGTTACCAGGTGAACAGTATAAGTGAGGAGAGTGTGTTCCCCTGATGGTTTAATACACACGGTACATGTTACCAGGTGAACAGAATAGTGAGGAGAGTGTTTTCCCCTGATGGTTTAATATACATGGGACATGTTACCAGGTGAACAGTATAAGTGAGCAGAGTGTGTTCCCCTGATGGTTTAATATACACGGGACATGTTATCAGGTGAACAGTATAAGTGAAGAGAGTGTGTTCCCCTGATGGTTCTATATACACGGGACATGTTATCAGGTGAACAGTATAAGTGAGGAGAGTGTGTTCCCCTGATGGTTTAATACACACGGTACATGTCACCAGGTGAACAGTAGAAGTGAGGAGAGTGTGTTCCCCTGATTGTTTATTACGCACGGGACATGTCACCAGGTGAACAGTATAAGTGAGGAGAGTGTGTTCCCCTGATGGTTTAATATACACGGGACATGTTACCAGGTAAACAGTATAAGTGAGGAGAGAGTGTTCCCCTGATGGTTTAATATACACGGGACACGTTACCTGATGAAGAGTATAAGTGAGGAGAGTGTGTTCCCCTGATTGTTTAATATACACGTGACATGTCACCAGGTGAACAGTAGAAGTGAGGAGAGTGGGTTCCCCTGATTGTTTATTACGCACGGGACATGTCACCAGGTGAACAGTATAAGTGAGGAGAGTGTGTTCCCCTGATGGTTTAATATACACGGGACATGTTACCAGGTAAACAGTATAAGTAAGGAGAGTGTGTTCCACTGATGGTTTAATATACACGGGAAATGTTACCAGGTGAACAGTATAAGTGAGGAGAGTGTGTTCCCCTGATTGTTTGATACGCACGGGACATGTTACCAGGTGAACAGTGTAAGTGAGGAGAGTGTGTTCCCCTGATTGTTTGATACGCACGGGACATGTTACCAGGTGAACAGTGTAAGTGAGGAGAGTGTGTTCCCCTGATGGTTTAATGCACACGGGACATGTTACCAGGTGAACAGTATAAGTGAGGAGAGTGTGTTCCCCTGATTGTTTGATACGCACGGGACATGTTACCAGGTGAACAGTGTAAGTGAGGAGAATGTGTTCCCTGATTGTTTAATGCACACGGGACATGTTACCAGATTAACCATATAAGTGAGGAGAGTGTGTTCCCTGATTGTTTAAAACGCACGGGACATGTTGCCAGATGAGCAGTATAAGTGAGGAGAGTGTGTTCCCCTGATTTTGTAATGCACACGGGACATGTTACCAGGTGAACAGTAGAAGTGAGGAGAGTGTGTTCCCCTGATGGTTTCTTATACATGGGACATGTTACCAGGTGAACAGTATGAGTGAAGAGAGTGTGTTCCCCTGATGGTTTAATATACACAGGACATGTTACCAGGTGAACAGTGTAAGTGAGGAGAGTGTGTTCCCCTGATTGTTTAATACACACGGGACATCTCACCAGGTGAACAGAATAAGTGAGGAGAGTGTGTTCCCCTGATGTTTTAATATACACAGGACATGTTACCAGGTGAACAGTATATGTGAGGAGAGTGTTTTCCCCTGATGGTTTAATATACACGGGACATGTTACCTGGTGAACAGTATAAGTGAGGAGAGTGAGTTCCCATGATGGTTTAACTCACACGGGACATGTTACCAGGTGAACAGTATAAGTGAGGAGAGTGTGTTCCCCTGATTGTTTAATACACACGGGACATGTTACCAGGTGAACAGTATAAGAGAGGAGAGAGTGTTCCCCTTATGGTTTAATATTCACAAGACATGTTACCTGGTGAAGATTATAAGTGAGGAGAGTGTGTTCCACTGATGGTTTAATATACGTGGGACATGTCACCAGGTGAACAGTATAAGTGAGGAGAGTGTGTTCCCCTGATGTTTTAATATTCACAAGACATGTTACCTGGTGAAGAGTATAAGTGAGGAGAGTGTGTTCCCCTGATGGTTTAATATATACAGGACATGTTACTTGGTGAAAAGTATAAGTGAGGAGAGTGTGTTCCCCAGCTGGCTTAATATGCATGGGACATGTCACAAGGTGAACAGTATAAGTGAGGAGAGTGTGTTCCCCTGATGGTTTAATATACACGGGACATGTCACCAGGTGAACAGTATAAGTGAGGAGAGTGAGTTCCCCTGATGGTTTAATATACACGAGACATGTTACCAGGTGAACAGTATAAGTGAGGAGAGTGAGTTCCCCTGATGGTTTAATATACACGAGACATTTTACCAGGTGAACAATATATGTGAAGAGAGTGTGTTGCCCTTATGATTTAATATCAACGGGACATGTTACCAGGTGAAGAGCAGAAGTGAGGAGAGTGTGTTTCCCTGATTGTTTAATACATTCGGGACATGTCACCAGGTCAACAGTATAAGTGAGGAGAGTGTTTTCCCCTGATGGTTTAATATACACGGGACACGTTACCTGATGAAGAGTATAAGTGAGGAGAGTGTGTTCCCCTGATTGTTTTATGCGCACGGGACATGTCACCAGGTGAAGAGTATAAGTGAGGAGATTGTGTCCCCTGATGGTTTAATATACACGGGACATGTTACCAGGTGAACAGTAGAAGTGAGGAGAGTGTGTTCCCCTGATGGTTTAATATACACGGGACATGTTACCAGGTGAACAGTATATGTGAGGAGAGTGTGTTGCCCTGATGGTTTAATATACACGGGACATGTTACCAGGTGAACAGAACAGTGAGGAGAGTGTGTTCCCCTGATGGTTTAATGCACACGGGACACGTCACCAGGTGAACAGTATAAGTGAGGAGAGTGTGTTCCCCTGATTGTTTAATGCACACGGGACACGTCACCAAATGAGCAGTATAAGTGAGGACAGTGTGTTCCCCTGATGGTTTAATATACACGGGACATGTTACCTGGTGAACAGTATAAGTGAGGAGAGTCTGTTCCACTGATGGTTTAATATACGTGGGAAATGTCACCAGGTGAACAGTATAAGTGAGGAGAGTGTGTTCCCCTGATGGTCTAACATACACAGGACATGTTACTTGGTGAAAAGTATAAGTGAGGAGAGTGTGTTCCCCAGATGGCTTAATATGCACGGGACATGTCAACAGGTGAACAGTATAAGTGAGGAGAGTGAGTTCCCCTGATGGTTTAATATACACGGGACATGTTACCAGGTGAACAGTATATGCGAGGAGAGTGTGTTGCCCTGATGATTTAATATAAACGGGACATGTTACCAGGTGACGAGCAGAAGTGAGGAGAGTGTGTTCCCCTGATTGTTTAATATACACGGGACATGTCACCAGGTGAACAGTATAAGTGAGGAGAGTGAGTTCCCCTGATGGTTTAATATACACGAGACATGTTACCAGGTGAACAGTATAAGTGAGGAGAGTGTATTCCCCTGATGGTTTAATATACACAGGACATGTTGCCAGGTGAACAGTATAAGTGAGGAGAGTGAGTTCCCCTGATGGTTTAATATACACGGGACATGTCACCAGGTGAACAGTATAAGTGAGGAGAGTGAGTTCCCCTGATGGTTTAATATACACGAGACATGTTACCAGGTGAACAGTATAAGTGAGGAGAGTGTATTCCACTGATGGTTTAATATACACGGGACATGTTACCAGGTGAACTGTATAAGTGAGGAGAGTGTATTCCCCTGATGGTTTAATATACACAGGACATGTTGCCAGGTGAACAGTATAAGTGAGGAGAGTGAGTTCCCCTGATGGTTTAATATACACGGGACATGTCACCAGGTGAACAGTATAAGTGAGGAGAGTGAGTTCCCCTGATGGTTTAATATACACGAGACATGTTACCAGGTGAACAGTATAAGTGAGGAGAGTGTATTCCCCTGATGGTTTAATATACACGGGACATGTTGCCAGGTGAACAGTATAAGTGAGGAGAGTGAGTTCCCCTGATGGTTTAATATACACGAGACATGTTACCAGGTGAACAGTATAAGTGAGGAGAGTGTATTCCCCTGATGGTTTAATATACACAGGACATGTTGCCAGGTGAACAATATATGTGAAGAGAGTGTGTTGCCCTGATGATTTAATATCAACGGGACATGTTACCAGGTGAAGAGCAGAAGTGAGGAGAGTGTGTTTCCCTGATTGTTTAATACATTCGGGACATGTCACCAGGTGAACAGTATAAGTGAGGAGAATGTTTTCCCCTGATGGTTTAATATACACGAGACATGTTACCAGGTGAACAATATATGTGAAGAGAGTGTGTTGCCCTGATGATTTAATATCAACGGGACATGTTACCAGGTGAAGAGCAGAAGTGAGGAGAGTGTGTTTCCCTGATTGTTTAATACATTCGGGACATGTCACCAGGTGAACAGTATAAGTGAGGAGAATGTTTTCCCCTGATGGTTTAATATACACGGGACACGTTACCTGATGAAGAGTATAAGTGAGGAGAGTGTGTTCCCCTGATTGTTTTATGCGCACGGGACATGTCACCAGGTGAAGAGTATAAGTGAGGAGATTGTGTCCCCTGATGGTTAAATATACACGGGACATGTTACCAGGTGAACAGTAGAAGTGAGGAGAGTGTGTTCCCCTGATGGTTTAATATACACGGGACATGTTACCAGGTGAACAGTATAAGTGAGGAGAGTGTGTTGCCCTGATGGTTTAATGCACACGGGACACGTCACCAGGTGAACAGTATAAGTGAGGAGAGTGTGTTCCCCTGATTGTTTAATGCACACGGGACACGTCACCAAATGAACAGTATAAGTGAGGACAGTGTGTTCCCCTGATGGTTTAATATACACGGGACATGTTACCAGGTGAACAGTATAAGTGAGGAGAGTGTGTTCCCCTGATTGTTTAATGCGCACCGGACATGTTACCAGATGAACAGTATAAGTGAGGAGAGTGTGTTCCCCTGATGGTTTAATATACACGGGACATGTTACCAGGTGAACAGTATAAGTGAGGAGAGTGTGTTCCCCTGATGGTTTAATGCACACGGGACATGTCATCAGGTGAAATCTATAAGTGAGGAGAGTGTGTTCCCCTGATGGTTTAATATACACAGGACATGTCACTAGGTGAAAAGTATAAGTGAAGAGAGTGAGTTCCCCTGATGGTTTAATATACACGAGACATGTTACCAGGTGAACTGTATATGTGAGGAGAGTGTTTTGCCCTGATGATTTAATATACATGGGACATGTTACCAGGTGAACAGTATAAGTGAGGAGAGTGTGTTCCCCTGATTGTTTAATACACACGGGTAATGTTACCAGGTGAACAGAATAGTGAGGAGAGTGTTTTCCCCTGATGGTTTATTGCGCACGGGACATGTTACCAGGTGAACAGAATAGTGAGGAGTGTGTTTTCCCCTGATTGTTTAATGCGCACGGGACATGTTTCCAGATGAACAGTATAAGTGAGGAGAGTTTGTTCCCCTGATGGTTTCATATACATGGGACATGTTACCAGGTGAACAGCATAAGTGAAGAGAATGTGTTCCCCTGATGGTTTAATATACACAGGACATGTTACCAGGTGAACAGTATAAGTGAGGAGAGTGTGTTCCCCTGATTGTTTAATGCGCACGGGACATGTTACCAGGTGAACAGAATAGTGAGGAGTGTGTTTTCCCCTGATTGTTTAATGCGCACGGGACATGTTACCAGGTGAACAGTATAATTGAAGAGAGTGTGTTCCCCTGATTGTTTAATACACACGGGACATGTTACCAGGTGAACAGAATAGTGAGGAGTGTGTTTTCCCCTGATTGTTTAATACACACGGGACATCTCACCAGGTGAACAGAATAAGTGAGGAGAGTGTGTTCCCCTGATTGTTTAATGCACACGGGACATGTTACCAGGAGAACTCTATAAGTGAGGAGAGTGTGTTCCCCTGATTGTTTAATATACACGGGACATGTTCCCAGGTGAACAGTATAAGTGAGGAGAGTGTGTTCCACTGATGGTTTAATATACGTGGGAAATGTCACCAGGTGAACAGTATAAGTGAGGAGAGTGTTTTCCCCTGATGGTTTAATATTCACAGGACATGTTACCTGGTGAAGAGTATAAGTGAGGAGAGTGTTTTCCCCAGATGGCTTAATATGCACGGGACATGTTACCAGGTGAACAGTATAAGTGAGGAGAGTGAGTTCCCCTGATGGTTTAATATACACGAGACATGTTACCAGGTGAACAGTATATGTGAGGAGAGTGTTTTCCCCTGATGGTTTAATATTCACAGGACATGTTACCTGGTGAAGAGTATAAGTGAGGAGAGTGTTTTCCCCAGATGGCTTAATATGCACGGGACATGTTACCAGGTGAACAGTATAAGTGAGGAGAGTGTTTTCCCCTGATGGTTTAATATTCACAGGACATGTTACCTGGTGAAGAGTATAAGTGAGGAGAGTGTTTCCCCCAGATGGCTTAATATGCACGGGACATGTTACCAGGTGAACAGAATAAGTGAGGAGAGTGTGTTCCCCTGATTGTTTAATGCGCACGGGACATGTTACCAGGTGAAATCTATAAGTGAGGAGAATGAGTTCCCATGATGTTTTAACTTACACGGGACATGTTACCAGGTGAACAGTATCAGTGAGGAGAGGGTGTTCCACTGATGGTTTAATATACACGGGACATGTCACCACGTGAACAGTATAAGTGAGGAGAGTGTGTTCCCCTGATGGTTTAATATACACAGGACATGTCACTAGGTGAAAAGTATAAGTGAAGAGAGTGTGTTCCCCAGATGGCTTAATATGCAAGGGACATATTACCTGGTGAAGAGTATAAGTGAGGAGAGTGTGTTCCCCTGATTGTTTAATATGCACGGGACATTTTACAAGGTGAACAGTATAAGTGAGGAGAGTGTGTTCCCCTGATGGTTTAATATACACGGGACATGTTACCAGGTGAACTGTATAGGTGAGGAGAGTGTGTTACCCTGATTGTTTAATATGCACGGGACATTTTACCAGGTGAACAGATTAAGTGAGGAGAGTGTGTTCCCCTGATGGTTTAATATACACGGGACATGTTACCAGGTGAACAGTATAAGTGAGGAGAGTGTGTTCCCCTGATGGTTTAATATACACGGGACATGTTACCAGGTGAACAGTATAAGTGAGGAGAGAGTGTTCCCCTGATTGTTTAATACGCACGGGACATGTCACCAGGTGAACAGAATAAGTGAGGAGAGTGTGTTCCCCTGATTGTTTAATACACACGGGACATGTTACCAGGTGAACAGTATAAGTGAGGAGACTGTGTTCCCCTGATTGTTTAATGCACACGGGACATGTTACCATGTGAAATCTATAAGTGAGGAGAATGAGTTCCCATGATGGTTTAACTTACACGGGACATGTTACCAGGTGAACAGTATAAGTGAGGAGAGGGTGTTCCACTGATGGTTTAATATACATGGGACATGTCACCAGGTGAATAGTATAAGTGAGGAGAGTGTGTTCCCCTGATTGTTAAATATGCACGGGACATGTTACCAGGTGAACAGTATAAGTGAGGAGAGGGTGTTCCACTGATGGTTTAATATACATGGGACATGTCACCAGGTGAACAGTATAAGTGAGGAGAGTGTGTTCCCCTGATGGTTTAACATACACGGGACATGTTACCAGGTGAACAGTATAAATGAGGAGAGTGTGTTCCCCTGATGTTTTAATATACACGGGACATGTTACCAGGTGAACAGTATAAGTGAGGAGAGTGTGTTCCCCTGATGTTTTAATATACACGGGACATGTTTCCAGGTGAACAGTATAAGTGAGGAGAGTGTGTTCCCCTGATTGTTTAATACGCACGGGACATGTTAACAGATGAACAGTATAAGTGAGGAGAGTGTGTTCCCCTGATTGTTTAATACATACGGGACATGTCACCAGGTGAACAGTATAAGTGAGCAGAGTGTGTTCCCCTGATGGTTTAATATACATGGGACATGTCACCAGGTGAACAGCATAAGTGAGGAGAGTGTGTTCCCCTGATGGTTTAATATTCACAGGACATGTTACCTGGTGAAGAGTATAAGTGAGGAGAGTGTGTTCCCCAGATGGCTGAATATGCAAGGGACATGTTACCAGGTGAACAGTATAAGTGAGGAGAGTAAGTTCCCCTGATGGTTTAATATACACGAGACATGTTACCAGGTGAACTGTATATGTGAGGAGGGTGTCTTGCCCTGATGATTTAATATACATGGGACATGTTACCAGGTGAACAGTATAAGTGAGGAGAGTCTGTTCCCCTGATTGTTTAATACACACGGGACATGTTGCCAGGTGAACAGAATAGTGAGGAGAGTGTTTTTCCCTGATGGTTTATTGCGCACGGGACATGTTACCAGGTGAACAGTATAAGTGAGGAGAGTGTGTTCCCCTGATGGTTTAATATACACGGGACATGTTACCAGGTGAAGAGTAGAAATGAGGAGAGTGTGTTCCCCTAATGGTTTAATACACACGGGTCACATCACCAGATGAACAGTATAAGTAAGGAGAGTGTGTTCCCATGATGTTTTCATATACATGTGACATGTAACCAGGTGAACAGTATAAGTGAAGAGAGTGTGTTCCCCTGATTGTTTAATACACACGGGACATGTTACCAGGTGAACAGAATAGTGAGGAGACTGTGTTCCCCTGATGGTTTAATGCGCACGGGACATGTTACCAGGTGAACAGTATAAGTGAGGAGAGTGTGTTCCCCTGATTGTTTAATGAACACGGGACATGTCACCAGGTGAACAGTATAAGTGAGCAGAGTGTGTTCCCCTGATGGTTTAATATACACGGGGCATGTCACCAGGTGAACAGTATAAGTGAGCAGAGTGTGTTCCCCTGATGGTTTAATATACACGGGGCATGTCACCAGGTGAACAGTATAAGTGAGGAGAGTGTGTTCCCCTGATGTTTTAATATACACGGGACATGTTACCAGGTGAACAGTATAAGTGAGGAGAGTGTGTTCCCCTGATGTTTTAATTTACACGGGACATGTTACCAGGTGAACAGTATAAGTGAAGAGAGTGTGTTCCCCTGATGGTTTAATATACACAGGACATGTTACCAGGTGAACAGTATAAGTGAGGCGAGTGTGTTCCCCTGATTGTTTAATACACACGGGACATGTTACCAGGTGAACAGTATAAGTGAGGAGAGGGTGTTCCACTGATGGTTTAATATACGCGGGACATGTCACCAGGTGAACAGTATAAGTGAGCAGAGTGTGTTCCCCTGATGGTTTAATATACACGGGACATGTCACCAGGTGAACAGTATAAGTGAGCAGAGTGTGTTCCCCTGATGGTTTAATATACACGGGGCATGTCACCAGGTGAACAGTATAAGTGAGGAGAGTGTGTTCCCCTGATGTTTTAATATACACGGGACATGTTACCAGGTGAACAGTATAAGTGAGGAGAGTGTGTTCCCCTGATCTTTTAAAATACACGGGACATGTTACCAGGTGAACAGTATAAGTGAAGAGAGTGTGTTCCCCTGATGGTTTAATATACACAGGACATGTTACCAGGTGAACAGTATAAGTGAGGCGAGTGTGTTCCCCTGATTGTTTAATACACACGGGACATGTTACCAGGTGAACAGAATAGTGAGGAGAGTGTTTTCCCCTGATGGTTTATTGCGCACGGGACATTTTACCAGGTGAACAGTATAAGTGAGGAGAGTGTGTTCCCCTGATGGTTTCATACACACAGGACATGTTACCAGGTGAACAGTATAAGTGAGGAGAGTGTGTTCCCCTGATGTTTTAATATACACGGGACATGTTACCAGGTGAACAGTATAAGTGAGGAGAGTGTGTTCCCCTGATGTTTTAATATACACGGGACATGTTACCAGGTGAACAGTATAAGTGAAGAGAGTGTGTTCCCCTGATGGTTTAATATACACAGGACATGTTACCAGGTGAACAGTATAAGTGAGGCGAGTGTGTTCCCCTGATTGTTTAATACACACGGGACATGTTACCAGGTGAACAGAATAGTGAGGAGAGTGTTTTCCCCTGATGGTTTAATGCGCACGGGACATGTTACCAGGTGAAGAGGAGAAGTGAGGAGAGTGTGTTCCCCTAATGGTTTAATACACACGGGTCACATCACCAGATGAACAGTATAAGTGAGGAGAGTGTATTCCCCTGATTTTTTAATGCACACGGGACATGTTACCAGGTGAACAGTAGAAGTGAGGAGAGTGTGTTCCCCTGATGGTTTCACATATATGGGACATGTTACCAGGTGAACAGTATAAGTGAAGAGAGTGTGTTCCCCTGATGGTTTAATATACACGGGACATGTTACCAGGTGAACAGTATAAGTGAAGAGAGTGTGTTCCCCTGATGGTTTAATATACACGGGACATGTTACCAGGTGAACAGTGTAAGTGAGGAGAGTGTGTTCCCCTGATTGTTTAATACACACGGGACATGTTACCAGGTGAACAGAATAGTGAGGAGAGTGTTTTCCCCTGATGGTTTAATGCGCACGGGACATGTTACCAGGTGAACAGTATAAGTGAGGAGAGTGTGTTCCCCTGATTGTTTAATACACACGGGACATGTTACCAGGTGAACAGTATAAGTGAGGAGAGGGTGTTCCCCTGATTGTTTAATACACACGGGACATGTTACCAGGTGAACAGTATAAGTGAGGAGAGGGTGTTCCCCTGATTGTTTAATGCACACAGGACATGTTACCAGGTGAACAGTATAAGAGAGGAGAGTGTGTTCCCCTGATGGTTTAATATACACAGGACATGTTACCAGGTGAACAGTATAAGTGAGGAGAGTGTGTTCCCCTGATTGTTTAATGCGCACGGGACATGTTACCAGGTGAACAGTATAAGTGAGGAGAGGGTGTTCCACTGATGGTTTAATATACATGGGACATGTCACCAGGTGAACAGTATAAGTGAGGAGAGTGTGTTCCCATGATGGTTTAATATACGCGGGACATGTCACCAGGTGAACAGTATAAGTGAGCAGAGTGTGTTCGCCTGATGGTTTAATATACACGGGACATGTCACCAGGTGAACAGTGTAAGTGAGGAGAGTGTGTTCCCCTGATGGTTTAATATACACAGGACATGTCACTAGGTGAATAGTATAAGTGAAGAGAGTGTGTTCCCCAGATGGCTTAATATGCACGGGACATGTTACCAGGTGAACAGTATAAGTGAGGAGAGTGAGTTCCCCTGATTGTTTAATACATACGGGACATGTTACCAGGTGAACAGAATAGTGAGGAGAGTGTTTTCCCCCGTTGGTTTGACATGCACAGGACATGTCACCAGGTGAACAGTATAAGTGAGGAGAGTGTGTTCCCCTGATGGTTTAATATACACGGGACATGTTACCAGGTGAACAGTATAAGTGTGGAGAGTGTGTTGCCCTGATGGTTTAATACACACGGGACATGTTACCAGGTGAACAGTATAAGTGAGGAGAGTGTGTTCCCCTGATGGTTTAATAAACACAGGACATGTTACCAGGTGAAGAGTAGAAGAGAGGAGAGTGTGTTCCCCTAATGGTTTAATACGCACGGGTCACATCACCAGATGAACAGTATAAGTGAGGAGAGTGTGTTCCCCTGATTTTATAATGCACACGGGACATGTTACCAGGTGAACAGTATAAGTGAGGAGAGTGTGTTCCCCTGATTGTTTAATGCACACGGGACATGTTACCAGGTGAACAGAATAGTGAGGAGAGTGTGTTCCCCTGATGGTTTAATGCGCACGGGACATGTCACCAGGTGAAAAGTATAAGTGAGGAGAGTGTGTTCCCCTGATTGTTTAATATACACGGGACATGTTACCAGATGAACAGTAGAAGTGAGGAGAGTGTGTTCCCCTGATGGTTTCACAGATATGGGACATGTTACCAGGTGAACAGTATAAGTGAAGAGAGTGTGTTCCCCTGATGGTTTAATATACACGGGACATGTTACCAGGTGAACAGTATAAGTGAAGAGAGTGTGTTCCCCTGATGGTTTAATATACACGGGACATGTTACCAGGTGAACAGTATAAGTGAGGAGAGTGTGTTCCCCTGATTGTTTAATACACACGGGACATGTTACCAGGTGAACAGAATAGTGAGGAGAGTGTTTTCCCCTGATGGTTTAATATACACGGGACATGTTACCAGGTGAACAGTATAAGTGAAGAGAGTGTGTTCCCCTGATGGTTTAATATACACGGGACATGTTACCAGGTGAACAGTATAAGTGAGGAGAGTGTGTTCCCCTGATTGTTTAATACACACGGGACATGTTACCAGGTGAACAGAATAGTGAGGAGAGTGTTTTCCCCTGATGGTTTAATGCGCACGGGACATGTTACCAGGTGAACAGTATAAGTGAGGAGAGTGTTTTCCCCTGATGGTTTAATACAGACGGGACATGTTACCAGATGAACAGTATAAGTGAGGAGTGTGTGTTCCCCTGATTGTTTAATGCGCACGGGACATGTTACCAGATGAACAATATAAGTGAGGAGAATGTGTTCCCCTGTTTGTTTAATACACACGGGACATGTTACCAGGTGAACAGTATAAGTGAGGAGAGTGTGTTCCCCTGATGGTTTAATATACGCGGGACATGTCACCAGGTGAACAGTTTTCGTGAGGAGAGTGTGTTCCCATGATGGTTTAATGCACACGGGACATGTTACCAGGTGAAATCTATAAGTGAGGAGAGTGTGTTACCCTGATTGTTTAATACACACGGGACATGTCACCAGGTGAACAGTATAAGTGAGCAGAGTGTGTTCCCCTGATGGTTTAATATACACGGGACATGTCACCAGGTGAACAGTATAAGTGAGGAGAGTGTGTTCCCCTGATTGTTTAATGCGCACGGGACATGTTACCAGATGAACAATATAAGTGAGGAGAGTGTGTTCCCCTGATGGTTTAATGCACACGGGACATGTTACCAGGTGAAATCTATAAGTGAGGAGAGTGTGTTCCCCTGATGGTTTAATGCACACGGGACATGTTACCAGGTGAAATCTATAAGTGAGGAGAGTGTGTTCCCCTGATTGTTTAATACACACGGGACATGTCACCAGGTGAACAGTATAAGTGAGGAGAGTGTGTTCCCCTGATGGTTTAATATTCACAGGACATGTTACCTGGTGAAGAGTATAAGTGAAGAGAGTGTGTTCCCCAGATGGCTTAATATGCACGGGACATGTTACCAGGTGAACAGGATAAGTGAGGAGAGTGAGTTCCCCTGATTGTTTAATACATACGGGACATGTTACCAGGTGAACAGTATAAGTGAGGAGACTGTGTTGCCCGGATGGTTTCATAAACACGGGACATGTTACCAGGTGAACAGTTGAAGTGAGGAGAGTGTGTTCCCCTGATGGTTTAATATACACGGGACATGTTACCAGGTGAACAGTAGAAGTGAGGAGAGTGTGTTGCCCTGATGGTTTAATATACACAGGACATGTTACCAGGTGAAGAGTAGAAGAGAGGACAGTGTTTTCCCCTAATGGTTTAATACACACGGGACATGTTACCAGATGAACAGTATAAGTGAGGAGACTGTGTTCCCCTGATTTTTTAATGCACACGGGACATGTTACCAGGTGAACAGTAGAAGTGAGGAGAGTGTGTTCCCCTGATGGTTTCATATACATGGGACATGTTACCAGGTGAACAGTATAAGTGAAGCGAGTGTGTTCCCCTGATGGTTTAATATACACAGGACATGTTACCAGGTGAACAGTATAAGTGAGGAGAGTGTGTTCCCCTGATTGTTTAATACACACGGGACATGTTACCAGGTGAACAGAATAGTGAGGAGAGTGTTTTCCCCTGATGGTTTAATGCGCACGGGACATGTTACCAGGTGAAGAGTATAAGTGAGGAGATTGTGTTCCCCTGATTGTTTTTTACGCACGGGACATGTCACCAGGTGAACAGTATAAGTGAGGAGAGTGTGTTCCCCTGATTGTTTAATACGCACGGGACATGTTACCAGATGAACAGTATAAGTGAGGAGAGTGTGTTCCCCTGATTGTTTAATATACACGGGACATGTCAACAGATGAACAGAATAAGTGAGGAGAGTGTGTTCCCCTGATTGTTTAATGCACATGGGACATGTTACCAGGTGAAATCTATAAGTGAGGAGAGTGAATTCCCATGATGGTTTAACTTACACGGGACATGTTTCCAGGTGAACAGTATAAGTGAGGAGAGGGTGTTCCCCTGATGGTTTAATATACGTGGGACATGTTACCAGGTGAACAGTATAAGTGAGGAGAGTGTGTTCCCCTGATGGTTTAATATACGTGGGACATGTTACCAGGTGAACAGTATAAGAGAGGAGAGTGCGTTCCCCTGATGGTTTAATATACGCGGCACATGTTACCAGGTGAACAGTATAAGTGAGGAGAGTGTGTTCCCCTGATGGTTGAATATTCACAGGACATGTTACCTGGGTAAGAGTATAAGTGAGGAGAGTGTGTTCCCCTGATGGTTTAATATTCACAGGACATGTTACTTGGTGAAAAGTATAAGTGAGGAGAGTGTGTTCCCCAGATGGCTTAATATGCACGGGACATGTTACCAGGTGAACAGAATAAGTGAGGAGAGTGAGTTCCCCTGATGGTTTAATATACACGAGACATGTTACCAGGTGAACAGTATATATGAGGAGAGTGTGTTGCCCTGATGATTTAATATACACGGGACATGTTACCAGGTGAAGAGCAGAAGTGAGGAGAGTGTGTTCCCCTCATTCTTTAATATACTCGGGACATGTCACCATGTGAACAGTATAAGTGAGGAGAGTGTGTTCCCCTGATGGTTTAATATACACGGGACACGTTACCTGATGAAGAGTATAAGTGAGGAGAGTGTGTTCCCCTGATGGTTTAATGCACACGGGACATGTCACCAGGTGAAGAGTATAAGTGAGGAGAGTGTGTTCCCCTGATGGTTTAATATACACGGGACATGTCACCAGGTGAACAGTATAAGTGAGGAGAGTGTGTTCCCCTGATGGTTTAATATACACGGGACATGTCACCAGGTGAACAGAAAAAGTGAGGAGAGTGTGTTCCCCTGATGGTTTAATATACACGGGACATGTCACCAGGTGAACAGTATAAGTGAGGAGAGTGTGTTCCCCTGATGGTTTAATATACACGGGACATGTTACCAGGTGAACAGTATAAGTGAGGAGAGTGTGTTCCCCTGATTGTTTAATATACGCAGGACATGTTACCAGGTGAACAGTATAAGTGAGGAGAGTGTGTTCCCCTGATGGTTTAATACGCACGGGACATGTCACCAGATGAACAGTATAAGTGAGGAGAGTGTGTTCCCCTGATGGATTAATATAAACAGGACACGTTACCAGGTGAACAGAATAGTGAGGAGAGTGTTTTCCCATGATGGTTTAATGCACACGGGACATGTCACCAGGTGAACAGTATAAGTGAGGAGAGTGTGTTCCCCTGATGGTTTAATATTCACAGGACATGTTACCTGGTGAAGAGTATAAGTGAGGAGAGTGTGTTCCCCTGATGGTTTAATATACACAGGACATGGTACCAGGTGAAAAGTATAAGTGAAGAGAGTGTGTTCCCCAGATGGCTTAATATGCACGGGACATGTTACCAGGTGAACAGTATAAGTGAGGAGAGTGAGTTCCCCTGATGGTTTAATATACACGGGACATGTTACCAGGTGAACAGTATAAGTGAAGAGAGTGTGTTGCCCTGATGATTTAATATACACGGGACATGTTACCAGGTGAAGAGCAGAAGTGAGGAGAGTGTGTTCCCCTGATGGTTTAATATACACGAGACATGTTACCAGGTGAACAGTATATGTGAGGAGAGTGTGTTGCCCTGATGATTTAATATACACGGGACATGTTACCAGGTGAAGAGCAGAAGTGAGGAGAGTGTGTTCCCCTGATTGTTTAATACACACGGGACATGTCACCAGGTGAACAGTATAAGTGAGGAGAGTGTGTTCCCCTGATGGTTTAACATACACGGGACATGTTACCTGGTGAACAGTATAAGTGAGGAGAGTGTGTTCCCCTGATGGTTTAACATACACGGGACATGTTACCAGGTGAACAGTATAAGTGAGAAGAGTGTGTTGCCCTGATGGTTTAATACACACGGGACATGTTACCAGGTGAACAGTATAAGTGAGGAGAGTGTGTTCCCCTGATGGTTTAATATACACGGGACATGTTACCAGGTGAACAGTATAAGTGAGGAGAGTGTGTTGCACTGATTGTTTAATGCACACGGGACATGTTACCAGGTGAACAGTATAAGTGAGGAGAGTGTGTTCCCCTGATGATTTAATACACACGGGACATGTTACCAGGTGAACAGTATAAGTGAGGAGAGTGTGTTCCCCTGATTTTTTAATGCACACGGGACATGTTACCAGGTGAACAGTAGAAGTGAGGAGACTGTGTTCCCCTGATGGTTTCATATACATGGGACATGTTACCAGGTGAACAGTATAAGTGAAGAGAGTGTGTTCCCCTGATGGTTTAATATACACGGGACATGTCACCAGGTGAACAGTATAGGTGAGCAGAGTGTGTTCCCCTGATGGTTTAATGCACACGGGACATGTTTCCAGGTGAACAGTATAAGTGAGGAGAGTGTGTTCCCCTGATGGTTTAATATACACGGGACATGTTACCAGGTGAACAGTATAAGTGAGGAGAGTGTGTTCCCCTGATTGTTTAATACACACGGGACATGTCACCAGGTGAACAGTATAAGTGAGAAGAGTGTGTTCCCCTGATGGTTTAATATTCACAGGACATGTTACCTGGTGAAGAGTATAAGTGAAGAGAGTGTGTTCCCCAGATGGCTTAATATGCACGGGACATGTTACCAGGTGAACAGGATAAGTGAGGAGAGTGAGTTCCCCTGATTGTTTAATACATACGGGACATGTTACCAGGTGAACAGTATAAGTGAGGAGAATGTGTTGCCCGGATGGTTTAATACACACGGGACATGTTACCAGGTGAACAGTTGAAGTGAGGAGAGTGTGTTCCCCTGATGATTTAATACACACGGGACATGTTACCAGGTGAACAGTATAAGTGAGGATAGTGTGTTCCCCTGATGGTTTAATATACACGGGACATGTTACCAGGTGAACAGTATAAGTGAGGAGAGTGTGTTGCCCTGATTGTTTAATGCACACGGGACATGTTACCAGGTGAACAGTATAAGTGAGGAGAGTGTGTTCCCCTGATGATTTAATACACACGGGACATGTTACCAGGTGAACAGTATAAGTGAGGATAGTGTGTTCCCCTGATGGTTTAATATACACGGGACATGTTACCAGGTGAACAGTATAAGTGAGGAGAGTGTGTTCCCCTGATTGTTTAATGCACACGGGACATGTTACCAGGTGAACAGTATAAGTGAGGAGAGTGTGTTCCCCTGATGATTTAATACACACGGGACATGTTACCAGGTGAACAGTATAAGTGAGGAGAGTGTGTTCCCCTGATTTTTTAATGCACACGGGACATGTTACCAGGTGAACAGTAGAAGTGAGGAGAGTGTGTTCCCCTGATGGTTTCATATACATGGGACATGTTACCAGGTGAACAGTATAAGTGAAGAGAGTGTGTTCCCCTGATGGTTTAATATGCACAGGACATGTTACCAGGTGAACAGTATAAGTGAGGAGAGTGTGTTCCCCTGATGGTTTAATATTCACAGGACATGTTACCTGGTGAAGAGTATAAGTGAAGAGAGTGTGTTCCCCAGATGGCTTAATATGCACGGGACATGTTACCAGGTCAACAGTATAAGTGAGGAGAGTGAGTTCCCCTGATGGTTTAATATACACGGGACATGTTACCAGGTGAACAGTATAAGTGAGGAGAGTGTGTTCCCCTGATGGTTTAAATTACACGGGACATGTTACCCGGTGAACAGTATAAGTGAGGAGAGGGTGTTCCACTGATGGTTTAATAAACGTGGGACATGTCACCAGGTGAACAGTATAAGAGAGGAGAGTGTGTTCCCCTGATGGTTTAATATACGCGGGACATGTCACCAGGTGAACAGTATAAGAGCGTAGAGTGTGTTCCCCTGATGGTTCTATATACACGGGACATGTCACCAAAAGAACAGTATAAGTGAAGAGAGTGTGTTCCCCTGATGTTTTAATATACACGAGACATGTTACCAGGTGAACAGTATAATGAGGAGAGTGTGTTCCCCTGATTGTTTAAGATACACGAGACATGTTACCAGGTAAACAGTATATGTGAGGAGAGTGTGTTGCCCTGATGGTTTAATATACACGAGACATGTTACCAGGTGAACAGTATAAGTGAGGAGAGTGTGTTCCCCTGATTGTTTAATACGCACGGGACATGTTACCAGGTGAACAGTATAAGTGAGGAGAGTGTGTTCCCCTGATTGTTTAATACACACGGGACATGTTACCAGGTGAACAGAATAGTGAGGAGAGTGTTTTCCCATGATGGTTTAATATTCACAGGACATGTTACCTGGGGAACAGAATAGTGAGGAGAGTGTTTTCCCATGATAGTTCAAAGCCCACGGGACATGTTACCAGGTCAACAGTATAAGTGAGGAGAGTGTGTTCCCCTGATTGTTTAATGCACACAGGACATGTTACCAGGTGAACAGTATAAGTGAGGAGTGGGTGTTCCACTGATGGTTTAATAAACGTGGGACATGTCACCAGGTGAACAGTATAAGAGAGGAGAGTGCGTTCCCCTGATGGTTTAATATACGCGGGACATGTCACCAGGTGAACAGTATAAGTGAGGAGAGTGTGTTCCCCTGATGGTTTAATATTCACAGGACATGTTATCTGGAGAAGAGTAAAAGTGAGGAGAGTGTGTTCCCCTGATGGTTTAATATACACGAGACATGTTACCAGGTGAACAGTATAATGAGGAGAGTGTGTTCCCCTGATTGTTTAAGATACACGAGACATGTTACCAGGTAAACAGTATATGTGAGGAGAGTGTGTTGCCCTGATGGTTTAATGTACACGAGACATGTTACCAGGTGAACAGTGTAAGTGAGGAGAGTGTGTTCCCCTGATTGTTTAATACGCACGGGACATGTTACCAGGTGAACAGTAGAAGTGAGGAGAGTGTGTTCCCCTGATTGTTTAATACGCACGGGACATGTTACCAGGTGAACAGTATAAGTGAGGAGAGTGTGTTCCACTGATGGTTTAATATACGTGGGACATGTTACCAGGTGAACAGTATAAGTGATGAGAGTGTGTTCCCCTGATGGTTTAAGATACACGGGACACGTTACCTGATGAAGAGTATAAGTGAGGAGAGTGAGTTCCCCTGATTGTTTAATGCACACGGGATATGTCACCAGGTGAACAGTATAAGTGAGGAGAGTGTATTCCCCTGATGGTTTTATGCGCACGGGACATGTCACCAGGTGAACAGTACAAGAGAGGAGAGTGTGTTCCCCTGATGGCTTAACATGCACGGGACATTTTACCAGGTGAACAGTATAAGTGAGGAGAGTGTGTTCCCCTGATGGTTTAATATAAACGAGACATGTTACCAGGTGAACAGTATATGTGAGGAGACTGTATTCCCCTGATGGTTTAATATACACGCGACATGTTACGAGGTGAACAGTATAAGTGAGGAGAGTGTGTTCCCCTGATGGTTTAATATACACGAGACATGTTACCAGGTGAACAGTATAAGTGAGGAGAGTGTTTTCCAATGATGGTTTAATGCACACGGGACATGTCACCAGGTGAACAGTATATGTGAGGAGAGTGTGTTCCCCTGATGGTTTAATATACACGAGACATGTTACCTGGTGAAGAGTATAAGTGAGGAGAGTGTGTTCCCCAGATGGCTGAATATGTACAGGACATGTTACCAGGTGAACAGTATAAGTGAGGAGAGTGCTTTCCCCTGATGGTTTAATATACACGGGACATGTCACTAGGTGAAAAGTATATGTGAGGAGAGTGTGTTCCCCTGATGGTTTAATATACACGAGACATGTTACCTGGTGAAGAGTATAAGTGAGGAGAGTGTGTTCCCCAGATGGCTGAATATGTACAGGACATGTTACCAGATGAACAGAATAGTGAGGAGAATGTTTTCCCCTGATGGTTTAATGCGCACGGGACATGTTACCAGGTGAACAGTATAAGTGAGGAGAGTGTGTTCCCCTGATTGTTTAATACGCACCGGACATGTTACCAGGTGAACAGCATAAGTGAGGAGAGTGTGTTCCCCTGATTGTTTAATACGCACGTGACATGTCACCAGGTGAACTGTATAAGTGAGGTGAGAGTGTTCCCCTGATGGTTTAATATACACGGGACATGTTACCAGGTGAACAGTATAAGTGAGGAGAGTGTGTTCCCCTGATGGTTTAATATACACGGGACATGTTACCAGATGAACAGAATAGTGAGGAGAATGTTTTCCCCTGATGGTTTAATGCGCACGGGACATGTTACCAGGTGAACAGTATAAGTGAGGAGAGTGTGTTCCCCTGATTGTTTAATACTCACCGGACATGTTACCAGGTGAACAGCATAAGTGAGGTGAGTGTGTTCCCCTGATGGTTTAATATACACGGGACATGTTACCAGGTGAACATTATCAGTGAAGAGAGTGTGTTCCCCTGATTGTTTAATACACACGGGACATGTTACCTGGTGAACAGTATAAGTGAGGAGAGTGAGTTCCCCTGATGGTTTAATATACACAGGACATGTTACCTGGTGAATAGTATAAGTGAGGAGAGTGTGTTCCCCTGATTGTTTAACACACACGGGACATGTTACCTGGTGAACAGTATAAGTGAGGAGAGTGTGATCACCTGATGGTTTAATACACACGGGACATGTCACCAGGTGAACAGTATAAGTGAGGAGAGTGTGTTCCCCTGATTGTTTAATACACACGGGACATGTTACCAGGTGAACAGTATAAGTGAGGAGAGTGTGTTCCCCTGATTGTTTAACACACACGGGACATGTTACCTGGTGAATAGTATAAGTGAGGAGAGTGTGTTCCCCTGATTGTTTAACACACACGGGACATGTTACCTGGTGAACAGTATAAGTGAGGAGAGTGTGTTCCCCTGATTGTTTAATACACACGGGACATGTCACCAGGTGAACAGAATAAGTGAGGAGAGTGTGTTCCCCTGATTGTTTAACACACACGGGACATGTCACCAGGTGAACAGAATAAGTGAGGAGAGTGTGTTCCTCTGATGGTTTAATATACACAGGACATGTTACCAGGTGAACAGTATAAGTGAGGAGAGTGTGTTCCCCTGATTGTTAAATGCACACGGGACATGTTACCAGTTGAAATCTATAAGAGAGGAGAGTGAGTTCCCATGATGGTTTAACTCACACGGGACATGTTACCAGGTGAACAGTATAAGTGAGGAGAGAGTGTTACACTGATGGTTTAATATACGTGGGACATGTCACCAGGTGAACAGAATAAATGAGGAGAGTGTGTTCCCCTGATGGTTTAATATTCACAGGACATGTTAACTGGTGAAGAGTATAAGTGAGGAGAGTGTGTTCCCCTGATGGTTTAATATACACGGGACATGTTACCAGGTGAACAGTATAAGTGAGGAGAGTGAGTTCCCCTGATGGTTTAATATACACGAGACATGTTACCAGGTGAACAGTATATGTGAGGAGAGTGTGTTGACCTGATGGTTTAATATTCACAGGACATGTTAACTGGTGAAGAGTATAAGTGAGGAGAGTGTGTTCCCCTGATTGTTTAATGCACACGGGATATGTCACCAGGTGAAGAGTATAAGTGAGGAGAGTGTGTTCCCCTGATGGTTTAACATACACGGGACATGTTACCAGGTGAACAGTAAAAGTGAGGAGATTGTGTTCCCCTGATTGTTTAACATACACGGGACATGTTACCAGGTGAACAGTATAAGTGAGGAGAGTGTGTTCCCCTGATGGTTTAATATACACGGGACATGTCACCAGGTGAACAGTAGAAGTAAGGAGAGTGTGTTCCCCTGATGGTTTAATATACACGCGACATGTTACCAGGTGAACAGTCTATGTGAGGAGAGTGTGTTGCCCTGATGGTTTAATATACAAGCGACATGTTACCAGGTGAACAGTATAAGTGAGGAGAGTGTGTTCCCCTGATGGTTTAATATACAAGACACATGTTAACAGGTGAACAGTATATGTGATGAGAGTGTGTTGCACTGATGGTTTAATATACACGAGACATGTTACCAGGTGAAAAGTATAAGTGAGGAGAGTGTGTTCCCCAGATGGCTTAATATGCACGGGACATGTTACCATTTGAACAGTATATGTGAGGAGAGTGTGTTGCACTGATGGTTTAATATACACGAGACATGTTACCAGGTGAGCAGTATAAGTGAGGAGAGTGTGTTCCCCTGATGGTTTAACATGCACGGGACATTTTACCAGGTGAACAGTATAAGTGAGGAGAGTGTGTTCCCCTAATGGTTTAATACACACGGGACATGTTACCAGGTGAAGAGTATAAGTGAGGAGAGTGTGTGCCCCTGATGGTTTAACATACACAGGATATGTTACCAGGTAAACAGTATAAGTGAGGAGAGTGTGTTCCCCTGATGGTTTAATATACACAGGACATGTTACCAGGTGAACAGTATAAGTGAGGAGAGTGTGTTCCCCTGATTGTTTAATTCACACGGGACATGTTACCAGGTGAACAGAATAGTGAGGAGAGTGTTTTCCAATGATGGTTTAATGCACACGGGACATGTCACCAGGTGAACAGTATATGTGAGGAGAGTGTGTTCCCCTGATGGTTTAATATTCACAGGACATGTTACCTGGTGAAGAGTATAAGTGAGGAGAGTGTGTTCCCCAAATGGCTGAATATGCACAGGACATGTTACCAGGTGAACAGTATAAGTGAGGAGAGTGTGTTGCCCTGATGGTTTAATATACACAGGACATGTCACGAGGTGAAAAGTATAAGTGAGGAGAGTGTGTTCCCCTGATTGTTTAATACGCACGGGACATGTCACCAGGTGAACAGTATAAGTGAGGTGAGTGTGTTCCCCTGATGGTTTAATATACACGGGACATGTTACCAGGTGAACAGTAAAAGTGAGGAGAGTGTGTTCCCCTGATTGTTTAATACACACGGGACATGTCACCAGGTGAACAGTATAAGTGAGGTGAGTGTGTTCCCCTGATGGTTTAATATACACGGGACATGTTACCAGGTGAACAGTAAAAGTGAGGAGAGTGTGTTCCCCTGATGGTTTAATATACACGGGACATGTTACCAGATGAACAGTAGAGGTGAGGAGAGTGTGTTCCCCTGATGGTTTAATATGCACGGGACATGTTACCAGGTGAACAGTATAAGTGAGGAGAATGTGTTCTCCTGATTGTTTAATACGCACGGGACATGTCACCAGGTGAACAGTATAAGTGAGGAGAGTGTGTTCCCCTGATGTTTTAATATACACGGGACATGTTACCAGGTGAACAGTATAAGTGAGGAGAGTGTGTTCCCCTCATGGTTTAATACACACGGGACATGTTACCAGGTGAAGAGTATAAGTGAGGAGAGTGTGTGCCCCTGATGGTTTAACATACACAGGATATGTTACCAGGTGAACAGTAGAAGTGAGGAGAGTGTGTTCCCCTGATTGTTTAATACGCACGGGTCATGTCACCAGGTGAACAGTATAAGTGAGGAGAGTGTGTTCCCCTGATGGTTTAATATACACGGGACATGTTACCATGTGAACAGTATAAGTGAGGAGAGTGTGTTCCCCTCATGGTTTAATACACACGGGACATGTTACCAGGTGAAAAGTATAAGTGAGGAGAGTGTGTGCCCCTGATGGTTTAACATACACAGGATATGTTACCAGGTAAACAGTATAAGTGAGGAGAGTGTGTTCCCCTGATGGTTTAATAGACCCAGGACATGTTACCAGGTGAACAGTATAAGTGAGGAGAGTGTGTTCCCCGATTGTTTAATTCACACGGGACATGTTACCAGGTGAACAGTATATGTGAGGAGAGTGTGTTCCCCTGATGGTTTAATATTCACAGGACATGTTACCTGGTGAAGAGTATAAGTGAGGAGAGTGTGTTCCCCAGATGGCTGAATATGCACAGGACATGTTACCAGGTGAACAGAATAGTGAGGAGAGTGTGTTCCCTTGATTGTTTAATACACACGGGACATGTTACCAGGTGAACAGAATAGTGAGGAGAGTGTGTTCCCCTGATTGTTTAATACACACGGGACATGTTACCAGGTGAACAGTATAAGTGAGGAGAGTGTGTTCCCCTGATTGTTTAATGCACACGGTTTTTGTCACCAGCTGAACAGTATAAGTGAGGAGAGTGTGTTCCCCTGATTGTTTAATACACACGGGACATGTTACCTGGTGAACAGTATAAGTGAGGAGACTGTATTCCCCTGATGGTTTAATATACACGGGACATGTTAGCATGTGAACAGTATAAGTGAGGAGAAAGTGTTCCCCTGATTGTTAAATGCACACGGGACATGTTACCAGGTGAAATCTATAAGTGAGGAGACTGTGTTCTCCTGATGGTTTAACTCACACGGGACATGTTACCAGGTGAACTGTATAAGTGAGGAGAGTGTGTTCCCCTGATGGTTTAATATACACAGGACATGTTACTAGGTGAAAAGTATAAGTGAGGAGAGTGTGTTCCCCAGATGGCTTAATATGCACGGGACATGTTACCAGGTGAACAGTATAAGTGAGGAGAGTGAGTTCCCCTGATGGTTTAATATACACGAGACATGTTACCAGGTGAACAGTACATGTGAGGAGAGTGTGTTGACCTGATGATTTAATATAAACTGGACATGTTACCAGGTGAAGAGCATGAGTGAGGAGAGTGTGTTCCCCTGATGGTTTAATATACACGGGACACGTTACCTGATGAAGAGTATAAGTGAGGAGAGTGTGTTCCCCTGATGGTTTAACATACACGGGACATTTTACCAGGTGAACAGTAAAAGTGAGGAGATTGTGTTCCCCTGATTGTTTAACATACACGGGACATGTTACCAGGTGAACAGTATAAGTGAGGAGAGTGTGTTCCCCTGATGGTTTAATATACACGGGACATGTCACCAGGTGAACAGTAGAAGTAAGGAGAGTGTGTTCCCCTGATGGTTTAATATACACGGGACAAGTTACCAGGTGAACAGTATAAGTGAGGAGAGTTTGTTGCCCTGATGGTTTAATATACACGGGACATGTTACCAGGTGAACAGAATAGTGAGGAGAGTGTTTTCCCCTGATGGTTTAATGCGCACGGGACATGTTACCAGGTGAAAAGTATAAGTGAGGAGAGTGTGTTCCCCTGATTGTTTAATGCAAACGGGACACGTCACCAGGTGAACAGTATAAGTGAGGAGAGTGTGTTCCCCTGATTGTTTAATAAACACGGGACATGTTACCAGGTGAAGAGTATAAGTGAGGAGAGTGTGTTCCCCTGATTTTTTAATACACACGGGACATGTTACCAGGTGAACAGTATAAGTGAGGAGAGTGTGTTCCCCTGATGGTTTAATATACACGGGACATGTTACCAGGTGAACAGTAGAAGTGAGGAGAGTGTGTTCCCCTGATTGTTTAATACGCACGGGACATGTTACCAGATGAACAGTATAAGTGAGGAGAGTGTGTTCCCCTGATTGTTTAATACACATGGGACATGTCACCAGGTGAACAGAATAAGTGAGGAGAGTGTGTTCCCCTGATGGTTTAACTTACACGGGACATGTTACCAGGTAAACAGTATAAGTGAGGAGAGGGTGTTCCACTGATGGTTTAATATACGCGGGACATGTTACCAGGTGAACAGTATAAGTGAGGAGAGGGTGTTCCACTGATGGTTTGATATACGCGGGACATGTCACCAGGTGAACAGTATAAGTGAGGAGAGTGTTTTCCCCTGATGGTTTAATAATTCACAGGACATGTTACCTGGTGAAAAGTATAAGTGAAGAGAGTGTGTTCCCCAGATGGCTTAATATGCACGGGACATGTTACCAGGTGAACAGTAGAAGTGAGGAGAGTGAGTTCCCCTGATGATTTAATATAAACGGGACATGTTACCAGGTGAAGAGCAGTAGTGAGGAGAGTGTGTTCCCCTGATTGATTAATATACACAGGACATGTTACCAGGTGAACAGTATAAATGAGGAGATTGTGTTCCCCTGATTGTTTAATACACACGGGACATGTTACCAGGTGAACAGAATAGTGAGGAGAGTGTTTTCCCCTGTTGGTTTAATGCGCACGGGACATGTTACCAGGTGAACAGTATAAGTGAGGAGAGTGTGTTGCCCTGATGGTTTAATACGCAAGGGACATGTCACCAGGTGAACAGTATAAGTGAGGAGAGTGTGTTCCCCTGATGGTTTAATATACACGGGACATGTTACCAGGTGAACAGTATAAGTGAGGATAGTTTGTTGCCCTGATTATTTAATATACACGGGACATGTTACCAGGTGAACAGTATAAGTGAGGAGAGTGTGTTCCCCTGATGGTTTAATATTCACAGGACATGTTACCTGGTGAAGAGTATAAGTGAGGAGAGTGTGTTCCCCAGATGGCTGAATATGCACAGGACATGTTACCAGGTGAACAGTATAAGTGAGGAGAGTGTGTTCCCCTGATGGTTTAATATACACGGGACATGTTACCAGATGAACAGTATAAGTGAGGAGAGTGTGTTCCCCTGATGATTTAATATACACGGGACATGTTACCAGAGGAACAGTATAAGTGAGGAGAGTGTGTTCCCCTGATTTTTTAATGCACACGGGACATGTCACTAGGTGAAAAGTACAAGTGAGGAGAGTGTGTTCCCCTGATTGTTTAATACGCATGGGACATGTCACCAGGTGAACAGTATAAGTGAGGTGAGTGTGTTCCCCTGATGATTTAATATACACAGGACATGTTACCAGATGAACAGTATAAGTGAGGAGAGTGTGTTCCTCTGATTTTTTAATGCACACGCGACATGTTACCAGGTGAACAGTAGAAGTGAGGAGAGTGTGTTCCCCTGATGGTTTCATATACATGGGACATGTTACCAGGTGAACAGTATAAGTGAGGAGAGTGTGTTCCCCTGATTGTTTAATACACACGGGACATGTTACCAGGTGAACAGAATAGTGAGGAGAATGTTTTCCCCTGATGGATTAATACACACGGGACATGTTACCAGGTGAACAGTATAAGTGAGGTGAGTGTGTTCCCCTGATGGTTTAATATACACAGGACATGTTACCAGGTGAACATTATAGGTGAGGAGAGTGTGTTCCCCTGATTGTTTAATATAAACGGGACATGTTACCAGGTGAAATCTATAAGAGAGGAGAGTGTGTTCCCCTGATGGTTTAATGCAAACGGGACACGTCACCAGGTGAACAGTATAAGTGAGGGGAGTGTGTTCCCCTGATTGTTTAATATACACGGGACATGTTACCAGATGAACAGTATAAGTGAGGAGAGTGTGTTCCCCTGATGGTTTAATACACACGGGACATGACACCAGGTGAAAAGTATAAGTGAGGAGAGTGTGTTCCCCTGATGGTTTAATACACACGGGACATGTTACCAGGTGAACAGTATAAGTGAGGAGACTGTGTTCCCCTGATGGTTTAATATACACGGGACATGTTACCAGGTGAACAGTATAAGTGAGGAGAGGGTGTTCCCCTGATTGTTTAATACACATGGGACATGTTACCAGGTGAACAGTATAAGTGAGGAGAGGGTGTTCCCCTGATTGTTTAATACACACGGGACATGTCACCAGGCGAAGAGTATAAGTGAGCAGAGTGTGTTCTCCTGATGGTTTAATAATTCACAGGACATGTTACCTCGTGAAAAGTATAAGTGAAGAGAGTGTGTTCCCCAGATGGCTTAATATGCACGGGACATGTTACCAGGTGAACAGTATAAGTGAGGAGAGTGAGTTCCCCTGATGATTTAATATACACAGGACATGTTACCAGGTGAACAGTATAAGTGAGGAGAGTGAGTTCCCCTGATGATTTAATATACACAGGACATGTCACCTGGTGAACAGTATAAGTGAGGAGAGTGTGTTCCCCTGATTGTTTAATGCACACAGGACATGTTACCAGGTGAACAGTATAAGTGAGGAGAGTGAGTTCCCCTGAAGGTTTAATATACACGAGACATGTTACCAGGTGAACAGTATAAGTGAGGAGAGTGAGTTCCCCTGAAGGTTTAATATACACGAGACATGTTACCAGGTGAACAGTATAAGTGAGGAGAGTGTTTTCCCCTGAAGGTTTAATACACACGAGACATGTTACCAGGTGAACAGTATAAGTGAGGAGAGTGAGTTCCCCTGATGGTTTAATATACACGGGACATGTCACCAGGTGAACAGTATAAGTGAGGAGAGTGTTTTCCCCTGATGGTTTAATAATTCACAGGACATGTTACCTGGTGAAAAGTATAAGTGAAGAGAGTGTGTTCCCCAGATGGCTTAATATGCACGGGACATGTTACCAGGTGAACAGTATAAGTGAGGAGATTGTGTTCCCCTGATTGTTTAATACACACGGGACATGTTACCAGGTGAACAGAATAGTGAGGAGAGTGTTTTCCCCTGATGGTTTAATATATACGGGACATGTTACCAGGTGAACAGTATAAGTGAGGAGAGTGTGTTCCCCTGATGGTTTAATATACAAGGGACATGTTACCAGGTGAACAGTATAAGAGAGGAGAGTGTGTTCCCCTGATGGTTTAATATACAAGGGACATGTTACCAGGTGAACAGTATAAGAGAGGAGAGTGTGTTCCCCTGATGGTTTAATATACAAGGGACATGTTACCAGGTGAACAGTATAAGAGAGGAGAGTGTGTTCCCCTGATGGTTTAATATACAAGGGACATGTTACCAGGTGAACAGTATAAGAGAGGAGAGTGTGTTCCCCTGATGGTTTAATATATACGGGACATGTTACCAGGTGAACAGTATAAGTGAGGAGAGTGTGTTCCCCTGATGGTTTAATATACAAGGGACATGTTACCAGGTGAACAGTATAAGAGAGGAGAGTGTGTTCCCCTGATGGTTTAATATACACGGGACATGTTACCAGGTGAACAGTATAAGTGAGGAGAGTGTGTTGCCCTGATGGTTTAATATACACAGGACATGTTACCATTTGAAGAGGAGAAGTGAGGAGAGTGTGTTCCCCTGATGGTTTAATATACACGGGACATGTTACCAGGTGAACAGTATAAGTGAGGAGATTGTGTTGCCCTGATGGTTTAATATACACAGGACATGTTACCAGGTGAACAGTATAAGTGAGCAGAGTTTGTTCCCCTGATGGTTTAATATACACAGGACATGTTACCATTTGAAGAGTAGAAGTGAGGAGTGTGTGTTCCCCTGATGGTTTAATACACACGGGATATGTTACCATATGAACAGTATAAGTGAGGAGAGTGTGTTCCCCAAATGGTTTAATGCACACAGGACATGTTACCGTGTGAACAGTATAAGTGAGGAGAGTGTGTTCCCCTGATGGTTTAATATACACAGGACATGTTACCAGGTAAACAGTAAAGTGAGGAGAGTGTGTTCCCCTGATGGTTTAATATACAGGGGACATGTTACCAGGTGAACAGTATAAGTGAGCAGAGTTTGTTCCCCTGATGGTTTAATATACACAGGACATGTTACCAGGTAAACAGTATAAGTGAGGAGAGTGTGTTCCCCTGATGGTTTAATACACACAGGACATGTTACCAGGTAAACAGTATAAGTGAGGAGAGTGTGTTCCCCTGATGGTTTAATATACACAAGACATGTTACCAGGTGAACAGTATAAGTGAAGAGAGTATGTTCCCCTGATGGTTTAATATACACAGGACATGTTACCAGGTGAACAGTATAAGTGAGGAGAGTGTGTTCCCCTGATTGTTTAATGCACACGGGACATGTTACCAGGTAAACAGTATAAGTGAGGAGAGTGTGTTCCCCTGATGGTTTAATATACACAAGATATGTTACCAGGTGAACAGTATAAGTGAAGAGAGTATGTTCCCCTGATGGTTTAATATACACAGGACATGTCACCTGGTGAACAGTATAAGTGAGGAGATTGTGTTCCCCGGATGGTTTAATATACACACGGGACATGTTACCAGGTGAACAGTATAAGTGAGGAGAGTGTGTTCCCCTGATTGTTTAATACGCACGGGACATGTTACCAGGTGAACAGTATAAGTGAGGAGAGTGTGTTCCCTGATTGTTTTATGCACACGGGACATGTTACCAGATGAACAGTAAAAGTGAGGAGAGTGTGTTCCCCTGATTGTTTAATACACACGGGACATGTTACCAGGTGAACAGTATAAGTGAGGAGAGTGTGTTCCCCTGATGGTTAAATATACACGGGACATGTTACCAGGTGAACAGTATAAGTGAGGAGAGTGTGTTCCCCTGATTGTTTAATACGCACGGGACATGTTACCAGATGAACAGTATAAGTGAGGAGAGTGTGTTCCCCTGATTGTTTAATACACACGGGACATGTTACCAGGTGAACAGTATAAGTGAGGAGAGTGTGTTCCCCTGATTGTTTAATACACACGGGACATGTTACCAGGTGAACAGTATAAGTGAGGAGAGGGTGTTCCACTGATGGTTTAATATACGCGGGACATGTCACCAGGCGAAGAGTATAAGTGAGCAGAGTGTTTTCCCCTGATGGTTTAATAATTCACAGGACATGTTACCTGGTGAAAAGCATAAGTGAAGAGAGTGTGTTCCCCAGATGGCTTAATATGCACGGGACATGTTACCAGGTGAGCAGTATAAGTGAGGAGAGGGTGTTCCACTGATGGTTTAATATACGCGGGACATGTCACCAGGCGAAGAGAATAAGTGAGCAGAGTGTTTTCCCCTGATGGTTTAATAATTCACAGGACATGTTACCTGGTGAAAAGCATAAGTGAAGAGAGTGTGTTCCCCAGATGGCTTAATATGCACGGGACATGTTACCAGGAGAACAGTATAAGTGAGGAGAGTGTTTTCCCCTGATGGTTTAATAATTCACAGGACATGTTACCTGGTGAAAAGTATAAGTGAAGAGAGTGTGTTCCCCAGATGGCTTAATATGCACGGGACATGTTACCAGGTGAACAGTATAAGTGAGGAGAGTGAGTTCCCCTGATGATTTAATATAAACGGGACATGTTACCAGGTGAACAGTATAAGTGAGGAGATTGTGTTCCCCTGGTTGTTTAATACACACGGGACATGTTACCAGGTGAACAGAATAGTGAGGAGAGTGTTTTCCCCTGATGGTTTAATGCGCACGGGACATGTTACCAGGTGAACAGAATAGTGAGGAGAGTGTTTTCCCCTGATGGTTTAATGCGCACGGGACATGTTACCAGGTGAACAGAATAAGTGAGGAGAGTGTGTTCCCCTGATGGTTTAAAAATTCACAGGACATGTTACCTGGTGAAAAGTATTAGTGAAGAGAGTGTGTTCCCCAGATGGCTTAATATGCACGGGACATGTTACCAGGTGAACAGTATAAGTGAGGAGAGTGAGTTCCCCTGATGATTTAATATAAACGGGACATGTTACCAGGTGAAGAGCAGAAGTGAGGAGAGTGTGTTCCCCTGATTGTTTAATATACACAGGACATGTTACCAGGTGAACAGTATAAGTGAGGAGAGTGTGTTCCCCTGATTGTTTAATACACACGGGACATGTTACCAGGTGAACAGAATAGTGAGGAGAGTGTTTTCCCCTGATGGTTTAATGCGCACGGGACATGTTACCAGGTGAACAGTATAAGTGAGGAGAGTGTGTTGCCCTGATGGTTTAATACGCAAGGGACATGTCACCAGGTGAACAGTATAAGTGAGGAGAGTGTGTTCCCCTGATGGTTTATTATACACGGGACATGTTACCAGGTGAACAGTATAAGTGAGGAGAGTGTTTTCCCCTGATGGTTTAATATACACAAGACATGTCACCAGGTGAACAGTATAAGTGAGGAGAGTGTGTTCCCCTGATGGCTGAATATGCACAGGACATGTTACCAGGTGAACAGTATAAGTGAGGAGAGTGTGTTCCCCTGATGGTTTAATATACACAGGACATGTCACTAGGTGAAAAGTACAAGTGAGGAGAGTGTGTTCCCCTGATTGTTTAATACACACGGGACATGTTACCTGGTGAACAGTATAAGTGAGGAGACAGTGTTCCCCTGATTGTTTAATACACACGGGACATGTCACCAGGTGAACAGAATAAGTGAGGAGAGTGTGTTCCCCTGATTGTTAAATGCACACAGGACATGTTACCAGGTGAACATTATAAGTGAGGAGAGTGTGTTCCCCTGATGGTTTAACTCACACGGGACATGTTACCAGGTGAACAGTATAAGTGAGGAGAGAGTGTTCCACTGATGGTTTAATATACGTGGGACATGTCACCAGGTGAACAGTATAAGTGAGGAGAGTGTGTTCCCCTGATGGTTTAATATTCACAGGACATGTTACCTGGTGAACAGTATAAGTGAGGAGAGTGTGTTCCCCTGATGGTTTAATATACACAGGACATGTTACTAGGTGAAAAGTATAAGTGAGGAGAGTGTGTTCCCCAGATGGCTTAATATGCACGGGACATGTTACCAGGTGAACAGTATAAGTGAGGAGAGTGAGTTCCCCTGATTGTTTAATACACACGGGACATGTTACCAGGTGAACAGTATAAGTGAAGAGAGCGGGTTCCGCTGATAGCTTAATATACTTTCGACATGTTACCAGGTGAACAGTATAAGGGAGGAGAGTTTGTTCCCCTCATTGTTTAATATACACGGGACATGTTAGCAGGTGAACAGTATCTGTGAGGAGAATGTGTTCCCCTGATGGTTTAATATACATTCGACATGTTACCAGGTGAACAGTATAAGTGAGGAGAGTGTGTTCCCCTGATTGTTAAATATACACGGGACATGATACCAGGTGAACAGTATAAGTGAGGAGAGTGTGTTCCCCTGATGGTTAAATATACACGGGACATGTTACAAGGTGAACAATATAAGTGAGGGGAGTGTGTTCCCCTGATGGTTTAAAATACACGGGACATGTTACCAGGTGAACATTATAAGTGAGGAGAGTGTGTTCCCCTGATGGTTTAACACGCACAGGACATGTTACCAGGTGAACAGTGTAAGTGAGGAGAGTGTGTTCCCCTGATGGTTCAATATACACGGGACATGTTATCTGGTGAACAGTATAAGTGAGGAGAGGGCTTTCCCCTGATGGTTTAATATACAAGGGACATGTTACCAGTTGAAAAGTATAAGTGAGGAGAATGTGTTCCCCTGATGGTTTAATATACACGGGACATGTTATCTGGTGAACAGTATAAGTGAGGAGAGGGCTTTCCCCTGATGGTTTAATATACACGGGACATGTCACCAGGTGAACACTATAAGTGAGGACAGTGAGTTCCCCTGATTGTTTAATACACACAGGACATGTTACCAGGTGAACAGTATAAGTGAGGAGAGTGTGTTCCCCTGATGGTTTAATACACACGGGACATGTTACCAGGTGAACAGAAAAGGGAGGAGAGTGTCTTCCCCTGATGGTTTAATACTGGCGGGACATGTTTCCAGGTGAACAGTATAAGTGAGGAGACTGTATTCCCCTGATGGTTCAATATACACGGGTCATGTTACCAGGTGACGAGTATAAGTGAGGAGAGTGTGTTCCCCTGATGGTTAAATATACACGGGACATGTTACCAGGTGAACAGTATAAGTGAGGAGAGTGTGTTCCCCTGATGGTTTAATACACACGGGACATGTTACCAGGTGAACAGTATAAGTGAGGAGAGTGTGTTCCCCTGATTGTTTAATGCACACGGGACATGTTACCAGGTGAACAGTATAAGTGAGGAGAGTGTGTTCCCCTGATGGTTTAATCTACACGGGACATGTTACCAGGTGAAAAGTATAAGTGAGGAGAGTGTGTTCCCCTGATGGTTTAATATACACGGGACATGTTACAACGTGAACAGTATAAGTGAGGAGAATGTGTTCCCCTGATGGTTTAATATACACGGGACATATTACCAAGTGAACAGTATAAGTGAGGAGAGGGCTTTCCCCTGATGGTTTAATATACACGGGACATGTTACCAGGTGAACAGTAGAAGTGAGGACAGTGAGTTCCCCTGATGGATTAATACACACGGGACATGTTACCAGGTGAACAGAAAAGGGAGGAGAGTGTGTTCCCCTGATTGTTTAATATACACGGGACATGTTACCAGCTGAACAGTATAAGTGAGGAGAGTGTGTTCCCCTGATTGTTTAATATACATGGGACATGTTACCAGGTGAACAGTATAAGTGAGGAGAGTGTGTTCCCCTGATTGTTTAATATACATGGGACATGTTACCAGGTGAACAGTATAAGTGAGGAGAGTGTGTTCCCCTGATTGTTTAATATACACAGGACATGTTACCAGGTGAACAGTATAAGTGAGGAGAGTGTGTTCCCCTGATTGTTTAATATACATGGGACATGTTACCAGGTGAACAGTATAAGTGAGGAGAATGTGTTCCCCTGATTGTTTAATACACACGGGACATGTTACCAGGTGAACAGTATAAGTGAGCAGAGTGTGTTCCCCTGATGGTTTAATATACTCAGGACATGTTACCAGGTGAACAGTATAAGTGAGGAGAGTGTGTTCCCCTGATCGTTAAATATACTCAGGACATGTTACCAGGTGAACAGTATAAGTGAGGAGAGTGTGTTCCCCTGATGGTTTAATATACACGGGACATATTACCAGGTGAACAGTATAAGTGAGGAGAGGGCTTTCCCCTGATGGTTTAATATACACGGGACATGTTACCAGGTGAACAGCTGAAGTGAGGACAGTGAGTTCCCCTGATGGTTTAATACACACGGGACATGTTACCAGGTGAACAGAAAAGGGTGGAGAGTGTCTTGCCCTGATGGTTTAATACTGACGGGACATGGCACCAGGGGAACAGTATAAGTGAGGAGAGTGTGTTCCCCTGATGGTTTAACACGCACAGGACATGTTACCAGGTGAACAGTATAAGTGAGGAGAGTAATTTCCCCTGATTGGTTAAGACACACGGGACATGTCACCAGGTGAACAGTATAAGAGAGGAGAGTGTGTTCCCCTGATGGTTTAATACTGACGGGACATTTCCCCACGTGAACAGTATAAGTGAGGAGAGTGTGTTCCCCTGATGGTTTAACACGCACAGGACATGTTACCAGGTGAACAGTATAAGTGAGGAGAGTGTGTTCCCCTGATGGTTTAACACGCACAGGACATGTTACCAGGTGAACAGTATAAGTGAGGAGAGTGTGTTCCCCTGATGGTTTAATATACACGGGACATGTTACCAGCTGAACAGTATAAGTGAGGAGAGGGCTTTCCCCTGATGGTTCAATATGCAAGGGACATGTTACCAGGTGAACAGTATAAGTGAGGAGAGTGTGTTCCCCTGATGATTTAACACGCACTGGACATGTTACCAGGTGAACACTATATGTGAGGAGAGTGTGTTCCCCTGATGGTTTAACACGCACAGGACATGTTATCTGGTGAACAGTATAAGTGAGGAGAATGTATTCCCCTGATGTTTTAATATACACGGGACATGTTACCAGCTGAACAGTATAAGTGAGGAGAGGGCTTTCCCCTGATGGTTTAATATACAAGGGACATGTTAGCTGGTGAACAGTATAAGTGAGGAGAATGTATTCCCTTGATGGTTTAAAAGACACGGGACATGTTACCAGCTGAACAGTATAAGTGAGGCGAGAGTGTTCCCCTGATGGTTCAACACGCACAGGACATGTTACCAGGTGAACAGTATAAGTGAGGAGAGTGTGTTCCCCTGATGGTTTAATATACACAGGACATGATAGCAGGTGAACAGTAGAAGTGAGGAGAGTGTGTTCCCCTGATGTTTTAATATACACGAGACATGTTACCAGGTGAACAGTATAAGTGAGGACAGTGTGTTCCCCTGATGTTTTAATATACACGGGACATGTTACCAGGTGAACAGTTTTAGTGAGGAGAATGTATTCCCCTGATGTTTTAATATACACGGGACATGTTACCAGGTGAACAATATAAGTGAGGACAGTGTGTTCCCCTGATGGTTTAATATATACGGGACATGTTACCAGGTGAACAATATAAGTGAGGACAGTGTGTTCCCCTGATGGTATAATATACACGGGACATGTTACCAGGTGAACAATATAAGTGAGGACAGTGTGTTCCCCTGATGGTATAATATACACGGGACATGTGACCAGGTGAACAGTATAAGTGAGGATACTGCATTCCCCTGATGGTTCAATATACACGGGACATGTTACCAGGTGAACAATATAAGTGAGGACAGTGTGCTCCCCTGATGGTATAATATACACGGGACATGTTACCAGGTGAACAGTATAAGTGAGGACAGTGTGTTCCCCTGATGGTTTAATATACACGGGACATGTTACCAGGTGAACAGTATAAGTGAGGAGAATGTATTCCCCTGATGTTTTAATATACACGGGACATGTTACCAGGTGAACAGTATAAGTGAGGACATTGCTTTCCCCTGATGTTTTAATATACACGGGACATGTTACCAGGTGAACAGTATAAGTAAGGACAGTGCTTTCCCCTGATGTTTTAATATACACGGGACATGTTACCAGGTGAACAGTATAAGTGAGGACAGTGCTTTCCCCTGATGTTTTAATATACACGGAACATGTTACCAGCTGAACAGTATAAGTGAGGAGAGTGTGTTCCCCTGATGGATTAATATACACGGAACATGTTACCAGCTGAACAGTATAAGTGAGGAGAGTGTGTTCCCCTGATGGATTAATATACACGGGACATGTTACCAGGTGAACAGAAAAGGGAGGAGAGTGTCTTCCCCTGATGGTTTAATACACACAGGTCATGTTACCAGGTGAACAGTAGAAGTGAGGAGAGTGAGTTCCCCTGATGGTTTAATATACACGGGACATGTTACCAGGTGAACATTATAAGTGAGGAGAGTGTGTTCCCCTGATTGTTTAATATACACGGGAGATGTTACCAGGTGAACAGTCTAAGTGAGGACAGTGTGTTCCCCTGATGGTATAATGTTTTTGGGACATGTTACCAGGTGAACAGTATAAGTGAGGAGAGTGTGTTCCCCTGATGGTATAATATACACGGGACATGTTACCAGGTGAACAGTATAAGTGAGGAGAATGTGTTCCCCTGATGGTATAATGTTTTTGGGACATGTTACCAGGTGAACAGTATAAGTGAGGAGAGTGTGTTCCCCTGATGGTTTAATATACACGGGACATGTTACCAGGTGAACAGGATAAGTGAGGAGAGTGTGTTCCCCTGATGGTTTAATATACACGGGACATGTTACCAGGTGAACAGTAAAAGTGAGGAGAATGTGTTCCCCTGAAGGTTTAATATACACAGGACATGTTACCAGGTGAACAGTATAAGTGAGGAGAATGTGTTCCCCTGATGGTTTAATATACACGGGACATGTTTCCAGGTGAACAGTATAAGTGAGGAGAGTGTGTTCCCCTGATGGTTTAATATACACGGGACATGTTACCAGGTGAACAGTACAAGTGAGGAGAGTGTGTTCCCCTGATGGTTTAATATACACGGGACATGTTACCAGGTGAACAGTATAAGTGAGGAGAATGTGTTCCCCTGATGGTTTAATATACACAGGACATGTTACCAGGTGAACAGTATAAGGGAGGAGAATGTGTTCCACTGATGGTTTAATATACACGGGACATGTTACCAGGTGAACAGTATAAGTGAGGATACTGTATTCCCCTGATGATTCAATATACACGGGACATGTAACCAGGTGAACAGTATAAGTGAGGAGAGTGTTTTCCCCTGATGGTTTAATATACATGGGACATGTTGCCAGCTGAACAGTATAAGTGAGGAGAAGGCTTTCCTCTGATGGTTTAATATACACGGGACGTGTTACCAGGTGAACAGTATAAGTGAGGAGAGTGTGTTCCCCTGATGGTTTAATATACACGGGACATGTTAGCAGGTGAACAGTATAAGTGAGGAGAGTGTGTTCCACTGATGGTTTAATATACATGGGACATGTTACCAGGTGACGAGTATAAGTGAGGAGAGTGTGTTCCCCTGATGGTTAAATATACACGGGACATGTTACCAGGTGAACAATATAAGTGAGGAGACTATTCCCCTGATGGTTCAATATACACGGGACATGTTACCAGGTGAACAGTATATGTGAGGAGAGTGTGTTCCCCTGATGGTTTAATCTACACGGGACATGTTACCAGGTGAAAAGTATATGTGAGGAGAGTGTGTTCCCCTGATGGTTTAATATACACGGGACATGTTACAACGTGAACAGTATAAGTGAGGAGAATGTGTTCCCCTGATGGTTTAATATACACGGGACATATTACCAAGTGAACAGTATAAGTGAGGAGAGGGCTTTCCCCTGATGGTTTAATATACACGGGACATGTTACCAGGTGAACAGTAGAAGTGAGGACAGTGAGTTCCCCTGATGGTTTAATACACACGGGACATGTTACCAGGTGAACAGAAAAGGGAGGAGAGTGTGTTCCCCTGATTGTTTAATATACACGGGACATGTTACCAGCTGAACAGTATAAGTGAGGAGAGTGTGTTCCCCTGATTGTTTAATATACATGGGACATGTTACCAGGTGAACAGTATAAGTGAGCAGAGTGTGTTCCCCTGATGGTTTAATATACATGGGACATGATGCCAGGTGAACAGTATAAGTGAGGAGAGTGAGTTCCCCTGATTGTTTAATATACATGGGACATGTTACCAGGTGAACAGTATAAGTGAGCAGAGTGTGTTCCCCTGATGGTTTAATATACATGGGACATGTTGCCAGGTGAACAGTATAAGTGAGGAGAGTGTGTTCCCCTGATGGTTTAATATACACGGGACATATTACCAGGTGAACAGTATAAGTGAGGAGAGGGCTTTCCCCTGATGGTTTAATATACACGGGACATGTTACCAGGTGAACAGCTGAAGTGAGGACAGTGAGTTCCCCTGATGGTTTAATACACACGGGACATGTTACCAGGTGAACAGAAAAGGGTGGAGAGTGTCTTGCCCTGATGGTTTAATACTGACGGGACATGGCACCAGGGGAACAGTATAAGTGAGGAGAGTGTGTTCCCCTGATGGTTTAACACGCACAGGACATGTTACCAGGTGAACAGTATAAGTGAGGAGAGTGATTTCCCCTGATTGGTTAAGACACACGGGACATGTCACCAGGTGAACAGTATAAGTGAGGAGAGTGTGTTCCCCTGATGGTTTAATACTGACGGGACATTTCCCCACGTGAACAGTATAAGTGAGGAGAGTGTGTTCCCCTGATGGTTGAACACGCACAGGACATGTTACCAGGTGAACAGTATAAGTGAGGAGAGTGTGTTCCCCTGATGGTTTAACACGCACAGGACATGTTACCAGGTGAACAGTATAAGTGAGGAGAGTGTGTTCCCCTGATGGTTTAACACGCACTGGACATGTTACCAGGTGAACACTATATGTGAGGAGAGTGTGTTCCCCTGATGGTTTAACACGCACAGGACATGTTACCAGGTGAACAGTATAAGTGAGGAGAGTGCTTTCCCCGGATGTTTTAAGATACATGGGACATGTTACCAGGTGAACAGTATAAGTGAGGAGAGTGTGTTCCCCTGATGGTTTAACACGCACAGGACATGTTATCTGGTGAACAGTATAAGTGAGGAGAATGTATTCCCCTGATGTTTTAATATACACGGGACATGTTACCAGGTGAACAGTATAAGTGAGGACAGTGTGTTCCCCTGATGGTTTAACACGCACAGGACATGTTATCTGGTGAACAGTATAAGTGAGGAGAATGTATTCCCCTGATGTTTTAATATACACGGGACATGTCACCAGGTGAACAGTATAAGTGAGGAGAGTGTGTTCCCCTGATGGTTTAATACTGACGGGACATTTCCCCACGTGAACAGTATAAGTGAGGAGAGTGTGTTCCCCTGATGGTTGAACACGCACAGGACATGTTACCAGGTGAACAGTATAAGTGAGGAGAGTGTGTTCCCCTGATGGTTTAACACGCACAGGACATGTTACCAGGTGAACAGTATAAGTGAGGAGAGTGTGTTCCCCTGATGGTTTAACACGCACTGGACATGTTACCAGGTGAACACTATATGTGAGGAGAGTGTGTTCCCCTGATGGTTTAACACGCACAGGACATGTTACCAGGTGAACAGTATAAGTGAGGAGAGTGCTTTCCCCGGATGTTTTAAGATACATGGGACATGTTACCAGGTGAACAGTATAAGTGAGGAGAGTGCTTTCCTCTGATGGTTTAATATACAAGGGACATGTTACCAGGTGAACAGTATATGTGAGGAGAGTGTGTTCCCCTGATGGTTTAACACGCACAGGACATGTTATCTGGTGAACAGTATAAGTGAGGAGAATGTATTCCCCTGATGTTTTAATATACACGGGACATGTTACCAGCTGAACAGTATAAGTGAGGAGAGGGCTTTCCCCTGATGGTTTAATATACAAGGGACATGTTACCAGGTGAACAGTATAAGTGAGGAGAGTGTGTTCCACTGATGGTTTAATATACACGGGACATGTTAGCTGGTGAACAGTATAAGTGAGGAGAATGTATTCCCTTGATGGTTTAAAAGACACGGGACATGTTACCAGGTGAACAGTATAAGTGAGGACAGTGAGTTCCCCTGATGGTTTAATACACACGGGACATGTTACCAGCTGAACAGAAAAGGGAGGAGAGTGTCTTCCCCTGATGGTTTAATGCTGGCGGGACATGTTACCAGCTGAACAGTATAAGTGAGGCGAGAGTGTTCCCCTGATGGTTCAACACGCACAGGACATGTTACCAGGTGAACAGTATAAGTGAGGAGAGTGTGTTCCCCTGATGGTTTAATATACACAGGACATGATAGCAGGTGAACAGTAGAAGTGAGGAGAGTGTGTTCCCCTGATGTTTTAATATACACGAGACATGTTACCAGGTGAACAGTATAAGTGAGTACAGTGTGTTCCCCTGATGGTTTAATATACACGGGACATGTTACCAGGTGAACAGTTTAAGTGAGGAGAATGTATTCCCCTGATGTTTTAATATACACGGGACATGTTACCAGGTGAACAATATAAGTGAGGACAGTGTGTTCCCCTGATGGTATAATATACACGGGACATGTTGCCAGGTGAACAGTATAAGTGAGGACAGTGTGTTCCCCTGATGGTATAATATACACGGGACATGTGACCAGGTGAACAGTATAAGTGAGGATACTGCATTCCCCTGATGGTTCAATATACACGGGACATGTTACCAGGTGAACAATATAAGTGAGGACAGTGTGCTCCCCTGATGGTATAATATACACGGGACATGTTACCAGGTGAACAGTATAAGTGAGGAGAGTGTGTTCCCCTGATGGTTTAATATACACGGGACATGTTACCAGGTGAACAGTATAAGTGAGGAGAATGTATTCCCCTGATGTTTTAATATACACGGGACATGTTACCAGGTGAACAGTATAAGTGAGGACAGTGTGTTCCCCTGATGGTATAATATACACGGGACATGTTACCAGGTGAACAGTATAAGTGAGGACAGTGTGTTCCCCTGATGGTTTAATATACACGGGACATGTTACCAGGTGAACAGTATAAGTGAGGAGAGTGTGTTCCCCTGATGGTTTAATATACACGGGACATGTCACCAAGTGAACTGTATAAGTGAGGAGAGTGTGTTCCCCTGATGGTATAATATACACGGGACATGTTACCAGGTGAACAGTATAAGTGAGGACAGTGTGTTCCCCTGATGGTTTAATATACACGGGACATGTTACCAGGTGAACAGTATAAGTGAGGAGAATGTATTCCCCTGATGTTTTAATATACACGGGACATGTTACCAGGTGAACAGTATAAGTGAGGACAGTGTGTTCCCCTGATGGTATAATATACACGGGACATGTTACCAGGTGAACAGTATAAGTGAGGACAGTGTGTTCCCCTGATGGTTTAATATACACGGGACATGTTACCAGGTGAACAGTATAAGTGAGGAGAATGTATTCCCCTGATGTTTTAATATACACGGGACATGTTACCAGGTGAACAGTATAAGTGAGGACAGTGTGTTCCCCTGATGATATAATATACACGGGACATGTTACCAGGTGAACAGTATAAGTGAGGACAGTGCTTTCCCCTGATGTTTTAATATACACGGGACATGTTACCAGGTGAACAGTATAAGTGAGGACAGTGCTTTCCCCTGATGTTTTTATATACACGGGACATGTTACCAGGTGAACAGTATAAGTGAGGACAGTGCTTTCCCCTGATGTTTTAATATACACGGAACATGTTACCAGCTGAACAGTATAAGTGAGGAGAGTGTGTTCCCCTGATGTTTTAATATACACGGAACATGTTACCAGGTGAACAGTAGAAGTGAGGAGAGTGAGTTCCCCTGATGGTTTAATATACACGGGACATGTTACCAGGTGAACATTATAAGTGAGGAGAGTGTGTTCCCCTGATTGTTTAATATACACGGGAGATGTTACCAGGTGAACAGTCTAAGTGAGGACAGTGTGTTCCCCTGATGGTATAATGTTTTTGGGACATGTTACCAGGTGAACAGTATAAGTGAGGAGAAGGCTTTCCCCTGATGTTTTAATATACACGGGACATGTTACCAGGTGAACTGTAGAAGTGAGGAGAATGTGTTCCCCTGATGGTTTAATATACACGGGACATGTTACCAGGTGAACAGGATAAGTGAGGAGAGTGTGTTCCCCTGATGGTTTAATATACACGGGACATGTTACCAGGTGAACAGTAAAAGTGAGGAGAATGTGTTCCCCTGAAGGTTTAATATACACAGGACATGTTACCAGGTGAACAGTATAAGTGAGGAGAATGTGTTCCCCTGATGGTTTAATATACACGGGACATGTTTCCAGGTGAACAGTATAAGTGTGGAGAGTGTGTTCCCCTGATGGTTTAATATACACGGGACATGTTACCAGGTGAACAGTATAAGTGAGGAGAGTGTGTTCCCCTGATGGTTTAATATACACGGGACATGTTACCAGGTGAACAGTATAGGTGAGGAGAATGTGTTCCCCTGATGGTTTAATATACACGGGACATGTTACCAGGTGAACAGTATAGGTGAGGAGAGTGTGTTCCCCTGATGGTTTAATATACACGTGACATGTTACCAGGTGAACAGTATAGGTGAGGAGAATGTGTTCCCCTGATGGTTTAATATACACAGGACATGTTACCAGGTGAACAGTATAAGTGAGGAGAGTGTGTTCCCCTGATGGTTTAATATACACGGGACATGTTACCAGGTGAACAGTATAGGTGAGGAGAATGTGTTCCCCTGATGGTTTAATATACACAGGACATGTTACCAGGTGAACAGTATAAGGGAGGAGAATGTGTTCCACTGATGGTTTAATATACACGGGACATGTTACCAGGTGAACAGTATAAGTGAGGATACTGTATTCCCCTGATGGTTTAATATACATGGGACATGTTGCCAGGTGAACAGTATAAGTGAGGAGAGTGTTTTCCCCTGATGGTTTAAAATACACGGGACATGTTACCAGCTGAACAGCATAAGTGAGGAGAAGGCTTTCCTCTGATGGTTTAATATACACGGGACATGTTAGCAGGTGAACAGTATAAGTGAGGAGAATGTATTCCCCTGATGGTTTAATAGACATGGGACATGTTACCAGGTGAACAGAAAAGGGAGGAGAGTGTCTTCCCCTGATGGTTTAATACACACAGGACATGATACCAGGTGAACAGTAGAAGTGAGGAGAGTGAGTTCCCCTGATGGTTTAATATACACGGGACATGTTACCAGTTGAACAGTATAAGTGAGGAGAGTGCTTTCCCCTGATGTTTTAATATACACGGGACATGTTACCAGGTGAACAGTATAAGTGAGGACAGTGTGTTCCCCACATGGTATAATGTACACGGGACATGTTACCAGCTGAACAGTATAAGTGAGGAGAGTGTGTTCCCCTGATGGATTGAAATACACGGGACATGTTACCAGGTGAACAGAAAAGGGAGGAGAGTGTCTTCCCCTGATGGTTTAATACACACAGGACATGATACCAGGTGAACAGTAGAAGTGAGGAGAGTGAGATCCCCTGATGGTTTAATATACACGGGACATATTACCAGGTGAACATTATAAGTGAGGAGAGTGTGTTCCCCTGATTGTTTAATATACATGGGACATGTTACCAGGTGAACATTATAAGTGAGGAGAGTGTGTTCCCCTGATTGTTTAATATACACGGGACATGTTACCAGGTGAACAGTCTAAGTGAGGACAGTGTGTTCCCCACATGGTATAATGTACACGGGACATGTTATCAGCTGAACAGTATAAGTGAGGAGAGGGCTTTGCCCTGATGGTTTAATATACACGGGACATGTTACCAGGTGAACAGGATAAGTGAGGAGAGTGTGTTCCCCTGATGGTTTAATATACATGGGACATGTTGCCAGGTGAACAGTATAAGTGAGGAGAGTGTTTTCCCCTGATGGTTTAATATACACGGGACGTGTTACCAGGTGAACAGTATAAGTGAGGAGAGTGTGTTCCCCTGATGGTTTAATATACACGGGACATGTTAGCAGGTGAACAGTATAAGTGAGGAGAATGTATTCCCCTGATGGTTTAATATACACGGGACATGTTACCAGGTGAACAGTATAAGTGAGGAGAGTGTCTTCCCCTGATGGTTTAATACACACGGGACATGTTACCAGGTGAACAGTAGAAGTGAGGAGAGTGTGTTCCCCTGATGGTTTAATATACACGGGACATGTTACCAGTTGAACAGTATAAGTGAGGAGAGTGCTTTCCCCTGATGTTTTAATATACACGGGACATGTTACCAGGTGAACAGTATAAGTGAGGACAGTGTGTTCCCCACATGGTATAATGTACACAGGACATGTTACCAGGTGAACAGTATAAGTGAGGAGAGTGTATTCCCCTGATGGTTTAATATACACGGGACATGTTACCAGGTGAACAGTATAAGTGCGGAGAATGTGTTCCCCTGATGGTTTAATATACACGGGACATGTTACCAGGTGAACAGTATAAGTGAGGAGAGTGTGTTCCCCTGATGGTTTAATATACACGGGACATGTTACCAGGTGAACAGTATAAGTGAGGAGAGTGTATTCCCCTGATGGTTTAATATACACGGGACATGTTACCAGGTGAACAGTATAAGTGCGGAGAATGTGTTCCCCTGATGGTTTAATATACACGGGACATGTTACCAGGTGAACAGTATAAGTGAGGAGAATGTGTTCCCCTGATGGTTTAATATACACGGGACATGTTACCAGGTGAACAGTATAAGTGAGGAGAGTGTGTTCCCCTGATGGTTTAATATACACGGGACATGTTACCAGGTGAACAGTATAAGTGAGGAGAATGTGTTCCCCTGATGCTTTAATATACACAGGACATGTTACCAGGTGAACAGAATAAGTGAGGAGAATGTGTTCCACTGATGGTTTAATATACACGGGACATGTTACCAGGTGAACAGTATAAGTGAGGAGAGAGTTTTCCCCTGATGGTTTAATATACACGGGACATGTTACCAGGTGAACAGTATAAGTGAGGAGAGTGTTTTCCCCTGATGGTTTAATATACACGGGACATGTTACCAGGTGAACAGTATAAGTGAGGAGAGTGTTTTCCCCTGATGGTTTAATATACACGGGACATGTTACCAGCTGAACAGCATAAGTGAGGAGAAGGCTTTCCCCTGATGGTTTAATATACACGGGACATGTTACCAGGTGAACAGTATAAGTGAGGAGAAGGCTTTCCCCTGATGGTTTAATATACACGGGACATGTTACCAGGTGAACAGTATAAGTGAGGAGAGTGTGTTCCCCTGATGGTTTAATATACACGGGACATGTTAGCAGGTGAACAGTATAAGTGAGGAGAGTGTGTTCCCCTGATGGTTTAATATACACAGGACATGTTACCAGGTGAACAATATAAGTGAGGAGAATCTGTTCCCCTGATGGTTTAATATACACAGGACATGTTACCAGGTGAACAGTATAAGTAAGGAGAGTGTGTTCCCCTGATGGTTTAATATACACAGGACATGTTACCAGGTGAACAGTATAAGTGAGGAGAATCTGTTCCCCTGATGGTTTAATATACACAGGACATGTTACCAGGTGAACAGTATAAGTGAGGAGAGTGTGTTCCCCTGATGGTTTAATATACACGGGACATGTTACCAGGTGAACGGTATAAGTGAGGAGAGTGTGTCCCCCTAATGGTTTAACATACACGGGACATGTTACCAGGTGAACGGTATAAGTGAGGAGAGTGTGTTCCCCTGATTGTTTAATACACACGGGACATGTCTCCAGGTGAACACTGTAAGTGAGGAAAGTGTGTTCCACTGATGGCTTAATATACACGGGACATGTTACCAGGTGAACAGTATAAGTGAGGAGAGTGTGTTCCCCTGATTGTTTAATACACACGGGACATGTCTCCAGGTGAACACTGTAAGTGAGGAAAGTGTGTTCCCCTGATGGTTTAATATACAAGGCACATGTTCCCAGGTGAACAGTATAAGTGAGGAGAATGTGTTCCCCTGATGGTTTAATATACACGGGACATGTTACCAGGTGAACAGTATAAGTGAGGAGAGTGTGTTCCCCTGATGGTTTAATGTACACGGGACATGTTACCAGGTGAACAGTATAAGTGAGGAGAGTGTGTTCCCCTGATTGTTTAATATACACGGGACATGTTACCAGGTGAACAGTATAAGTGAGGAGAATCTGTTCCCCTGATGGTTTAATATACACAGGACATGTTACCAGGTGAACAGTATAAGTGAGGAGAATCTGTTCCCCTGATGGTTTAATACACACAGGACATGTCACCAGGTGAACAGTATAAGTAAGGAGAGTGTGTTCCCTTGATGGTTTAACATACACGGGACATGTCACCAGGTGAACTCGATAAGTGAGGAGAGTGTGTTCCCCTGCTGATTTTATATACATGGGACATGTCACCAGGTGAACAGTATAAGTGAGGAGAGTGTGTTCCCCTGATTGTTTAATATACACGGGACATGTTACCAGGTGAACATAATAATTGTGGAGAGTGTGTTCCCCTGATGGTTTAATACAGACGGGACATGTTACAAGGTGAACATTATAAGTGTGGAGAGTGTGTTCCCCTGATGGTTTAATACAGACGGGACATGTTACCAGGTGAACATTATAAGTGTGGAGAGTGTGTTCCCCTGATGGTTTAATACAGACTGGACATGTTACAAGGTGAACATTATAAGTGTGGAGAGTGTGTTCCCCTGATGGTTTAATACAGACGGGACATGTTACCAGGTGAACATAATAATTGTGGAGAGTGTGTTCCCCTGATGGTTTAATACAGACGGGACATGTTACAAGGTGAACATTATAAGTGTGGAGAGTGTGTTCCCCTGATGGTTTAATACACACGGGACATGTTACCAGGTGAACAGAAAAGGGAGGAGAGTGTCTTCCCCTGATGGTTTAATATACACGGGACATGTTACCAGGTGAACAGAAAAGGGAGGAGAGTGTCTTCCCCTGATGGTTTAATATACACGGGACATGTTCCCAGGTGAACAGTATAAGTGAGGAGAATGTGTTCCCCTGATGGTTTAATACACACAGGACATGATACCAGGTGAACAGTAGAAGTGAGAAGAGTGAGTTCCCCTGATGGTTTAATATACACGGGACATGTTACCAGGTGAACAGTATAAGTGAGGAGAATGTGTTCCCCTGATGGTTTAATACACACGGGACATGTTACCAGGTGAACAGAAAAGGGAGGAGAGTGTCTTCCCCTGATGGTTTAATATACACGGGACATGTTCCCAGGTGAACAGTATAAGTGAGGAGAATGTGTTCCCCTGATGGTTTAATACACACAGGACATGATACCAGGTGAACAGTAGAAGTGAGAAGAGTGAGTTCCCCTGATGGTTTAATATACACGGGACATGTTACCAGGTGAACAGTATAAGTGAGGAGAATGTGTTCCACTGATGGTTTAATATACACGGGACATGTTACCAGGTGAACAGTATAAGTGAGGAGAGGGCTTTCCCCTGATGGTTTAATATACACGGGACATGTTCCCAGGTGAACAGTATAAGTGAGGATACTGTATTCCCCTGATGTTTCAATATACACGGGACATGTTACCAGGTGAACAGTATAAGTGAGGAGAGTGTTTTCCCCTGATGGTTTAATATACACGGGACATGTTACCAGGTGAACAGTATATGTGAGGAGAGTGTGTTACCCTGATGGTTTAGTACACACGGGACATGTTACCAGCTGAACAGCATAAGTGAGGAGAAGCCTTTCCCCTGATGGTTTAATATACACGGGACATGTTACCAGGTGAACAGTATAAGTGAGGAGAGTGTGTTCCCCTGATGGTATAATATACACGGGACATGTTACCAGCTGAAGAGCATAAGTGAGGAGAAGGCTTTCCCCTGATGGTTTAAAAAACACGGGACATGTTACCAGGTGAACAGTATAAGTGAGGAGAGTGTGTTCCCCTGATGGTTTAATATACACGGGACACGTTAGCAGGTGAACAGTATAAGTGAGGAGAATGTATTCCCCTGATGGTTTAATATACACGGGACATGTTACCAGGTGAAAAGTATAAGTGAGGAGAGTGTGTTCCCCTGATGGTTTAATATACACAGGACATGTTACCAGGTGAACAGTATAAGTGAGGAGAATGTGTTCCCCTGATGGTTTAATATACGCAGGACATGTTACCAGGAGAACAGTATAAGTAAGGAGAGTGTGTTCCCTTGATGGTTTAATATACACGGGACATGTTACCAGGAGAACAGTATAAGTAAGGAGAGTGTGTTCCCTTGATGATTCAATATACACGGGACATGTTACCAGGTGAACAGTATAAGTGAGGAGAGTGTTTTCCCCTGATGGTTTAATATACACGGGACATGTTGCCAGGTGAACAGTATAAGTGAGGAGAGTGTGTTCCCCTGATGGTTTAATATACACGGGACATGTTAGCAGGTGAACAGTATAAGTGAGGAGAATGTATTCCCCTGATGGTATAATATACACGGGACATGTTACCAGCTGAAGAGCATAAGTGAGGAGAAGGCTTTCCCCTGATGGTTTAAAAAACACGGGGCATGTTACCAGGTGAACAGTATAAGTGAGGAGAGTGTGTTCCCCTGATGGTTTAATATACACGGGACATGTTAGCAGGTGAACAGTATAAGTGAGGAGAATGTATTCCCCTGATGGTTTAATATACACAGGACATGTTACCAGTTGAACAGTATAAGTGAGGAGAGTGTATTCCCCTGATGGTTTAATACACACGGGACATGTTACCAGGTGAACAGAAAAGGGAGGAGAGTGTCTTCCCCTGATGGTTTAATACACACAGGACATGATACCAGGTGAACAGTAGAAGTGAGGAGAGTGAGATCCCCTGATGGTTTAATATACACGGGACATGTTACCAGGTGAACAGTATAAGTGAGGAGAGTGTGTTCCCCTGATTGTTTAATATACACGGGAGATGTTACCAGGTGAACAGTCTAAGTGAGGACAGTGTGTTCCCCTGATGGTATAAGGTACATGGGACATGTTATCAGCTGAACAGTATAAGTGAGGAGAGGGCTTTGCCCTGATAGTTTAATATACAAGGGACATGTTCACAGGTGAACAGTATAAGTGAGGAGAATGTGTTCCCCTGATGGTTTAATATACACGGGACATGTTACCAGGTGAACAGTATAAGTGAGGAGAATGTGTTCCCCTGATGGTTTAATATACACAGGACATGTTACCAGGTGAACAGTATAAGTGAGGAGAATGTGTTCCCCCGATGGTTTAATATACACGGGACATGTTACCAGGTGAACAGTATAAGTGAGGAGAGTGTGTTCCCCTGATGGTTTAATATACACGGGACATGTTACCAGGTGAACAGTATAAGTGAGGAGAGTGTGTTCCCCTGATGGTTTAATATACACGGGACATGTTACCAGGTGAACAGTATAAGTGAGGAGAGTGTGTTCCCCTGATGGTTTAATATACACGGGACATGTTACCAGGTGAACAGAATAAGTGAGGAGAATGTGTTCCACTGATGGTTTAATATACACGGGACATGTTACCAGGTGAACAGTATAAGTGAGGATACTGTATTCCCCTGATGATTCAATATACACGGGACATGTTACCAGGTGAACAGTATAAGTGAGGAGACTGTGTTCCCCTGATGGTTTAATATACACGGGACATGTTACCAGGTGAACATTATAAGTGAGGAGAATGTGTTCCCCTGATGGTTTATTATACACAGGACATGTTACCAGGTGAACAGTATAAGTGAGGAGAATGTGTTCCCCCGATGGTTTAATATACACGGGACATGTTACCAGTTGAACAGTATAAGTGAGGAGAGTGTGTTCCCCTGATGGTTTAATATACACGGGACATGTTACCAGGTGAACAGTATAAGTGAGGAGAGTGTTTTCCCCTGATGGTTTAATATACACAGGACATGTTACCAGGTGAACAGCATAAGTGAGGAGAAGGCTTTCCCCTGATGGTTTAATATACACGGGACATGTTACCAGGTGAACAGTATAAGTGAGGAGAGTGTGTTCCCCTGATGGTATAATATACACGGGACATGTTACCAGCTGAAGAGCATAAGTGAGGAGAAGGCTTTCCCCTGATGGTTTAATATACACGGGACATGTTACCAGGTGAACAGTATAAGTGAGGAGAGTGTGTTCCCCTGATGGTTTAATATACACGGGACATGTTACCAGGTGAACAGTATAAGTGAGGAGAGTGTGTTCCCCTGATGGTTTAATATACACGGGACATGTTACCAGGTGAACAGTATAAGTGAGGAGAGTGTGTTCCCCTGATTGTTTAATACACAAGGGACATGTTACCAGGTGAACAGTATAAGTGAGGAAAGTGTGTTCCACTGATGGCTTAATATACACGGGACATGTTACCAGGTGAACATAATAAGTGTGGAGAGTGTGTTCCCCTGATGGTTTAATATACACGGGACATGTTACCAGGTGAACATTATAAGTGTGGAGAGTGTGTTCCCCTGATGGTTTAATACAGACGGGACATGTTACCAGGTGAACATTATACGTGTGGAGAGTGTGTTCCCCTGATGGTTTAATACAGACGGGACATGTTACCAGGTGATCAGTATAATTGAGGAGAGTGTGTTCCCCTGAGGGTTTTATATACATGGGACATGTCACCAGGTGAACAGTATAAGTGAGGAGAATGTGTTCCCCTGATGGTTTAATACACACGGGACATGTTACCAGGTGAACAGAAAAGGGAGGAGAGTGTCTTCCCCTGATGGTTTAATATACACGGGACATGTTTCCAGGTGAACAGTATAAGTGAGGAGAGTGTGTTCCACTGATGGTTTAATATACACGGGACATGTTACCAGGTGAACAGTATAAGTGAGGAGAGGGCTTTCCCCTGATGGTTTAATATACACGGGACATGTTCCCAGGTGAACAGTATAAGTGAGGAGAATGTGTTCCACTGATGGTTTAATATACACGGGACATGTTACCAGGTGAACAGTATAAGTGAGGAGAGGGCTTTCCCCTGATGGTTTAATATACACGGGACATGTTCCCAGGTGAACAGTATAAGTGACGAGAATGTGTTCCCCTGATGGTTTAATATACAAGGGACATGTTCCCAGGTGAACAGTATAAGTGAGGAGAATGTGTTCCACTGATGGTTTAATATACACGGGACATGTTCCCAGGTGAACAGTATAAGTGACGAGAATGTGTTCCCCTGATGGTTTAATATACAAGGGACATGTTCCCAGGTGAACAGTATAAGTGAGGAGAATGTGTTCCCCTGATGGTTTAATATACAAGGGACATGTTACCAGGTGAACAGTATAAGTGAGGAGAGTGTATTCCCCTGATGGTTTAATATACACGGGACATGTTACCAGGTGAACAGTATAAGTGAGGATACTGTATTCCCCTGATGGTTCAATATACACGGGACATGTTACCAGGTGAACAGTATAAGTGAGGAGAGTGTTTTCCCCTGATGGTTTAATATACACGGGACATGTTACCAGGTGAACAGTATAAGTGAGGAGAATCTGTTCCCCTGATGGTTTAATATACACAGGACATGTTACCAGGTGAACAGTATAAGTGAGGAGAGTGTTTTCCCCTGATGGTTTAATATACATGGGACATGTTACCAGGTGAACAGTATAAGTGAGGAGAGTGTGTTCCCTTGATGGTTTAACATACACGGGACATGTTACCAGGTGAACAGTATAAGTGAGGAGAATGTGTCCCCCTGATGGTTTAACATACACGGGACATGTTACCAGGTGAACGGTATAAGTGAGGAGAGTGTGTTCCCCTGATTGTTTAATACACACGGGACATGTCACCAGGTGAACAGTATAAGTGAGGAGAATGTGTCCCCCTGATGGTTTAACATACACGGGACATGTTACCAGGTGAACAGTATAAGTGAGGAGAGTGTGTTCCACTGATGGCTTAATATACACGGGACATGTTACCAGGTGAACATAATAAGTGTGGAGAGTGTGTTCCCCTGATGGTTTAATACAGACGGGACATGTTACCAGGTGAACAGTATAAGTGAGGAGAGTGTGTTCCACTGATGGCTTAATATACACGGGACATGTTACCAGGTGAACATAATAAGTGTGGAGAGTGTGTTCCCCTGATGGTTTAATACAGACGGGACATGTTACCAGGTGAACATTATAAGTGTGGAGAGTGTGTTCCCCTGATGGTTTAATATACACGGGACATGTTACCAGGTGAACAGTATAAGTGAGGAGATTGTGTTCCCCTGATGGTTTAATACAGATGGGACATGTTACCAGGTGATCAGTATAATTGAGGAGAATGTGTTCCCCTGATGGTTTAATATACACGGGACATGTTACCAGGTGAACAGTATAAGTGAGGAGAATGTGTTCCCCTGATGGTTTAATACACACGGGACATGTTACCAGGTGAACAGAAAACGGAGGAGAGTGTCTTCCCCTGATGGTTTAATATACACGGGACATGTTCCCAGGTGAACAGTATAAGTGAGGAGAATGTGTTCCCCTGATGGTTTAATACAGACAGGACATGATACCAGGTGAACAGTAGAAGTGAGAAGAGTGAGTTCCCCTGATGGTTTAATATACACGGGACATGTTACCAGGTGAACTGTATAAGTGAGGAGAATGTGTTCCACTGATGGTTTAATATACACGGGACATGTTACCAGGTGAACAGTATAAGTGAGGAGAGGGCTTTCCCCTGATGGTTTAATATACACGGGACATGTTACCAGGTGAACAGTATAAGTGAGGATACTGTATTCCCCTGATGGTTCAATATACACGGGACATGTTACCAGGTGAACAGTATAAGTGAGGAGAGTGTTTTCCCCTGATGGTTTAATATACACGGGACATGTTACCAGGTGAACAGTATATGTGAGGAGAGTGTGTTCCCCTGATGGTTTAGTATACACGGGACATGTTACCAGCTGAACAGCATAAGTGAGGAGAAGGCTTTCGCCTGATGGTTTAATATACACGGGACATGTTACCAGGTGAACAGTATAAGTGAGGAGAGTGTGTTCCCCTGATGGTTGAATATACACGGGACACGTTAGCAGGTGAACAGTATAAGTGAGGAGAATGTATTCCCCTGATGGTTTAACATACACGGGACATGTTACCAGGTGAAAAGCATAAGTGAGGAGAGTGTGTTCCCCTGATGGTTTAATATACACAGGACATGTTACCAGGTGAACAGTATAAGTGAGGAGAATGTGTTCCCCTGATGGTTTAATATACACAGGACATGTTACCAGGTGAACAGTATAAGTAAGGAGAGAGTGTTCCCTTGATGGTTTAATATACACGGGACATGTTACCAGGTGAACAGTATAAGTGAGGATACTGTATTCCCCTGATGATTCAATATACACGGGACATGTTACCAGGTGAACAGTGTAAGTGAGGAGAGTGTTTTCCCCTGATGGTTTAATATACACGGGACATGTTACCAGGTGAACAGTATATGTGAGGAGAGTGTGTTCCCCTGATGGTTTAGTATACACGGGACATGTTACCAGCTGAACAGCATAAGTGAGGAGAAGGCTTTCCCCTGATGGTTTAATATACACGGGACATGTTACCAGGTGAACAGTATAAGTGAGGAGAGTGTTTTCCCCTGATGGTTTAATATACACGGGACATGTTACCAGGTGAACAGTATAAGTGAGGAGAGTGTTTTCCCCTGATGGTTTAATATACACGGGACATGTTGCCAGGTGAACAGTATAAGTGAGGAGAGTGTTTTCCCCTGATGGTTTAATATACACGGGACATGTTACCAGCTGAACAGCATAAGTGAGGGGAAGGCTTTCCCCTGATGGTTTAATATACACGGGACATGTTACCAGGTGAACAGTATAAGTGAGGAGAGTGTGTTCCCCTGATGGTTTAATGTACACGGGACATGTTAGCAGGTGAACAGTATAAGTGAGGAGAATGTATTCCCCTGATGGTTTAATATACACGGGACATGTTTCCAGGTGAACAGTATAAGTGAGGAGAGTGTGTTCCCCTGATGGTTTAATATACACAGGACATGTTACCAGGTGAACAGTATAAGTGAGGAGAATCTGTTCCCCTGATGGTTTAATATACACAGGACATGTTACCAGGTGAACAGTATAAGTAAGGAGAGTGTGTTCCCTTGATGGTTTAACATACACGGGACATGTTACCAGGTGAACGGTATAAGTGAGGAGAGTGTGTTCCCCTGATTGTTTAATACACACGGGACATGTCTCCAGGTGAACAATATAAGTGAGGAGAGTGTGTTCCCCTGATTGTTTAATATACACGGGACATGTTACCAGGTGAACAGTATAAGTGAGGAGAGTGTGTTCCCCTGATTGTTTAATACACACGGGACATGTTACCAGGTGAACTCTGTAAGTGAGGAAAGTGTGTTCCACTGATGGCTTAATATACACGGGACATGTTACCAGGTGAACATAATAAGTGTGGAGAGTGTGTTCCCCTGATGGTTTAATACAGACGGGACATGTTACCAGGTGAACATTATAAGTGTGGAGAGTGTGTTCCCCTGATGGTTTAATACAGATGGGACATGTTACCAGGTGAACATTATAAGTGTGGAGAGTGTGTTCCCCTGATGGTTTAATACAGACGGGACATGTTACCAGGTGATCAGTGTAATTGAGGAGAGTGTGTTCCCCTGAGGGTTTTATATGCATGGGACATGTCACCAGGTGAACAGTATAAGTGAGGAGAATGTGTTCCCCTGATGGTTTAATACACACGGGACATGTTACCAGGTGAACAGAAAAGGGAGGAGAGTGTCTTCCCCTGATGGTTTAATATACACGGGAAATGTTCCCAGGTGAACAGTATAAGTGAGGAGAATGTGTTCCCCTGATGGTTTAATACACACAGGACATGATACCAGGTGAACAGTAGAAGTGAGAAGAGTGAGTTCCCCTGATGGTTTAATATACACGGGACATGTTACCAGGTGAACAGTATAAGTGAGGAGAATGTGTTCCACTGATGGTTTAATATACACGGGACATGTTACCAGGTGAACAGTATAAGTGAGGAGAGGGCTTTCCCCTGATGGTTTAATATACACGGGACATGTTCCCAGGTGAACAGTATAAGTGAGGAGAATGTTTTCCACTGATGGTTTAATATACAAGGGACATGTTCCCAGGTGAACAGTATAAGTGGGGAGAATGTGTTCCACTGATGGTTTAATATACAGGGGACATGTTACCAGGTGAACAGTATAAGTGAGGATACTGTATTCCCCTGATGGTTCAATATACACGGGACATGTTACCAGGTGAACAGTATAAGTGAGGAGAGTGTTTTCCCCTGATGGTTTAATATTCACGGGACATGTTACCAGGTGAACAGTATATGTGAGGAGAGTGTGTTCCCCTGATGGTTTAGTATACACGGGACATGTTACCAGCTGAACAGCATAAGTGAGGAGAAGGCTTTCGCCTGATGGTTTAATATACACGGGACATGTTACCAGGTGAACAGTATAAGTGAGGAGAGTGTGTTCCCCTGATGGTATAATTAACACGGGACATGTTACCAGCTGAAGAGCATAAGTGAGGAGAAGGCTTTCCCCTGATGGTTTAATATACACGGGACATGTTACCAGGTGAAAAGTATAAGTGAGGAGAGTGTGTTCCCCTGATGGTTTAATATACACGGGACACGTTAGCAGGTGAACAGTATAAGTGAGGAGAATGTATTCCCCTGATGGTTTAACATACACGGGACATGTTACCAGGTGAAAAGTATAAGTGAGGAGAGTGTGTTCCCCTGATGGTTTAATATACACAGGACATGTTACCAGGTGAACAGTATTAGTGAGGAGAATGTGTTCCCCTGATTGTTTAATATACACAGGACATGTTACCAGGTGAACAGTATAAGTAAGGAGAGTGTGTTCCCTTGATGGTTTAATATACACGGGACATGTTACCAGGTGAACAGTAATAGTGAGGATACTGTTTTCCCCTGATGATTCAATATACACGGGACATGTTACCAGGTGAACAGTATAAGTGAGGAGAGTGTTTTCCTCGGATGGTTTAATATACACGGGACATGTTGCCAGGTGAACAGTATAAGTGAGGAGAGTGTTTTCCCCTGATGGTTTAAAATACACGGGACATGTTACCAGCTGAACAGCATAAGTGAGGAGAATGCTTTCCCCTGAAGGTTTAATATACACGGGACGTGTTACCAGGTGAACAGTATAAGTGAGGAGAGTGTGTTCCCCTGATGGTTTAATATACACGGGACATGTTAGCAGGTGAACAGTATAAGTGAGGAGAATGTATTCCCCTGATGGTTGAATATACACGGGACATGTTACCAGGTGAACAGAAAAGGGAGGAGAGTGTCTTCCCCTGATGGTTTAATACACACAGGACATGATACCAGGTGAACAGTAGAAGTGAGGAGAGTGAGTTCCCCTGATGGTTTAATATACACGGGACATGTTACCAGTTGAACAGTATAAGTGAGGAGAGTGCTTTCCCCTGATGTTTTAATATACACGGGACATGTTCCCAGGTGAACAGTATAAGTGAGGAGAATGTGTTCCCCTGATGGTTTAATATACACGGGACATGTTACCAGGTGAACAGTATAAGTGAGGAGAGTGTGTTCCCCTGATGGTTTCATGTACACGGGACATGTTACCAGGTGAACAGTATAAGAGAGGAGAATCTGTTCCCCTGATGGTTTAATATACACAGGACATGTTACCAGGTGAACAGTATAAGTGAGGAGAATGTGTTCCCCCGATGGTTTAATATACACGGGACATGTTACCAGGTGAACAGTATAAGTGAGGAGAATCTGTTCCCCTGATGGTTTAATATACACGGGACATGTTACCAGTTGAACAGTATAAGTGAGGAGAGTGCTTTCCCCTGATGTTTTAATATACACGGGACATGTTCCCAGGTGAACAGTATAAGTGAGGAGAATGTGTTCCCCTGATGGTTTAATATACACGGGACATGTTACCAGGTGAACAGTATAAGTGAGGAGAGTGTGTTCCCCTGATGGTTTAATGTACACGGGACATGTTACCAGGTGAACAGTATAAGTGAGGAGAATCTGTTCCCCTGATGGTTTAATATACACAGGACATGTTACCAGGTGAACAGTATAAGTGAGGAGAGTGTGTTCCCTTGATGGTTTAACATACACGGGAAATGTTACCAGGTGAACTCGATAAGTGAGGAGAGTGTGTCCCCCTGATGGTTTAACATACACGGGACATGTTACCAGGTGAACGGTATAAGTGAGGAGAGTGTGTTCCCCTGATTGTTTAATATACACGGGACATGTTACCAGGTGAACATAATAAGTGTGGAGAGTGGTTCCCCTGATGGTTTAATACAGACGGGACATGTTACAAGGTGAACATTATAAGTGAGGAGAATGTGTTCCCCTGATGGTTTAATACACACGGGACATGTTACCAGGTGAACACAAAAGGGAGGAGAGTGTCTTCCCCTGATGGTTTAATATACACAGGACATGATACCAGGTGAACAGTAGAAGTGAGAAGAGTGAGTTCCCCTGATGGTTTAATATACACGGGACATGTTACCAGGTGAACAGTATAAGTGAGGAGAATGTGTTCCACTGATGGTTTAATATACACGGGACATGTTACCAGGTGAACAGTATAAGTGAGGAGAGGGCTTTCCCCTGATGGTTTAATATACACGGGACATGTTCCCAGGTGAACAGTATAAGTGAGGAGAATGTGTTCCACTGATGGTTTAATATACAAGGGACATGTTCCCAGGTGAACAGTATAAGTGAGGAGAATGTGTTCCACTGATGGTTTAATATACACGGGACATGTTACCAGGTGAACAGTATAAGTGAGGATACTGTATTCCCCTGATGGTTCAATATACACGGGACATGTTACCAGGTGAACAGTATAAGTGAGGAGAGTGTTTTCCCCTGATGGTTTAATATACACGGGACATGTTACCGGGTGAACAGTATATGTGAGGAGAGTGTGTTCCCCTGATGGTTTAGTATACACGGGACATGTTACCAGCTGAACAGCATAAGTGAGGAGAAGGCTTTCCCCTGATGGTTTAATATACACGGGACATGTTACCAGGTGAACAGTATAAGTGAGGAGAGTGTGTTCCCCTGATGGTATAATATACACGGGACATGTTACCAGCTGAAGAGCATAAGTGAGGAGAAGGCTTTCCCCTGATGGTTTAAAAAACACGGGACATGTTACCAGGTGAACAGTATAAGTGAGGAGAGTGTGTTCCCCTGATGGTTTAATATACACGGGACACGTTAGCAGGTGAACAGTATAAGTGAGGAGAATGTATTCCCCTGATGGTTTAATATCCACGGGACATGTTACCAGGTGAAAAGTATAAGTGAGGAGAGTGTGTTCCCCTGATGGTTTAATATACACAGGACATGTTACCAGGTGAACAGTATAAGTGATGAGAATGTGTTCCCCTGATGGTTTAATATACACAGGACATGTTACCAGGAGAACAGTATAAGTGAGGAGAATGTGTTCCCTTGATGGTTTAATATACACGGGACATGTTACCAGGTGAACAGTATAAGTGAGGATGCTGTATTCCCCTGATGATTCAATATACACGGGACATGTTACCAGGTGAACAGTATAAGTGAGGAGAGTGTTTTCCCCTGATGGTTTAATATACACGGGACATGTTGCCTGGTGAACAGTATAAGTGAGGAGAGTGTGTTCCCCTGATGGTTTAATATACACGGGACATGTCACCAGGTGAACAGTATAAGTGAGGAGAATGTATTCCCCTGATGGTTTAATATACACAGGACATGTTACCAGGTGAACAGTCTAAGTGAGGACAGTGTGTTCCCCTGATGGTATAATATACACGGGACATGTTACCAGGTGAACAGTATAAGTGAGGAGAGTGTGTTCCCCACATGGTATAATGTACACGGGACATGTTACCAGGTGAACAGTATAAGTGAGGACATTGAGTTCCCCTGATGATTTAATACACACAGGACATGATACCAGGTGAACAGTAGAAGTGAGGAGAGTGAGATCCCCTGATGGTTTAATATACACGGGACATGTTACCAGGTGAACATTATAAGTGAGGAGAGTGTTTTCCCCTGATTGTTTAATATTCACGGGAGATGTTACCAGGTGAACAGTCTAAGTGAGGACAGTGTGTTCCCCTGATGGTATAATATACACGGGACATGTTATCAGCTGAACAGTATAAGTGAGGAGAATGTGTTCCCCTGATGGTTTAATATACACGGGACATGTTACCAGGTGAACAGTATAAGTGAGGAGAGTGTGTTCCCCTGATTGTTTAATATACACGGGACATGTTACCAGGTGAACAGTACAAGTGAGGAGAGTGTGTTCCCCTGATGGTTTAATATACACGGGACATGTTACCAGGTGAACATTATAAGTGAGGAGAATGTGTTCCCCTGATGGTTTAATATACACAGGACATGTTACCAGGTGAACAGTATAAGTGAGGAGAATGTGTTCCCCCGATGGTTTAATATACACGGGACATGTTACCAGGTGAACAGTATAAGTGAGGAGAGTGTGTTCCCCTGATGGTTTAATATACACGGGACATGTTACCAGGTGAACATTATAAGTGAGGAGAATGTGTTCCCCTGATGGTTTAATATACACAGGACATGTTACCAGGTGAACAGTATAAGTGAGGAGAATGTGTTCCCCCGATGGTTTAATATACACGGGACATGTTACCAGGTGAACAGTATAAGTGAGGAGAGTGTGTTCCCCTGATGGTTTAATATACACGGGACATGTTACCAGGTGAACAGTATAAGTGAGGAGTGTGTGTTTCCCTGATGGTTTAATATACACGGGACATGTTACCAGGTGAACAGTATAAGTGAGGAGAGTGTGTTCCCCTGATGGTTTAATATACACAGGACATGTTACCAGGTGAACAGAATAAGTGAGGAGAATGTGTTCCACTGATGGTTTAATATACACGGGACATGTTACCAGGTGAACAGTATAAGTGAGGAGAGTGTTTTCCCCTGATGGTTTAATATACACGGGACATGTTACCAGGTGAACAGTATAAGTGAGGAGAATGTTTTCCCCTGATGGTTTAATATACACGGGACATGTTACCAGGTGAACAGTGCAAGTGAGGAGAGTGTGTTCCCCTGATGGTTTAATACAGACGGGACATGTTACAAGGTGAACATTATAAGTGTGGAGAGTGTGTTCCCCTGATGGTTTAATACAGACGGGACATGTTACCAGGTGAACAGTATAAGTGAGGAGAGTGTTTTCCCCTGATGGTTTAATATACACGGGACATGTTACCAGGTGAACAGTATAAGTGAGGAGAGTGTTTTCCCCTGATGGTTTAATATACACGGGACATGTTACCAGGTGAACAGTGCAAGTGAGGAGAGTGTGTTCCCCTGATGGTTTAATACAGACGGGACATGTTACAAGGTGAACATTATAAGTGTGGAGAGTGTGTTCCCCTGATGGTTTAATACAGACGGGACATGTTACCAGGTGAACATTATAAGTGTGGAGAGTGTGTTCCCCTGATGGTTTAATACAGACGGGACATGTTACCAGGTGATCAGTATAATTGAGGAGAGTGTGTTCCCCTGAGGGTTTTATATACATGGGACATGTCATCAGGTGAACAGTATAAGTGAGGAGAATGTGTTCCCCTGATGGTTTAATACACACGGGACATGTTACCAGGTGAACACAAAAGGGAGGAGAGTGTCTTCCCCTGATGGTTTAATATACACGGGACATGTTCCCAGGTGAACAGTATAAGTGAGGAGAATGTGTTCCCCTGATGGTTTAATACACACAGGACATGATACCAGGTGAACAGTAGAAGTGAGAAGAGTGAGTTCCCCTGATGGTTTAATATACACGGGACATGTTCCCAGGTGAACAGTATAAGTGAGGAGAATGTGTTCCACTGATGGTTTAATATACAAGGGACATGTTCCCAGGTGAACAGTATAAGTGAGGAGAATGTGTTCCACTGATGGTTTAATATACACGGGACATGTTACCAGGTGAACAGTATAAGTGAGGATACTGTATTCCCCTGATGGTTCAATATACACGGGACATGTTACCAGGTGAACAGTATAAGTGAGGAGAGTGTTTTCCCCTGATGGTTTAATATACACGGTACATGTTACCAGGTGAACAGTAGATGTGAGGAGAGTGTGTTCTTCTGATGGTTTAGTATACACGGGACATGTTACCAGCTGAACAGCATAAGTGAGGAGAAGGCTTTCCCCTGATGGTTTAATATACACGGGACATGTTACCAGGTGAACAGTGTAAGTGAGGAGAGTGTGTTCCCCTGATGGTATAATATACACGGGACATGTTACCAGCTGAAGAGCATAAGTGAGGAGAAGGCTTTCCCCTGATGGTTTAAAAAACACGGGACATGTTACCACGTGAACAGTATAAGTGAGGAGAGTGTGTTCCCCTGATGGTTTAATATACACGGGACACGTTAGCAGGTGAACAGTATAAGTGAGGAGAATGTATTCCCCTGATGGTTTAATATACACGGGACATGTTACCAGGTGAAAAGTATAAGTGAGGAGAGTGTGTTCCCCTGATGGTTTAATATACACAGGACATGTTACCAGGTGAACAGTATAAGTGAGGAGAATGTGTTCCCTTGATGGTTTAATATACACGGGACATGTTACCAGGTGAACAGTATAAGTGAGGATACTGTATTCCCCTGATGATTCAATATACACGGGACATGTTACCAGGTGAACAGTATAAGTGAGGAGAGTGTTTTCCCCTGATGGTTTAATATACAAGGGACATGTTGCCAGGTGAACAGTATAAGTGAGGAGAGTGTGTTCCCCTGATGGTTTAATATACACGGGACATGTTAGCAGTTGAACAGTATAAGTGAGGAGAATGTATTCCCCTGATGGTTTAATATACACGGGACATGTTACCAGGTGAACAGAAAAGGGAGGAGAGTGTCTTCCCCTGATGGTTTAATGCACACAGGTCATGATACCAGGTAAACACTAGAAGTGAGGAGAGTGAGTTCCCCTGATGGTTTAATATACACGGGACATGTTACCAGTTGAACAGTATAAGTGAGGAGAGTGCTTTCCCCTGATGTTTTAATATACACGGGACATGTTACCAGGTGAACAGTATAAGTGAGGACAGTGTGTTCCCCACATGGTATAATGTACACAGGACATGTTACCAGCTGAACAGTATAAGTGAGGAGAGTGTGTTCCCCTGATGGTTTAATACACACGGGACATGTTACCAGGTGAACAGTATAAGTGAGGAGAGTGTGTTCCCCTGATGGTTTAATACACACGGGACATGATACCAGGTGAACAGTAGAAGTGAGGAGAGTGTGTTCCCCTGATTGTTTAATATACACGGGAGATGTTACCAGTTGAACAGTATAAGTGAGGAGAGTGTGTTCCCCTGATGGTATAATAAACACGGGACATGTTACCAGCTGAACAGCATAAGTGAGGAGAAGGCTTTCCCCTGATGGTTTAATATACACGGGACATGTTACCAGGTGAACAGTATAAGTGAGGAGAGTGCGTTCCCCTGATGGTTTAATATACACGGGACACGTTAGCAGGTGAACAGTATAAGTGAGGAGAATGTATTCCCCTGATGGTTTAATATACGCGGGACATGTTACCAGGTGAAAAGTATAAGTGATGAGAGTGTGTTCCCCTGATGGTTTAATATACACAGGACATGTTACCAGGTGAACAGTATAAGTGAGGAGAGTGTGTTCCCCTGATTGTTTAATATACACAGGACATGTTACCAGGTGAACAGTATAAGTGAGGAGAGTGTGTTCCCCTGATGGTTTAATACTGACGGGACATGTTACCAGGTGAACAGTATAAGTGATGAGAGTGTGTTCCCCTGATGGTTTAATATACACAGGACATGTTACCAGGTGAACAGTATAAGTGAGGAGAGTGTGTTCCCCTGATTGTTTAATATACATGGGACATGTTACCAGGTGAACAGTATAAGTGAGCAGAGTGTGTTCCCCTGATGGTTTAACATACACGGGACATGTCACCAGGTGAACTCTATAAGTGTGGAGAGTGTGTTCCCCTGATGGTTTAACATACACGGGACATGTTACCAGGTGAACGGTATAAGTGAGGAGAGTGTGTTCCCCTGATGGTTTAACATACACGGGACATGTTACCAGGTGAACGGTATAAGTGAGGAGAGTGTGTTCCCCTGATGGTTTAGCATACACGGGACATGTTACCAGGTGAACGGTATAAGTGAGGAGAGTGTGTTCCCCTGATGGTTTAATATACACGGGACATGTTACCAGGTGAACAGTATAAGTGAGGAGAGTGAGTTCCCCTGATGGTTTAATATACACGGGACATGTTACCTGGTGAACAGTATAAGTGAGGAGAGTGTGTTCCCCTGATGGTTTAATAAACACGGGACATGTCACCAGGTGAACAGTATAAGTGAGGAGAGTGTGTTCCCCTGATGGTTTAACATACACGGGACATGTTACCAGGTGAACGGTATAAGTGAGGAGAGTGTGTTCCCCTGATGGTTTAATATACACGGGACATGTTACCAGGTGAACTCTATAAGTGTGGAGAGTGTGTCCCCCTGATGGTTTAACATACACGGGACATGTTACCAGGTGAACAGTATAAGTGAGGAGAGTGTGTTCTCCTGATGGTTTAACATACACGGGACATGTTACCAGGTGAACGGTATAAGTGAGGAGAGTGTGTTCCCCTGATGGTTTAACATACACGGGACATGTCACCAGGTGAACAGTATAAGTGAGGAGAGTGTGTTCCCCTGATGGTTTAACATACACGGGACATGTTACCAGGTGAACGGTATAAGTGAGGAGAGTGTGTTCCCCTGATGGTTTAACATACACGGGACATGTTATCAGGTGAACTCTATAAGTGAGGAGAATGTGTTCCCCTGATGGTTTAATATACACGGGACATGTTACCAGGTGAACAGTATAAGTGAGGAGAGTGTGTTCCCCTGATGGTTTAATATACACGGGACATGTTACCAGGTGAACTCTATAAGTGAGGAGAATGTGTTCCCCTGATGGTTTAATATACACGGGACATGTTACCAGGTGAACAGTATAAGTGAGGAGAGTGTGTCCCCCTGATGGTTTAACATACACGGGACATGTTACCAGGTGAACAGTATAAGTGAGGAGAGTGTGTTCTCCTGATGGTTTAATATACACGGGATATGTTACCAGGTGAACAGTATAAGTGAGGAGAGTGTGTTCCCCTGATGGTTTAATACACACGGGACATGTCACCAAGTGAACTGTATAAGTGAGGAGAGTGTGTTCCCCTGATGGTTTAACACTAACGGGACATGTTACCAGATGAACAGTATAAGTGAGGAGAGTGTGTTCCCCTGATGATTTAATATACACGGGACATGTTACCAGGAGAAAAGTCTAAGTGAGGAGAGTGCTTTCCCCTGATGGTTTAATATACACTGGACATGCTATCAGGTGAACAGTATAAGTGAGGAGAGTGTGTTCCCCAGATTGTTTAATACTCACGGGACATGTTACCAGGTGAACAGTATAAGTGAGGAGAGTGTGTTCCCCTGATTGTTTAATACACACGGGACATGTTACCAGGAAAACAGTATAAGTGAGGAGAGTGTGATCCCCTGATTGTTTAATACACACGGGACATGTTACCAGGTGAACAGTATAAGTGAGGAGAGTGTGTTCCCCTGATGGTTTAATACTCACGGGACATGTTACCAGATGAACAGTATAAGTGAGGAGAGTGTGTTCCCCTGATGGTTTAATACTCACGGGACATGTTACCAGGTGAACAGTATAAGTGAGGAGAGTGTGTTCCCCTGATTGTTTAATATACACGGGACATGTTACCAGGAAAACAGTATAAGTGAGGAGAGTGTGATCCCCTGATTGTTTAATACGCACGGGACATGTTACCAAGTGAACAGAAAACGTGAGGATAATGTGTTCCCCTGATTGTTTAATACACACGGGACATGTTAAAAAGAGAAAAGTCTAAGTGAGCAGAGTGCTTTCCCCTGATGGTTTAATATTCACGTGACATGTTTCCAGGTGAACAGTATAAGTGAGGAGAATGTGTTCTCCTGATGGTTTAATACTGACGGGACACGTTACCAGATAAACAGTCTCAGTGAGGAGAGTGTGTTCCCCTGATGGTTGAATGCAAACAGGACATGTTACCAGGTGAACAGTATAAGTGAGGAGAGAGTGTTCCACTGATGGTTTAATACTGACGGGACATGTTACCAGATGAACAGTATAAGTGAGGAGAGTGTGTTCCCCTGATGGTTGAATGCAAACAGGACATGTTACCAGGTGAACAGTATAAGTGAGGAGAGAGTGTTCCCCTGATGGTTTAATACGCACGGGACATGTTACCAGGAGAAAAGTCTAAGTGAGGAGAGTGCTTTCCCCTGATGGTTTAATATTCACAGGACATGTTTCCAGGTGAACAGTATAAGTGAGGAGAGTGTGTTCCCCTGATTGTTTAATACTCACGGGACATGTTACCAGGTGAACAGTATAAGTGAGGAGAATGTGTTCCCCTGATGGTTTAATATACACGGGACATGTTACCAGATGAACAGTATAAGTGAGGAGAGTGTGTTCCCCTGATGGTTTAATACTGACGGGACATGTTACCAGATGAACAGTATAAGTGAGGAGAGTGTGTTCCTCTGATGGTTTAATGCACACAGGACATGTTACCAGGTGAACAGTATAAGTGAGGAGAGTGTGTTCCCCTGATGGTTTAATACACACGGCACATGTTACCAGGTGAACAGTATAAGTGAGGAGAGTGTGTTCCCCTGATGTTTTAATATACCCGGGACATGTCAGCAGGTGAACAGTGTAATTGAGGAGAGTGTGTTCCCCTGATGGTTTAATACTGACGGGACATGTTACCAGGTGAACAGTATAAGTGAGGAGAGTGTGTTCCCCTGATGGTTTAATACTGACGGGACATGTTACCAGGTGAACAGTATAAGTGAGGAGAGTGTGTTCCCCTGATGGTTTAATACACACGGCACATGTTACCAGGTGAACAGTATAAGTGAGGAGAGTGTGTTCCCCTGATGTTTTAATATACCCGGGACATGTCAGCAGGTGAACAGTGTAATTGAGGAGAGTGTGTTCCCCTGATGGTTTAATACTGACGGGACATGTTACCAGGTGAACAGTATAAGTGAGGAGAGTGTGTTCCCCTGATGGTTTAATACTGACGGGACATGTTACCAGGTGAACAGTATAAGTGAGGAGAGTGCTTTCCCCTGATGGTTTAATATTCACAGGACATGTTTCCAGGTGAACAGTATAAGTGAGGAGAGTGTGTTCCCCTGATTGTTTAATACTCACGGGACATGTTACCAGGTGAACAGTATAAGTGAGGAGAATGTGTTCCCCTGATGGTTTAATATACACGGGACATGTTACCAGATGAACAGTATAAGTGAGGAGAGTGTGTTCCCCTGATGGTTTAATACTGACGGGACATGTTACCAGATGAACAGTATAAGTGAGGAGAGTGTGTTCCTCTGATGGTTTAATGCACACAGGACATGTTACCAGGTGAACAGTATAAGTGAGGAGAGTGTGTTCCCCTGATGGTTTAATACACACGGCACATGTTACCAGGTGAACAGTATAAGTGAGGAGAGTGTGTTCCCCTGATATTTTAATATACCCGGGACATGTCAGCAGGTGAACAGTGTAATTGAGGAGAGTGTGTTCCCCTGATGGTTTAATACTGACGGGACATGTTACCAGGTGAACAGTATAAGTGAGGAGAGTGTGTTCCCCTGATGGTTTAATACTGACGGGACATGTTACCAGGTGAACAGTATAAGTGAGGAGAGTGCTTTCCCCTGATGGTTTAATATTCACAGGACATGTTTCCAGGTGAACAGTATAAGTGAGGAGAGTGTGTTCCCCTGATTGTTTAATACTCACGGGACATGTTACCAGGTGAACAGTATAAGTGAGGAGAATGTGTTCCCCTGATGGTTTAATATACACGGGACATGTTACCAGATGAACAGTATAAGTGAGGAGAGTGTGTTCCCCTGATGGTTTAATACTGACGGGACATGTTACCAGATGAACAGTATAAGTGAGGAGAGTGTGTTCCCCTGATGGTTTAATACTGACGGGACATGTTACCAGGTGAACAGTATAAGTGAGGAGAGTGTGTTCCCCTGATGGTTTAATACTGACGGGACATGTTACCAGGTGAACAGTATAAGTGAGGAGAGTGTGTTCCCCTGATGGTTTAATACACACGGCACATGTCACCAGGTGAACAGTATAAGTGAGGAGAGTGTGTTCCCCTGATGTTTTAATATACCCGGGACATGTCACCAGGTGAACAGGATTAGTGAGGAGAGTGTGTTCCCCTGATGGTTTAATATACAGGGGACATGTTACCAGATGAACAGTATAAGTGAGGAGAGTGTTTTCCCCTGATGGTTTAATATACACGGGACATGGAACCAGCTGAAAAGTATAAGTGAGGAGAGTGTGCTCCCTTGATGGTTTAACACGCACGGGACATGTCACCAGGTGAACAGTATAAGTGAGGAGAGTGTGTTCCCCTGATTGTTTAATACTCACGGGACATGTTGCCAGGTGAACAGTATAAGTGAGGAGAGTGTGTTCCGCTGATGGTTTAATACGCACGGGACATGTCACCGGGTGAACTGTATAAGTGAGGAGAGTGTGTTCCCCTGATGGTTTAATATTCACGGGACATGTTACCAGATGAACAGCATAAGTGAGGCGAGTGTGTTCACCTGATGGGTTAATACAGACGGGACATGTCACCAGGTGAACAGTATAAGTGAGGAGAGTGTGTTCCCCTGATGGTTTAATATACATGGGACATGTTACCAGGTGAACAGTATAAGTGAGGAGAGTGTGTTCCCCTGATTGTTTAATATACACGGGACATGTTACCAGGTGAACAGTATAAGTGAGAAGAGTGTGTTCCCCAGATGTTTTAATATACCCGGGACATGTTACCAGGTGAACAGTATAAGTGAGGAGAGTGTGTTCCCCTGATGGTTTAATATACACGGGACATGTTACCAGGTGAACAGTTTAAGTGAGGAGAGTGTGTTCCCCAGATTGTTTAATACACACGGGACATGTCACCATGTGAACAGTATAAGTGAGCAGAAAGTTTTCCCCTGATGGTTAAATATTCAAAGGACATGTTACCAGGTGAACAGTATAAGTGAGGAGAGTGTGTTCCCCTGATGGTTTAATACTGACGGGACATGTCACCAAGTGAACTGTATAAGTGAGGAGAGTTTGTTCCCCTGATGGTTTAATGCACACAGGACATTTTACCAGGTGAACTGAGTAAGTGACGAGAGTGTGTTCCCCTGATGGTTTTAAATACACGGGATATGTTACCAGGTGAACAGTATAAGTGAGGAGAGTGTGTTCCCCTGATGGTTTAATGCACACAGGACATTTTACCAGGTGAACTGTGTAAGTGAGGAGAGTGTGTTCCCCTGATGGTTTTATATACACGGGATATGTTACCAGGTGAACAGAATAAGTGAGGAGAGTGTGTTCCCCTGATGGTTTAATACGCACGGGACATGTTACCAAGTGAACAGGTTAAGTGAGGGGAATGTGTTCCCCTGATTGTTTAATACACACGGGACATGTTACCAGGTGAACAGTTTAAGTGAGGAGAATGTGTTCCCCTGTTTGTTTAATACGCACGGGACATGTTACCAGGTGAACAGTATAAGTGAGGGCAGTGTGTTCCCCTGATGGTTTAATATACACGGGACATGTTACCAGGTAAACAGTATAAGTGAGGAGATTGTGTTCCCCTGATGGTTTAATATACACAGGGCATGTTAGCAGTTGAACAGTATAAGTGAGGAGAGTGTGTTCCCCTGATGTTTTAATATGCACAGGACATGTTACCAGGTGAACAGTATAAGTGAGGAGAGTGTGTTCCCCTGATTGTTTAATACGCACGGGACATGTTACCAGATGAACAGTATAAGTGAGGAGAATGTGTTCTCCTGTTTTTTTAATACGCACGGGACATGTTACCAAGTGAACAGGATAAGTGAGGGGAATGTGTTCCCCTGATTGTTTAATACACACGGGACATGTTACCAGGTGAACAGTATAAGTGAGGAGAGTGTGATCCCCTGATTGTTTAATACACACGGGACATGTTACCAGGTGAACAGTATAAGTGAGGAGAGTGTGTTCCCCTGATGGTTTAATATACACGGGACATATTGCCAGGTGAACAGTCTCAGTGAGGAGAGTGTGTTCCCCTGATTGTTTAATACTGACGGGACATGTCACCAGGTGAACAGGATAAGTGAGGAGAGTGTGCTCCCCTGATTGTTTAATACACACGGGACATGTCACCAGGTGAACAGTATAAGTGAGGAGAGTGTGTTCCCCTGATGGTTTAATATACACGGCACATGTTCCCAGGTGAACAGTACAAGTGAGGAGAGTGTGTTCCCCTGATGGTTTAATATACACGGGACATGTTACCAGGTGAACAGTATAAGTGAGGAGAGTGTGTTCCCCTGATTGTTTAATACACACGGGACATTTCACCGGGTGAACTGCATAAGTGAGGAGAGTGTGTTCCCCTGATTGTTTAATACACACGGCACATGTTCCCAGGTGAACAGTACAAGTGAGGAGAGTGTGTTCCCCTGATGGTTTAATATACACGGGACATGTTACCAGGTGAACAGTATAAGTGAGGAGAGTGTGTTCCCCTGATGGTTTAATATACACGGGACATGTTACCAGGTGAACAGTATAAGTGAGGAGAGTGTGTTCCCCTGATTGTTTAATATACACGGGACATGTTACCAGGTGAACAGGATAAGTGAGCAGAATGTTTTCCCCTGATGGTTAAATATTCAAAGGACATGTTACCAGGTGAACAGTATAAGTGAGGAGAGTGTGTTTCCCTGATGGTTTAATATACACGGGACATGTTACCCGGTGAACAGTATAAGTGAGGAGAGTGTGTTCCCCTGATGGATTAATATACACGGCACATGTGACCAGGTGAACAGTATAAGTGAGATGAGTGTTTTCCCCTGATGGTTTAATATACACGGGACATGTTAACAGGTGAAAAGTGTAAGTGAGGAGAGTCTGTTCCCCTGATGTTTTAATATACACAGGACATGTTACCAGGTGAACAGAATAAGTGAGGACAGTGTGTTCCATTGGTGGTTTAATATACACAGGACATGTTACCAGGTGAACAGGATTAGTGAGGACAGTGTGTACCCAGATTGTTTAATACGCTCGGGACATGTTACCAGGTGAACCGTGTAAGTGAGGAGAATGTGTTCCCCTGTTTGTTTAATACGCACGGGACATGTTACCAGGTCAACAGTATAAGTGAAGAGAATGTGTTCCCCTGTTTGTTTTATACAAACGGGACATGTCACCAGGTGAACAGTATAAGTGAGGAGAGTGTGTTCCCCTGATGGTTTAATACTGACGGGACATGTTACCAGATGAACAGTATAAGTGAGGAGAGTGTGTTCCTCTGATGGTTTAATGCACACAGGACATGTTACCAGGTGAACAGTATAAGTGAGGAGAGTGTGTTCCCCTGATGGTTTAATATACACGGGACATGTCACCAGGTGAACAGTATAAGTGAGGAGAGTGTCTTCCCCAGATTGTTTAATGCTCACGGGACATGTTACCAGGTGAACAGGATAAGTGAGGAGAGTGTGTTCCCCTGATGTTTTAATATACCCGGGACATGTCAGCAGGTGAACAGTGTAATTGAGGAGAGTGTGATCCCCTGATTGTTTAATACACACGGGACATGTCACCAGGTGAACAGTATAAGTGAGGGGAGTGTGTTCCCCTGATGGTTTAATACACACGGGACATGTCACCAGGTGAACAGTATAAGTGAGGAGAGTGTGTTCCCCTGATGTTTTAATATACCCGGGACATGTCACCAGGTGAACAGGGTTAGTGAGGAGAGTGTGTTCCCCTGATGGTTTAATATACACGGGACATGTTACCAGCTGAACAGTATAAGTGAGGAGAGTGTGTTCCCTTGATGGTTTAACACGCACGGGACATGTTACCAGATGAACAGTATCATTGAGGAGAGTGTGTTCCGCTGATGGTTTAATATACACAGGACATGTTACCAGGTGAACAGTATAAGTGAGGAGAGTGTGTTCCCCTGATTGTTTAATACACACGGGACATGTCACCATGTGAACAGTATAAGTGAGGGGAGTGTGTGCCCCAGATGGTTTTCTATACACGGGACATGTTACCAGGTGAACAGTATAAGTGAGGAGAGTGTGTTCCCCTGATGGTTTAATATACACAGGGCATGTTACCAGTTGAACAGTATAAGTGAGGAGATTGTGTTCCCCTGATGGTTTAATACACACGGGACATGTTATCAGGTGAACAGGATAAGTGAGGAGAGTGTGTTCCCCTGATTGTTTAATATACACAGGGCATGTTACCAGTTGAACAGTATAAGTGAGGAGATTGTGCTCCCCTGATTGTTTAATGCACACGGGACATGTTACCAGGTGAACAGTATAAGTGAGGACAGTGTGTTCCATTGATGGTTTAATATACACGGGACATGTTACCAGGTGAACAGTATTAGTGAGGAGAGTGTGTTCCCCTGATTGTTTAATGCACACGGGACATGTTACCAGTTGAACAGTATAAGTGAGGAGATTGTGTTCCCCTGATGGTTTAATACACACGGGACATGTTATCAGGTGAACAGGATAAGTGAGGAGAGTGTGTTCCCCTGATGGTTTAATATACACAGGACATGTTACCAGGTGAACAGTATTAGTGAGGAGAGTGTGTTCCCCTGATTGTTTAATGCACACGGGACATGTTACCAGGTGAACAGTGTAAGTGAGGAGCGTGTGTTCCCCTGATGTTTTAATATACACAGGACATGTCACCAGGTGAACAGTATAAGTGAGGACAGTGTGTTCCATTGATGGTTTAATATACACAGGACATGTTACCAGGTGAACAGTATTAGTGAGGAGAGTGTGTTCCCCTGATTGTTTAATACGCACGGGACATGTTACCGGATGAACAGTATAAGTGAGGAGAATGTGTTCCCCTGTTTGTTCAATACGCACGGGACATGTTAAAAAGAGAAAAGGCTAAGTGAGGAGAGTGCTTTCCCCTGATGGTTTAATATTCACGGGACATGTTTCCAGGTGAACAGTTTAAGTGAGGAGAGTGTGTTCCCCTGATGGTTTAATACTGACGGGACATGTTACCAGATGAACAGTCTCAGTGAGGAGAGTGTGTTCCCCTGATGGTTTAATACACACAGGATATGTTACCAGCTGAACAGTATATGTGAGGAGAGAGTGTTCCCCTTATGGTTTAATAAGCACTGGCATTTCACCAAGTGAAATGGATAAGTGAGTAGAGTGTGTTCCCCTGATGGCTTAATGCAAACAGGACATGTTACCAGGTGAACAGTATAAGTGAGGAGAGTGTGTTCCCCTGATGGTTTAATACTGACGGGACATGTTACCAGATGAACAGTATAAGTGAGGAGAGTGTGTTCCCCTGATGGTTTAATACGCACGGGACATGTTACCAGGAGAAAAGTCTAAGTCAGGAGAGTGCTTTCCCCTGATGGTTTAATATTCACAGCACATGTTTCCAGGTGAACAGTATAAGCGAGGAGAGTGTGTTCCCCTGATTGTTTAATACACACAGGACATGTTACCAGGTGAACAGTATAAGTGAGGAGAATGTGTTCCCCTGATGGTTTAATATACACTGGACATGTTACCAGGTGAACAGTATAAGTGAGGAGAGTGTGTTCCCCTGATTGTTTAATACTCACGGGACATGTCACCGGGTGAACAGAATAAGTGAGGAGATTGTGTTCCCCTGATTGTTTAATACACACAGGACATGTTACCAGGTGAACAGTATAAGTGAGCAGAATGTTTTCCCCTGATGGTGAAATATTCCAAGGACATGTTACCAGGTGAACAGTATAAGTGAGGAGAGTGTGTTCCCCTGATGGTTTAATATACACGGGACATGTTACCCGGTGAACAGTATAAGTGAGGAGAGTGTGTTCACCTGATGGTTTAATATACACAGGGCATGTTACCAGTTGAACAGTATAAGTGAGGAGATTGTGTTCCCCTGATGGTTTAATATACACGGGACATGTTACCAGGTGAACAGTATAAGTGAGGAGAGTGTGTTCCCCTGATGGTTTAATACACACGGGACATGTTATCAGGTGAACAGTATAAGTGAGGAGAGTGTGCTCCCCTGATTGTTTAATGCACACGGGACATGTTACCAGGTGAACAGTATTAGTGAGGAGAATGTGTTCCCCTGATTGTTTAATACACACGGGACATGTTACCAGGTCAACAGTATAAGTGAGGAGAATGTGTTCCCCTGTTTGTTTAATACGCACGGGACATGTTACCAGGTGAACAGTATAAGTGAGGAGAATGTGTTCCCCTGTTTGTTTAATACGCACGGGACATGTTACCAAGTGAATAGAAAAAGTGAGGAGAATGTGTTCCCCTGATTGTTTAATACGCACGGGACATGTTACCAGGTGAACAGTATAAGTGAGGAGAATGTGTTCCCCTGTTTGTTTAATACGCACGGGATATGTTAAAAAGAGAAAAGTCTAAGTGAGGAGAGTGCTTTCCCCTGATGGTTTAATATTCACGGGACACGTTTCCAGGTGAACAGTATAAGTGAGGAGAGTGTGTTCCCCTGATGGTTTAATACACACAGGATATGTTACCAGCTAAACAATATAAGTGAGGAGAGTGTGTTCCCCTGATGGTTTAATGCAAACAGGACATGTTACCAGGTGAACAGTATAAGTGAGGAGAGAGTGTTCCACTGATGGTTTAATACTGACGGGACATGTTACCAGATGAACAGTATAAGTGAGGAGCGTGTGTTCCCCTGATGGTTTAATATGCACGGGACATGTTTCCAGGTGAACAGTATAAGCGAGGAGAGTGTGTTCCCCTTATGGTTTAATATACACGGGACATGTTACCAGGTGAACAGTGTAAGTGAGGAGAGTGTATTCCCCTGATTGTTTAATACACACAGGACATGTTACCAGGTGAACAGTATAAGTGAGGACAGTATGTTCCCCTGATTGTTTAATATACACGGGACATGTCACCAGGTGAACAGTATAAGTGAGGAGAGTGTGTTCCCCTGATGGTTTAATACACACGCGACATGTTACCAGGTGAACAGTATAAGTGAGGAGATTGTGTTCACCTGATGGTTTAATACGCACGGGACATGTCACCAAGTGAACTGTATAAGTGAGGAGATTGTGTTCCACTGATGGCTTAATACTGACGGGACATGTTACCAGATGAACAGTATAAGTGAGGAGAGTGTGTTGCCCTGATGGTTTAATACACACGGGGCATTTCACCAAGTGAACTGTATAAGTGAGGAGAGTGTGTTCCACTGATGGCTTAATACTGACGGGACATGTTACCAGCTGAACAGTATATGTGAGGAGAGTGTGTTCCCCTGATGGTTTAATATACACGGGACATGTTACCAGGTGAACAATATAAGTGAGGAGAGTGAGTTCCCCTGATGGTTTAATATACACGGGACATGTTACCAGGTGAACAGCATAAGTGAGGAGAGTGTGTTCCCCTGATGGTTTAATATACACGGGACATGTTACCAGATGAACAGTGGAAGTGAGGAGAGTTTGTTCACCTGATGGTTTAATATACACGGGACATGTTACCAGGTGAACAGTATAAGTGAGGAGAGTTTGTTTTCTGATGCTTTAATATACACGGGACATGTCACCAAGTGAACTGTATAAGTGAGGAGAGTGTGTTCCCCTGATGTTTTAATGCACACAGGACATTTTACCAGGTGAACAGTATAAGTGAGGAGAGAGTGTTCCCCTGATGGTTTAATATACACGGGACATGTTACCAGGTGAACAGTATAAGTGAGGAGAGTGTGTTCCACTGATGGTTGAATACACACGGGACATGTTACCAGGTGAACAGTATAAGTGAAGAGAGTGTGTTCCCCTGATGGTTTAATATACACAGGGCATGTTACCAGGTGAACAGGATAAGTGAGGAGAGTGTGTTCCCCTGATGCTTTAATACACACGGGACATGTAATCAGGTGAACAGTATAAGTGAGGAGAGTGTGTTCCCCTGATGCTTTAATACACACGGGACAAGTTATCAGGTGAACACTATAAGTGAGGAGAGTGTGTTCCCCTGACTGTTTAATGCACACGGGACATGTTACCAGGTGAACAGTATAGGTGAGGAGAGTGTGTTCCCCTGATTGTTTAATGCACACGGGACATGTTATCAGGTGAACATTATAAGTGAGGAGAGTGTGTTCCCCTGATGGTTTAATATACACAGGACATGTTACCAGGTGAACAGTATACGTGAGGAGAGTGTGTTCCCCTGATAGTTTAACATACACGGGACATGTTACCAGGTGAACAGTATAAGTGAGGAGAGTGTGTTCCCCTGATTGTTTAATGCACACGGGACATGTTATCAGGTGAACATTATAAGTGAGGAGAGTGTGTTCCCCTGATGGTTTAATATACACAGGACATGTTACCAGGTGAACAGTATAGGTGAGGAGAGTGTGTTCCCCTGATAGTTTAACATACACGGGACATGTTACCAGGTGAACAGTATAAGTGAGGAGAGTGTGTTCCCCTGATTGTTTAATGCACACGGGACATGTTATCAGGTGAACATTATAAGTGAGGAGAGTGTGTTCCCCTGATGGTTTAATATACACAGGACATGTTACCAGGTGAACAGTATAAGTGAGGAGATTGTGTTCACCTGATGGTTTAATACGCACGGGACATGTCACCAAGTGAACTGTATAGGTGAGGAGAGTGTGTTCCCCTGATTGTTTAATATACACGGGACATGTTACCAGGTGAACAGTATAAGTGAGGAGAGTGTGTTCCACTGATGTTTTAATATACACGGGACATGTTACCAGGTGAACAGTATAAGTGAGGAGAGTGTGTTCCCCTGATGGTTTAATATACACGGGACATGTTACCAGGTGAACAGTATAAGTGAGGAGATTGTGTTCACCTGATGGTTTAATACGCACGGGACATGTCACCAAGTGAACTGTATAAGTGAGGAGAGTGTGTTCTCCTGATGGTTTAATGCACACAGGACATGTTACCAGGTGAACAGTATAAGTGAGGACAGTATGTTCCCCTGATTGTTTAATATACACGGGACATGTCACCAGGTGAACAGTATAAGTGAGGAGAGTGTGTTCCCCTGATGGTTTAATACACACGCGACATGTTACCAGGTGAACAGTATAAGTGAGGAGATTGTGTTCACCTGATGGTTTAATACGCACGGGGCATTTCACCAAGTGAACTGTATAAGTGAGGAGAGTGTGTTCCACTGATGGCTTAATACTGACGGGACATGTTACCAGCTGAACAGTATAAGTGAGGAGAGTGTGTTGCCCTGATGGTTTAATACACACGGGGCATTTCACCAAGTGAACTGTATAAGTGAGGAGAGTGTGTTCCACTGATGGCTTAATACTGACGGGACATGTTACCAGCTGAACAGTATATGTGAGGAGAGTGTGTTCCCCTGATGGTTTAATATACACGGGACATGTTACCAGGTGAACAGTATAAGTGAGGAGAGTGAGTTCCCCTGATGGTTTAATATACACGGGACATGTTACCAGGTGAACAGCATAAGTGAGGAGAGTGTGTTCCCCTGATGGTTTAATATACACGGGACATGTTACCAGATGAACAGTGGAAGTGAGGAGAGTTTGTTCACCTGATGGTTTAATATACACGGGACATGTTACCAGGTGAACAGTATAAGTGAGGAGAGTTTGTTTTCTGATGCTTTAATATACACGGGACATGTCACCAAGTGAACTGTATAAGTGAGGAGAGTGTGTTCCCCTGATGTTTTAATGCACACAGGACATTTTACCAGGTGAACAGTATAAGTGAGGAGAGAGTGTTCCCCTGATGGTTTAATATACACGGGACATGTTACCAGGTGAACAGTATAAGTGAGGAGAGTGTGTTCCACTGATGGTTGAATACACACGGGACATGTTACCAGGTGAACAGTATAAGTGAAGAGAGTGTGTTCCCCTGATGGTTTAATATACACAGGGCATGTTACCAGGTGAACAGGATAAGTGAGGAGAGTGTGTTCCCCTGATGCTTTAATACACACGGGACATGTAATCAGGTGAACAGTATAAGTGAGGAGAGTGTGTTCCCCTGATGCTTTAATACACACGGGACATGTTATCAGGTGAACAGTATAAGTGAGGAGAATGTGTTCCCCTGATTGTTTAATACACACGGGACATGTAATCAGGTGAACAGTATAAGTGAAGAGAGTGTGTTCCCCTGATGGTTTAATATACACAGGGCATGTTACCAGGTGAACAGGATAAGTGAGGAGAGTGTGTTCCCCTGATGCTTTAATACACACGGGACATGTAATCAGGTGAACAGTATAAGTGAGGAGAGTGTGTTCCCCTGATGCTTTAATACACACGGGACATGTTATCAGGTGAACACTATAAGTGAGGAGAGTGTGTTCCCCTGACTGTTTAATGCACACGGGACATGTTACCAGGTGAACAGTATAGGTGAGGAGAGTGTGTTCCCCTGATTGTTTAATGCACACGGGACATGTTATCAGGTGAACATTATAAGTGAGGAGAGTGTGTTCCCCTGATGGTTTAATATACACAGGACATGTTACCAGGTGAACAGTATAGGTGAGGAGAGTGTGTTCCCCTGATTGTTTAATGCACACGGGACATGTTATCAGGTGAACAGTATAAGTGAGGAGAGTGAGTTCCCCTGATGGTTTAATATACACAGGACATGTTACCAGGTGAACAGTATACGTGAGGAGAGTGTGTTCCCCTGATAGTTTAACATACACGGGACATGTTACCAGGTGAACAGTATAAGTGAGGAGAGTGTGTTCCCCTGATTGTTTAATGCACACGGGACATGTTATCAGGTGAACATTATAAGTGAGGAGAGTGTGTTCCCCTGATGGTTTAATATACACAGGACATGTTACCAGGTGAACAGTATAGGTGAGGAGAGAGTGTTCCCCTGATAGTTTAACATACACGGGACATGTTACCAGGTGAACAGTATAAGTGAGGAGAGTGTGTTCCCCTGATTGTTTAATGCACACGGGACATGTTATCAGGTGAACATTATAAGTGAGGAGAGTGTGTTCCCCTGATGGTTTAATATACACAGGACATGTTACCAGGTGAACAGTATAGGTGAGGAGATTGTGTTCCCCTGATTGTTTAATATACACGGGACATGTTACCAGGTGAACAGTATAAGTGAGGAGAGTGTGTTCCACTGATGTTTTAATATACACGGGACATGTTACCAGGTGAACAGTATAAGTGAGGAGAGTGTGTTCCCCTGATGGTTTAATATACACGGGACATGTTACCAGGTGAACAGTATAAGTGAGGAGATTGTGTTCACCTGATGGTTTAATACGCACGGGACATGTCACCAAGTGAACTGTATAAGTGAGGAGAGTGTGTTCTCCTGATGGTTTAATGCACACAGGACATTTTACCAGGTGAACAGTATAAGTGAGGAGAGTGTGTTCCCCTGATTGTTTAATGCACACGGGACATGTTATCAGGTGAACATTATAAGTGAGGAGAGTGTGTTCCCCTGATGGTTTAATATACACGGGACATGTTACCAGGTGAACAGTATAAGTGAGGAGATTGTGTTCACCTGATGGTTTAATATACACGGGACATGTCACCAGGTGAACAGTATAAGTGAGGAGAGTTTGTTTTCTGATGCTTTAATATACACGGGACATGTCACCAAGTGAACAGTATAAGTGAGGAGAGTGTGTTCCCCTGATTGTTTAATGCACGCGGGACATGTTACCAGCGGAACAGTTAAAGTGAGGAGAGTGTGTGCCCCTGATGGTTTAATATACACGGGACATCTTAGCAGGTGAACAGTATAAGTGAGGAGAGTGTGTTCACCTGATGGTTTAATATACACGGGACATGTTACCAGGTGAAAAGTATAAGTGAGGAGAGTGTGTTCCCCTAATGGTTTAATGCACGCGGGACATGTTACCAGCGGAACAGTTTAAGTGAGGAGAGTGTGTGCCCCTGATGGTTTAATATACACGGGACATGTTACCAGGTGAACAGTATAAGTGAGGAGAGTGTGTTCCCCTGATGGTTTAATATACACGGGACATGTTACCAGGTGAACAGTATAAGTCAGGAGAGTGTGTTCCCCTGATGGTTTAATATACACGGGACATGTTACCAGGTGAACAGTAGAAGTGAGGAGAGTGTGTTCCCCTGATGGTTTAATATACACGGGACATGTTACCAGGTGAACAGTATAAGTGAGGAGAGTGTGTTCCCCTGATGGTTTAGTATACACAGGACATGTTACCAAGTGAACAGTATAAGTGAGGAGAGTGTGTTCCCCTGATTGTTTAATACACACGGGACATGTCACCAGGTGAACAGTATAAGTGAGGAGAGTGTGTTCCCCTGATTGTTTAATTCACACGGGACATGTTACCAGGTGAACATTATAAGTGAGGAGAGTGTGTTCCCCTGATGGTTTAATACACACGGGACATGTCAGCAGGTGAACAGTATAAGTGAGGAGAGTGTGTTCCCCTGATGGTTTAATATACACGGGACATGTTCCCAGGTGAACAGTATAAGTGAGGAGAGTGTGTTCCCCTTATTCTTTAATACACACGGGACATGTCACCAGGTGAACAGTATAAGTGAGGAGAGTGTGTTCCCCTGATGGTATAATACTGAAGGGACATGTCACCATGTGAACAGTTTAAGTGAGGAGAGTGTGTTCCCCTGATGGTTTAATATCCACGGGACATGTTACCAGGTGAAGAGTATAAGTGAGGAGAGTGTGTTCCCCTGATTGTTTAATACACACAGGACATGTAAACAGGTGAACAGTATAAGTGAGGAGAGTGTCTTCCCCTGATGGTTTAATACACACAGGACATGTTACCAGGTGAACAGTATAAGTGAGGAGATTGTGTTCCCCTGATGGTTTAATACACACGGGACATGTCAGCAGGTGAACAGTATAATTGAGGAGAGTATGTTCCCCTGAATGTTTAATGCACACAGGACATGTCACCAGGTGAACAGTATAAGTGATGAGAGTGTGTTCCCCTGATGGTTTAATATACACGGGACATGTTACCAGGTGAACAGTATATATGAGGAGAGTGTGTTCCCCTGATGGTTTAATATACACGGGACATGTTACCAGGTGAACAGTATATATGAGGAGAGTGTGTTCCCCTGATGGTTTAATATACACGTAACATGTTCCCAGGTGAACAGTATAAGTGAGGAGAGTGTGTTCCCCTGAGGGTTTAATATACCCGGGACATGTTACCAGGTGAACAGTATAAGTGAGGTGAGTGTGTTCCCCTGATGGTTTAATATACACGGGACATGTTTCCAGGCGAACATTATAAGTGTGGAGTGTGTGTTCCCCTGATTGTTGAATATACACGGGAGATGTTTCCAGGCGAACATTATAAGTGTGGAGTGTGTGTTCCCCTGATTGTTGAATATACACGGGACATGTTACCAGGTGAACCGTATAAGTGAGGTGAGTGTGTTCCCCTGATGGTTTAATATACACGGGACATGTTTCCAGGCGAACATTATAAGTGTGGAGTGTGTGTTCCCCTGATTGTTGAATATACACGGGAGATGTTTCCAGGCGAACATTATAAGTGAGGAGAGTGTGTTCCCCTGATTGTTGAATATACACGGGACATGTCACCAGGTGAACAGTATAAGTGAGGAGAGTGTGTTCCCCTGATGGTTTAATATACACAGGACATGTAAACAGGTGAACAGTATAAGTGAGGAGAGAGTGTTCCCCTGATTGTTTAATATACACGGGACATGTCACCAGGTGAAAAGTGTAAGTGAGGAGAGTGTGTTCCCCTGATGTTTTAATATACACAGGACATGTTACCAGGTGAACAGTATTAGTGAGCAGAGTATACTGTATATTAAACCATCAGGGGAAAACAACCTCCTCACTTATACTGTTCAATGTGGCAGTAAACAGAACCGAACCCGGGTCACTGGTGCTGTGAGACTGTGGCAGTAAACAGAACTGAACCCGGGTCACTGGAGCTGTGAGACTGTTGCAGTAAACAGAACCGAACCCGGGACACTGGAGCTGTGAGACTGTGGCAGTAAACAGAACCGAACCCAGGTCACTGGAGCTGTGAGACTGTGGCAGTCAACAGAACCGAACCCAGGACACTGGAGATGTGAGACTGTGGCAGTAAACAGAACCGAACCCGGGTCACTGGAGCTGTGAGACCGTGGCAGTAAACAGAACCGAACCCGGGTCACTGGAGCTGTGAGACTGTGGCAGTAAACAGAACTGAACCCGGGACACTGGAGCTGTGAGACTGTGGCAGTAAACAGAACCGAACCCGGGTCACTGGAGCTGTGAGACTGTGGCAGTAAACAGAACCGAACCCGGGACACTGGAGCTGTGAGACTGTGGCAGTAAACAGAACTGAACCCGGGACACTGGAGCTGTGAGACTGTGGCAGTAAACAGAACCGAACCCGGGACACTGGAGCTGTGAGACTGTGGCAGTAAACAGAACCGAACCCGGGTCACTGGAGCTGTGAGACTGTGGCAGTAAACAGAACTGAACCCAGGACACTGGAGCTGTGAGACTGTGGCAGTAAACAGAACCGAACCCAGGACACTGGAGCTGTGAGACTGTGGCAGTAAACAGAACCGAACCCGGGTCACGGGAGCTGTGAGACTGTGGCAGTAAACAGAACAGAACCCGGGTCACTGGAGCTGTGAGACTGTGGCAGTAAACAGAACCGAACCCGGGACACTGGAGCTGTGAGACTGTGGCAGTAAACAGAACCGAACCCGGGACACTGGAGCTGTGAGACTGTGGCAGTAAACAGAACTGAACCCGGGACACTGGAACTGTGAGACTGTGGCAGTAAACAGAACTGAACCCAGGTCACTGGAGCTGTGAGGTTGCGGCAGTAAACAGAACCGAACCCGGGACACTGGAGCTGTGAGACTGTGGCAGTAAACAGAACCGAACCCGGGACACTGGAGCTGTGAGACTGTGGCAGTAAACAGAACCGAACCCGGGTCACTGGAGCTGTGAGACTGTGGCAGTAAACAGAACCGAACCCAGGACACTGGAGCTGTGAGACTGTGGCAGTAAACAGAACTGAACCCAGGTCACTGGAGCTGTGAGGTTGCGGCAGTAAACAGAACCGAACCCAGGTCACTGGAGCTGTGAGACTGTGGCAGTAAACAGAACCGAACCCAGGTCACTGGAGCTGTGAGATTGTGGCAGTAAACAGAACCAAACCCGGGACACTGGAGCTGTGAGACTGTGGCAGTAAACAGAACTGAACCCGGGTCACTGGAGCTGTGAGGCTGTGGCAGTAAACAGAACCGAACCCGGGACACTGGAGCTGTGAGACTGTGGCAGTAAACAGAACTGAACCCGGGTCACTGGAGCTGTGAGACTGTGGCAGTAAACAGAACCGATCCCGGGACACTGGAGCTGTGAGACTGTGGCAGTAAACAGAACCGAACCCAGGTCACTGGAGCTGTGAGACTGTGGCAGTAAACAGAACTGAACCCGGGTCACTGGAGCTGTGAGACTGTGGCAGTAAACAGAACTGAACCCGGGTCACTGGAGCTGTGAGGCTGTGGCAGTAAACAGAACCGAACCCAGGTCACTGGAGCTGTGAGACTGTGGCAGTAAACAGAACCGAACCCGGGTCACTGGAGCTGTGAGACTGTGGCAGTAAACAGAACCGAACCCGGGACACTGGAGCTGTGAGGCTGTGGCAGTAAACAGAACCGAATCCGGGTCACTGGAGCTGTGAGACTGTGGCAGTAAACAGAACCGAACCCGGGTCACTGGAGCTGTGAGACTGTGGCAGTAAACAGAACCGAACCCAGGTCACTGGAGCTGTGAGACTGTGGCAGTAAACAGAACCGAACCCGGGTCACTGGAGCTGTGAGACTGTGGCAGTAAACAGAACTGAACCCGGGTCACTGGAGCTGTGAGACTGTGGCAGTAAACAGAACCGAACCCGGGTCACTGGAGCTGTGAGACTGTGGCAGTAAACAGAACCGAACCCAGGACACTGGAGCTGTGAGACTGTGGCAGTAAACAGAACCGAACCAGGGTCACTGGAGCTGTGAGACTGTGGCAGTAAACAGAACCGAACCCGGGTCACTGGAGCTGTGAGACTGTGGCAGTAAACAGAACCGAACCCGGGTCACTGGAGCTGTGAGACTGTGGCAGTAAACAGAACCGAACCCAGGTCAGTGGAGCTGTGAGACTGTGGCAGTAAACAGAACCGAACCCGGGACACTGGAGCTGTGAGACTGTGGCAGTAAACAGAACCGAACCCAGGTCACTGGAGCTGTGAGGCTGTGGCAGTAAACAGAACCGAACCCGGGACACTGGAGCTGTGAGACTGTGACAGTAAACAGAACCGAACCCGGGACACTGGAGCTGTGAGACTGTGGCAGTAAACAGAACTGAACCCGGCTCACTGGAGCTGTGAGACTGTGGCAGTAAACAGAACCGAACCCGGGACACTGGAGCTGTGAGACTGTGGCAGTAAACAGAACTGAACCCGGGTCACTGGAGCTGTGAGACTGTGGCAGTAAACAGAACCGAACCCAGGTCACTGGAGCTGTGAGACTGTGGCAGTAAACAGAACCGAACCCAGGTCACTGGAGCTGTGAGACTGTGGCAGTAAACAGAACTGAACCCGGGTCACTGGAGCTGTGAGACTGTGGCAGTAAACAGAACCGAACCCGGGACACTGGAGCTGTGAGACTGTGGCAGTAAACAGAACCGAACCCGGGTCACTGGAGCTGTGAGACTGTGGCAGTAAACAGAACTGAACCCGGGTCACTGGAGCTGTGAGACTGTGGCAGTAAACAGAACTGAACCCGGGTCACTGGAGCTGTGAGACTGTGGCAGTAAACAGAACCGAACCCAGGTCACTGGAGCTGTGAGACTGTGGCAGTAAACAGAACTGAACCCGGGTCACTGGAGCTGTGAGACTGTGGCAGTAAACAGAACCGAACCCGGGACACTGGAGCTGTGAGACTGTGGCAGTAAACAGAACTGAACCCGGGTCACTGGAGCTGTGAGACTGTGGCAGTAAACAGAACCGATCCCGGGACACTGGAGCTGTGAGACTGTGGCAGTAAACAGAACCGAACCCAGGTCACTGGAGCTGTGAGACTGTGGCAGTAAACAGAACTGAACCCGGGTCACTGGAGCTGTGAGACTGTGGCATTAAACAGAACCGAACCCGGGACACTGGAGTTGTGAGACTGTGGCAGTAAACAGAACCGAACCCGGGACACTGGAGCTGTGAGAATGTGGCAGTAAACAGAACTGAACCCGGGACACTGGAGCTGTGAGACTGTGGCAGTAAACAGAACCGAACCCGGGACACTGGAGCTGTGAGACTGTGGCAGTAAACAGAACCGAACCCAGGTCACTGGAGCTGTGAGGTTGCGGCAGTAAACAGAACCGAACCCGGGACACTGGAGCTGTGAGACTGTGGCAGTAAACAGAACCGAACCCGGGACACTGGAGCTGTGAGACTGTGGCAGTAAACAGAACCGAACCCAGGTCACTGGAGCTGTGAGGTTGCGGCAGTAAACAGAACCGAACCCAGGTCACTGGAGCTGTGAGACTGTGGCAGTAAACAGAACCGAACCCGGGTCACTGGAGCTGTGAGGTTGCGGCAGTAAACAGAACCGAACTCAGGTCACTGGAGCTGTGAGGTTGCGGCAGTAAACAGAACCGAACCCAGGAGACTGGAGCTGTGAGACTGTGGCAGTAAACAGAACCGAACCCAGGTCACTGGAGCTGTGAGACTGTGGCAGTAAACAGAACCGAAACCGGGTCACTGGAGCTGTGAGACTGTGGCAGTAAACAGAACCGAACCCGGGTCACTGGAGCTGTGAGACTGTGGCAGTAAACAGAACCGAACCCGGGTCACTGGAGCTGTGAGGCTGTGGCAGTAAACAGAACCGAACCCAGGACACTGGAGCTGTGAGACTGTGGCAGTAAACAGAACCGAAACCGGGTCACTGGAGCTGTGAGACTGTGGCAGTAAACAGAACCGAACCCGGGACACTGGAGCTGTGAGACTGTGGTAGTAAACAGAACCGAACCCGGGACACTGGAGCTGTGAGACTGTGGAAGTAAACAGAACTGAACCCGGGTCTCTGGAGCTGTGAGACTGTGGCAGTAAACAGAACCGAACCCGGGACACTGGAGCTGTGAGACTGTGGCAGTAAACAGAACAGAACCCGGGACACTGGAGCTGTGAGACTGTGGCAGTAAACAGAACCGAACCCAGGTCACTGGAGCTGTGAGACTGTGGCAGTAAACAGAACTGAACCCGGGTCACTGGAGCTGTGAGACTGTGACAGTAAACAGAACCGAACCCAGGTCACTGGAGCTTTGAGACTGTGGCAGTAAACAGAACCGAACCCGGGTCACTGGAGCTGTGAGACTGTGGCAGTAAACAGAACCGAACCCGGGTCACTGGAGCTGTGAGACTGTGGCAGTAAACAGAACCGAACCCAGGTCACTGGAGCTGTGAGACTGTGGCAGTAAACAGAACCGAACCCGGGACACTGGAGCTGTGAGACTGTGGCAGTAAACAGAACTGAACCCGGGTCACTGGAGCTGTGAGACTGTGACAGTAAACAGAACCGAACCCGGGACACTGGAGCTGTGAGACTGTGGCAGTAAATAGAACCGAACCCGGGTCATTGGAGCTGTGAGACTGTGGCAGTAAACAGAACCGAACCCGGGACACTGGAGCTGTGAGACTGCGGCAGTAAATAGAACCGAACCCGGGTCATTGGAGCTGTGAGACTGTGGCAGTAAACAGAACTGAACCCGGGTCACTGGAGCTGTGAGACTGTGGCAGTAAACAGAACCGAACCCGGGACACTGGAGCTGTGAGACTGTGGCAGTAAATAGAACCGAACCCGGGTCATTGGAGCTGTGAGACTGTGGCAGTAAACAGAACTGAACCCGGGTCACTGGAGCTGTGAGACTGTGGCAGTAAACAGAACCGAACCCAGGTCACTGGAGCTGTGAGACTGTGGCAGTAAACAGAACCGAACCCGGGACACTGGAGCTGTGAGACTGTGGCAGTAAACAGAACTGAACCCGGGTCACTGGAGCTGTGAGACTGTGACAGTAAACAGAACCGAACCCGGGACACTGGAGCTGTGAGACTGTGGCAGTAAACAGAACCGAACCCGGGTCACTGGAGCTGTGAGACTGTGGCAGTAAACAGAACTGAACCCGGGTCACTGGAGCTGTGAGACTGTGGCAGTAAACAGAACCGAACCCGGGACATTGGAGCTGTGAGACTGTGGCAGTAAACAGAACCGAACCCGGGTCACTGGAGCTGTGAGACTGTGGCAGTAAACAGAACCGAACTCAGGTCACTGGAGCTGTGAGGTTGCGGCAGTAAACAGAACCGAACCCAGGACACTGGAGCTGTGAGACTGTGGCAGTAAACAGAACTGAACCCGGGACACTGGAGCTGTGAGACTGTGGCAGTAAACAGAACCGAACCCGGGACACTGGAGCTGTGAGACTGTGGCAGTAAACAGAACCGAACCCGGGTCACTGGAGCTGTGAGACTGTGGCAGTAAACAGAACCGAACCCGGGTCACTGGAGCTGTGAGGCTGTGGCAGTAAACAGAACCGAACCCAGGACACTGGAGCTGTGAGACTGTGGCAGTAAACAGAACCGAAACTGGGTCACTGGAGCTGTGAGACTGTGGCAGTAAACAGAACCGAAACTGGGTCACTGGAGCTGTGAGACTGTGGCAGTAAACAGAACCGAACCCGGGACACTGGAGCTGTGAGACTGTGGCAGTAAACAGAACTGAACCCGGGACACTGGAGCTGTGAGACTGTGGCAGTAAACAGAACCGAAACTGGGTCACTGGAGCTGTGAGACTGTGGCAGTAAACAGAACCGAACCCGGGACACTGGAGCTGTGAGACTGTGGCAGTAAACAGAACTGAACCCGGGACACTGGAGCTGTGAGACTGTGGCAGTAAACAGAACCGAACCCGGGTCACTGGAGCTGTGAGACTGTGGTAGTAAACAGAACCGAACCCGGGACACTGGAGCTGTGAGACTGTGACAGTAAACAGAACCGAACCCGGGACACTGGAGCTGTGAGACTGTGGCAGTAAACAGAACTGAACCCGGGTCACTGGAGCTGTGAGACTGTGACAGTAAACAGAACCGAACCCGGGACACTGGAGCTGTGAGACTGTGGCAGTAAACAGAACTGAACCCGGGTCACTGGAGCTGTGAGACTGTGGCAGTAAACAGAACTGAACCCGGGACACTGGAGCTGTGAGACTGTGGCAGTAAACAGAACTGAACCCGGGTCACTGAAGCTGTGAGACTGTGGCAGTAAACAGAACCGAACCCGGGACACTGGAGCTGTGTGACTGTGGCAGTAAACAGAACCGAACCCAGGTCACTGGAGCTGTGAGACTGTGGCAGTATACAGAACCGAACCCGGGACACTGGAGCTGTGAGACTGTGGCAGTAAACAGAACTGAACCCAGGTCACTGGAGCTGTGAGACTGTGGCAGTAAACAGAACCGAACCCAGCTCACTGGAGCTGTGAGACTGTGGCAGTAAACAGAACCGAACCCGGGTCACTGGAGCTGTGAGACTGTGACAGTAAACAGAACTGAACCCGGGTCACTGGAGCTGTGAGACTGTGACAGTAAACAGAACCGAACCCAGGTCACTGGAGCTGTGAGACTGTGGCAGTAAACAGAACCGAACCCGGGTCACTGGAGCTGTGAGACTGTGGCAGTAAACAGAACCGAACCCAGGTCACTGGAGCTGTGAGACTGTGGCAGTAAACAGAACCGAACCCGGGACACTGGAGCTGTGAGACTGTGGCAGTAAACAGAACTGAACCCGGGTCACTGGAGCTGTGAGACTGTGACAGTAAACAGAACCGAACCCGGGACACTGGAGCTGTGAGACTGTGGCAGTAAACAGAACCGAACCCGGGTCACTGGAGCTGTGAGACTGTGGCAGTAAACAGAACCGAACCCGGGACACTGGAGCTGTGAGACTGTGGCAGTAAACAGAACCGAACCCGGGACACTGGAGCTGTGAGACTGTGGCAGTAAACAGAACCGAACCCGGGACACTGGAGCTGTGAGACTGTGGCAGTAAACAGAACCGAACCCGGGTCACTGGAGCTGTGAGACTGTGGCAGTAAACAGAACCGAACCCGGATCACTGGAGCTGTGAGGCTGTGGCAGTAAACAGAACCGAACCCAGGACAGTGGAGCTGTGAGACTGTGGCAGTAAACAGAACCGAACCCGGGTCACTGAGCTGTGAGACTGTGGCAGTAAACAGAACCGAACCCAGGTCACTGGAGCTGTGAGACTGTGGCAGTAAACAGAACCGAACCCGGGTCACTGGAGCTGTGAGACTGTGGCAGTAAACAGAACCGAACCCGGGACACTGGAGCTGTGAGACTGTGGCAGTAAACAGAACCGAACCCGGGACACTGGAGCTGTGAGACTGTGGCAGTAAACAGAACCGAACCCGGGTCACTGGAGCTGTGAGACTGTGGCAGTAAACAGAACTGAACCCGGGACACTGGAGCTGTGAGACTGTGGCAGTAAACAGAACCGAACCCGGGTCACTGGAGCTGTGAGACTGTGGCAGTAAACAGAACCGAACCCGGGTCACTGGAGCTGTGAGACTGTGGCAGTAAACAGAACCGAACCCGGGTCACTGGAGCTGTGAGACTGTGGCAGTAAACAGAACTGAACCCGGGACACTGGAGCTGTGAGACTGTGGCAGTAAACAGAACCGAACCCAGGTCACTGGAGCTGTGAGACTGTGGCAGTAAACAGAACCGAACCCGGGACACTGGAGCTGTGAGACTGTGGCAGTAAACAGAACTGAACCCGGGTCACTGGAGCTGTGAGTCTGTGACAGTAAACAGAACCGAACCCGGGACACTGGAGCTGTGAGACTGTGGCAGTAAACAGAACCGAACCCGGGTCACTGGAGCTGTGAGACTGTGGCAGTAAACAGAACTGAACCCGTGTCACTGGAGCTGTGAGACTGTGGCAGTAAACAGAACCGAACCCGGGTCACTGGAGCTGTGAGACTGTGGCAGTAAACAGAACTGAACCCGGGACACTGGAGCTGTGAGACTGTGGCAGTAAACAGAACCGAACCCGGGACACTGGAGCTGTGAGACTGTGGCAGTAAACAGAACCGAACCCGGGACACTGGAGCTGTGAGACTGTGGCAGTAAACAGAACCGAACCCGGGACACTGGAGCTGTGAGACTGTGGCAGTAAACAGAACCGAACCTGGGTCACTGGAGCTGTGAGACTGTGGCAGTAAACAGAACCGAACCCTGGACACTGGAGCTGTGAGACTGTGGCAGTAAACAGAACTGAACCCGGGTCACTGGAGCTGTGAGACTGTGGCAGTAAACAGAACTGAACCCAGGTCACTGGAGCTGTGAGACTGTGGCAGTAAACAGAACCGAACCCGGGTCACTGGAGCTGTGAGACTGTGGCAGTAAACAGAACTGAACCCGGGACACTGGAGCTGTGAGGCTGTGGCAGTAAACAGAACCGAACCCGGGACACTGGAGCTGTGAGACTGTGGCAGTAAACAGAACCGAACCCGGGTCACTGGAGCTGTGAGACTGTGGCAGTCCCCAGAACCGAACCCAGGACACTGGAGCTGTGAGACTGTGGCAGAAAACAGAACCGAACCCGGGACACTGGAGCTGTGAGACTGTGGCAGTAAACAGAACTGAACCCGGGACACTGGAGCTGTGAGACTGTGGCAGTAAACAGAACCGAACCCAGGACACTGGAGCTGTGAGACTGTGGCAGTAAACAGAACCGAACCCGGGTCACGGGAGCTGTGAGACTGTGGCAGTAAACAGAACTGAACCCGGGACACTGGAGCTGTGAGACTGTGGCAGTAAACAGAACAGAACCCGGGACACTGGAGCTGTGAGACTGTGGCAGTAAACAGAACCGAACCCGGGTTACTGGAGCTGTGAGACTGTGGCAGTAAACAGAACCGAACCCAGGTCACTGGAGCTGTGAGACTGTGGCAGTAAACAGAACCGAACCCAGGTCACTGGAGCTGTGAGACTGTGGCAGTAAACAGAACCGAACCCAGGTCACTGGAGCTGTGAGACTGTGGCAGTAAACAGAACCGAACCCGGGTCACTGGAGCTGTGAGACTGTGGCAGTAAACAGAACCGAACCTGGGACACTGGAGCTGTGAGACTGTGGCAGTAAACAGAACCGAACCCGGGACACTGGAGCTGTGAGACTGTGGCAGTAAACAGAACCGAACCCGGGACACTGGAGCTGTGAGACTGTGGCAGTAAACAGAACCGAACCCAGGTCACTGGAGCTGTGAGGTTGCGGCAGTAAACAGAACCGAACCCAGGTCACTGGAGCTGTGAGACTGTGGCAGTAAACAGAACCGAACCCGGGTCACTGGAGCTGTGAGGTTGCGGCAGTAAACAGAACCGAACTCAGGTCACTGGAGCTGTGAGGTTGCGGCAGTAAACAGAACCGAACCCAGGACACTGGAGCTGTGAGACTGTGGCAGTAAACAGAACCGAACCCGGGACACTGGAGCTGTGAGACTGTGGCAGTAAACAGAACCGAACCCGGGTCACTGGAGCTGTGAGACTGTGGCAGTAAGCAGAACCGAACCCGGGTCACTGGAGCTGTGAGGCTGTGGCAGTAAACAGAACCGAACCCGGGTCACTGGAGCTGTGAGACTGTGGCAGTAAACAGAACCGAACCCGGGTCACTGGAGCTGTGAGACTGTGGCAGTAAACAGAACCGAACCTGAGACACTGGAGCTGTGAGACTGTGGCAGTAAACAGAACCGAACCCGGGACACTGGAGCTGTGAGACTGTGGCAGTAAACAGAACCGAACCCGGGACACTGGAGCTGTGAGACTGTGGCAGTAAACAGAACCGAACCCAGGTCACTGGAGCTGTGAGGTTGCGGCAGTAAACAGAACCGAACCCAGGTCACTGGAGCTGTGAGACTGTGGCAGTAAACAGAACCGAACCCGGGTCACTGGAGCTGTGAGGTTGCGGCAGTAAACAGAACCGAACTCAGGTCACTGGAGCTGTGAGGTTGCGGCAGTAAACAGAACCGAACCCAGGACACTGGAGCTGTGAGACTGTGGCAGTAAACAGAACCGAACCCGGGACACTGGAGCTGTGAGACTGTGGCAGTAAACAGAACCGAACCCGGGTCACTGGAGCTGTGAGACTGTGGCAGTAAGCAGAACCGAACCCGGGTCACTGGAGCTGTGAGGCTGTGGCAGTAAACAGAACCGAACCCGGGACACTGGAGCTGTGAGACTGTGGCAGTAAACAGAACCGAAACCGGGTCACTGGAGCTGTGAGACTGTGGCAGTAAACAGAACCGAACCCGGGACACTGGAGCTGTGAGACTGTGGCAGTAAACAGAACTGAACCCGGGACACTGGAGCTGTGAGACTGTGGCAGTAAACAGAACCGAACCCGGGTCACTGGAGCTGTGAGACTGTGACAGTAAACAGAACCGAACCCGGGACACTGGAGCTGTGAGACTGTGGCAGTAAACAGAACTGAACCCGGGTCACTGGAGCTGTGAGACTGTGGCAGTAAACAGAACCGAACCCGGGACACTGGAGCTGTGAGACTGTGGCAGTAAACAGAACCGAACCCAGGTCACTGGAGCTGTGAGACTGTGGCAGTAAACAGAACCGAACCCGGGACACTGGAGCTGTCAGACTGTGGCAGTAAACAGAACCGAACCCGGGACACTGGAGCTGTGAGACTGTGGCAGTAAACAGAACCGAACCCAGGTCACTGGAGCTGTGAGACTGTGGCAGTAAACAGAACCGAACCCGGGACACTGGAGCTGTGAGACTGTGGCAGTAAACAGAACCGAACCCGGGACACTGGAGCTGTGAGACTGTGGCAGTAAACAGAACCGAACCCAGGTCACTGGAGCTGTGAGACTGTGGCAGTAAACAGAACCGAACCCGGGTCACTGGAGCTGTGAGACTGTGGCAGTAAACAGAACCGAACCCGGGTCACTGGAGCTGTGAGACTGTGGCAGTAAACAGAACCGAACCCGGGACACTGGAGCTGTGAGACTGTGGCAGTAAACAGAACCGAACCCAGGTCACTGGAGCTGTGAGACTGTGGCAGTAAACAGAACCGAACCCGGGACACTGGAGCTGTGAGACTGTGGCAGTAAACAGAACCGAACCCGGGTCACTGGAGCTGTGAGACTGTGGCAGTAAACAGAACCGAACCCGGGACACTGGAGCTGTGAGACTGTGGCAGTAAACAGAACCGAACCCGGGTCACTGGAGCTGTGAGACTGTGGCAGTAAACAGAACTGAACCCGGGTCACTGGAGCTGTGAGACTGTGACAGTAAACAGAACCGAACCCAGGTCACTGGAGCTGTGAGACTGTGGCAGTAAACAGAACCGAACCCGGGTCACTGGAGCTGTGAGACTATGGCAGTAAACAGAACGGAACCCAGGTCACTGGAGCTGTGAGACTGTGGCAGTAAACAGAACCGAACCCAGGTCACTGGAGCTGTGAGACTGTGACAGTAAACAGAACAGAACCCGGGACACTGGAGCTGTGAGACTGTGGCAGTAAACAGAACCGAACCCGGGACACTGGAGCTGTGAGACTGTGGCAGTAAACAGAACTGAACCCGGGACACTGGAGCTGTGAGACTGTGGCAGTAAACAGAACCGAACCCAGGACACTGGAGCTGTGAGACTGTGGCAGTAAACAGAACCGAACCCGGGTCACGGGAGCTGTGAGACTGTGGCAGGAAACAGAACCGAACCCGGGACACTGGAGCTGTGAGACTGTGGCAGTAAACAGAACTGAACCCGGGACGCTGGAGCTGTGAGACTGTGGCAGTAAACAGAACCGAACCCGGGACACTGGAGCTGTGAGACTGTGGCAGTAAACAGAACCGAACCCGGGACACTGGAGCTGTGAGACTGTGGCAGTAAACAGAACCGAACCCGGGACACTGGAGCTGTGAGACTGTGGCAGTAAACAGAACCGAACCCAGGTCACTGGAGCTGTGAGGTTGCGGCAGTAAACAGAACCGAACCCAGGTCACTGGAGCTGTGAGACTGTGGCAGTAAACAGAACCGAACCCGGGTCACTGGAGCTGTGAGGTTGCGGCAGTAAACAGAACCGAACTCAGGTCACTGGAGCTGTGAGGTTGCGGCAGTAAACAGAACCGAACCCAGGACACTGGAGCTGTGAGACTGTGGCAGTAAACAGAACCGAACCCGGGACACTGGAGCTGTGAGACTGTGGCAGTAAACAGAACCGAACCCGGGACACTGGAGCTGTGAGACTGTGGCAGTAAACAGAACCGAACCCGGGACACTGGAGCTGTGAGACTGTGGCAGTCCCCAGAACCGAACCCAGGACACTGGAGCTGTGAGACTGTGGCAGTAAACAGAACCGAAACCGGGTCACTGGAGCTGTGAGACTGTGGCAGTAAACAGAACCGAACCCGGGACACTGGAGCTGTGAGACTGTGGCAGTAAACAGAACTGAACCCGGGACACTGGAGCTGTGAGACTGTGGCAGTAAACAGAACCGAACCCGGGTCACTGGAGCTGTGAGACTGTGGCAGTAAACAGAACCGAACCCGGGACACTGGAGCTGTGAGACTGTGGCAGTAAACAAAACCGATCCCGGGACACTGGAGCTGTGAGACTGTGACAGTAAACAGAACCGAACCCAGGACACTGGAGCTGTGAGACTGTGGCAGTAAACAGAACTGAACCCGGGTCACTGGAGCTGTGAGACTGTGACAGTAAACAGAACCGAACCCGGCACACTGGAGCTGTGAGACTGTGGCAGTAAACAGAACTGAACCCGGGTCACTGGAGCTGTGAGACTGTGGCAGTAAACAGAACCGAACCCGGGACACTTGAGCTGTGAGACTGTGGCAGTAAACAGAACCGAACCCAGGTCACTGGAGCTGTGAGACTGTGGCAGTAAACAGAACCGAACCCGGGACACTGGAGCTGTGAGACTGTGGCAGTAAACAGAACCGAACCCGGGACACTGGAGCTGTGAGACTGTGGCAGTAAACAGAACCGAACCCAGGTCACTGGAGCTGTGAGACTGTGGCAGTAAACAGAACCGAACCTGGGTCACTGGAGCTGTGAGACTGTGGCAGTAAACAGAACCGAACCCGGGTCACTGGAGCTGTGAGACTGTGGCAGTAAACAGAACCGAACCCGGGACACTGGAGCTGTGAGACTGTGGCAGTAAACAGAACCGAACCCAGGTCACTGGAGCTGTGAGACTGTGGCAGTAAACAGAACTGAACCCGGGTCACTGGAGCTGTGAGACTGTGACAGTAAACAGAACCGAACCCAGGTCACTGGAGCTGTGAGACTGTGGCAGTAAACAGAACCGAACCCGGGTCACTGGAGCTGTGAGACTGTGGCAGTAAACAGAACCGAACCCGGGACACTGGAGCTGTGAGACTGTGACAGTAAACAGAACCGAACCCAGGTCACTGGAGCTGTGAGACTGTGGCAGTAAACAGAACCGAACCCGGGTCACTGGAGCTGTGAGACTGTGGCAGTAAACAGAACCGAACCCGGGACACTGGAGCTGTGAGACTGTGGCAGTAAACAGAACCGAACCCGGGTCACTGGAGCTGTGAGACTGTGACAGTAAACAGAACCGAACCCGGGACACTGGAGCTGTGAGACTGTGGCAGTAAACAGAACCGAACCCGGGACACTGGAGCTGTGAGACTGTGGCAGTAAACAGAACCGAACCCGGGACACTGGAGCTGTGAGACTGTGGCAGTAAACAGAACCGAACCCGGGACACTGGAGCTGTGAGACTGTGGCAGTAAACAGAACCGAACCCGGGACACTGGAGCTGTGAGACTGTGGCAGTAAACAGAACTGAACCCAGGTCACTGGAGCTGTGAGACTGTGGCAGTAAACAGAACCGAACCCGGGTCACTGGAGCTGTGAGACTGTGGCAGTCCCCAGAACCGAACCCAGGACACTGGAGCAGTGAGACTGTGGCAGTAAACAGAACCGAACCCGGGACACTGGAGCTGTGAGACTGTGGCAGTAAACAGAACCGAACCCAGGACACTGGAGCTGTGAGACTGTGGCAGTAAACAGAACCGAACCCGGGTCACGGGAGCTGTGAGACTGTGGCAGTAAACAGAACCGAACCCGGGACACTGGAGCTGTGAGACTGTGGCAGTAAACAGAACCGAACCCAGGACACTGGAGCTGTGAGACTGTGGCAGTAAACAGAACCGAACCCGGGTCACGGGAGCTGTGAGACTGTGGCAGTAAACAGAACCGAACCCGGGACACTGGAGCTGTGAGACTGTGGCAGTAAACAGAACAGAACCCGGGACACTGGAGCTGTGAGACTGTGGCAGTAAACAGAACCGAACCCGGGACACTGGAGCTGTGAGACTGTGGCAGTAAACAGAACCGAACCCTGACACTGGAGCTGTGAGACTGTGGCAGTAAACAGAACCGAACCCAGGTCACTGGAGCTGTGAGACTGTGGCAGTAAACAGAACCGAACCCGGGACAGTGGAGCTGTGAGACTGTGGCAGTAAACAGAACCGAACCCGGGACACTGGAGCTGTGAGACTGTGGCAGTAAACAGAACCGAACCCGGGACAGTGGAGCTGTGAGACTGTGGCAGTAAACAGAACCGAACCCAGGTCACTGGAGCTGTGAGGTTGCGGCAGTAAACAGAACTGAACCCAGGTCACTGGAGCTGTGAGACTGTGGCAGTAAACAGAACCGAACCCGGGTCACTGGAGCTGTGAGGTTGCGGCAGTAAACAGAACCGAACCCGGGTCACTGGAGCTGTGAGACTGTGGCAGTAAACAGAACTGAACCCAGGTCACTGGAGCTGTGAGACTGTGGCAGTAAACAGAACCGAACCCGGGTCACTGGAGCTGTGAGGTTGCGGCAGTAAACAGAACCGAACTCAGGTCACTGGAGCTGTGAGGTTGCGGCAGTAAACAGAACCGAACCCAGGACACTGGAGCTGTGAGACTGTGGCAGTAAACAGAACCGAACCCGGGACACTGGAGCTGTGAGACTGTGGCAGTAAACAGAACCGAACCCGGGACACTGGAGCTGTGAGACTGTGGCAGTAAACAGAACCGAACCCGGGTCACTGGAGCTGTGAGACTGTGGCAGTAAACAGAACCGAACCCGGGTCACTGGAGCTGTGAGGCTGTGGCAGTAAACAGAACCGAACCCAGGACACTGTAGCTGTGAGACTGTGGCAGTAAACAGAACCGAAACCGGGTCACTGGAGCTGTGAGACTGTGGCAGTAAACAGAACTGAACCCGGGACACTGGAGCTGTGAGACTGTGACAGTAAACAGAACCGAAACCGGGTCACTGGAGCTGTGAGACTGTGGCAGTAAACAGAACCGAACCCAGGACACTGGAGCAGTGAGACTGTGGCAGTAAACAGAACTGAACCCAGGTCACTGGAGCAGTGAGACTGTGGCAGTAAATAGAACCGAACCCAGGTCACTGGAGCAGTGAGACTGTGGCAGTAAACAGAACCGAACCCAGGTCACTGGAGCTGTGAGACTGTGGCAGTAAACAGAACCGAACCCGGGACACTGGAGCTGTGAGACTGTCGCAGTAAACAGAACCGAACCCGGGACACTGGAGCTGTGAGACTGTGGCAGTAAACAGAACTGAACCCGGGTCACTGGAGCTGTGAGACTGTGGCAGTAAACAGAACCGAACCCGGGACACTGGAGCTGTGAGACTGTGGCAGTAAACAGAACCGAACCCAGGTCACTGGAGCTGTGAGACTGTGGCAGTAAACAGAACCGAACCCGGGACACTGGAGCTGTGAGACTGTGTCAGTAAACAGAACCGAACACGGGACACTGGAGCTGTGAGACTGTGGCAGTAAACAGAACCGAACCCGGGACACTGGAGCTGTGAGACTGTGGCAGTAAACAGAACCGAACCCGGGACACTGGAGCTGTGAGGCTGTGGCAGTAAACAGATCTGAACCCGGGTCACTGGAGCTGTGAGACTGTGGCAGTAAACAGAACTGAACCCGGGTCACTGGAGCTGTGAGACTGTGACAGTAAACAGAACCGAACCCAGGTCACTGGAGCTGTGAGGCTGTGGCAGTAAACAGAACCGAACCCGGGACACTGGAGCTGTGAGACTGTGGCAGTAAACAGAACTGAACCCGGGTCACTGGAGCTGTGAGACTGTGGCAGTAAACAGAACCGAACCCAGGTCACTGGAGCTGTGAGACTGTGGCAGTAAACAGAACCGAACCTAGGTCACTGGAGCTGTGAGACTGTGGCAGTAAACAGAACCGAACCCGGGACACTGGAGCTGTGAGACTGTGGCAGTAAACAGAACTGAACCCGGGTCACTGGAGCTGTGAGACTGTGACAGTAAACAGAACCGAACCCGGGACACTGGAGCTGTGAGACTGTGGCAGTAAACAGAACCGAACCCGGGACACTGGAGCTGTGAGACTGTGGCAGTAAACAGAACCGAACCCGGGACACTGGAGCTGTGAGACTGTGGCAGTAAACAGAACCGAACCCGGGACACTGGAGCTGTGAGACTGTGGCAGTAAACAGAACTGAACCCAGGTCACTGGAGCTGTGAGACTGTGGCAGTAAACAGAACCGAACCCGGGTCACTGGAGCTGTGAGACTGTGGCAGTCCCCAGAACCGAACCCAGGACACTGGAGCAGTGAGACTGTGGCAGTAAACAGAACCGAACCCGGGACACTGGAGCTGTGAGACTGTGGCAGTAAACAGAACCGAACCCAGGACACTGGAGCTGTGAGACTGTGGCAGTAAACAGAACCGAACCCGGGTCACGGGAGCTGTGAGACTGTGGCAGTAAACAGAACCGAACCCGGGACACTGGAGCTGTGAGACTGTGGCAGTAAACAGAACCGAACCCAGGACACTGGAGCTGTGAGACTGTGGCAGTAAACAGAACCGAACCCGGGTCACGGGAGCTGTGAGACTGTGGCAGTAAACAGAACCGAACCCGGGACACTGGAGCTGTGAGACTGTGGCAGTAAACAGAACAGAACCCGGGACACTGGAGCTGTGAGACTGTGGCAGTAAACAGAACCGAACCCGGGACACTGGAGCTGTGAGACTGTGGCAGTAAACAGAACCGAACCCGGGACACTGGAGCTGTGAGACTGTGGCAGTAAACAGAACCGAACCCAGGTCACTGGAGCTGTGAGACTGTGGCAGTAAACAGAACCGAACCCGGGACAGTGGAGCTGTGAGACTGTGGCAGTAAACAGAACCGAACCCGGGACACTGGAGCTGTGAGACTGTGGCAGTAAACAGAACCGAACCCGGGACAGTGGAGCTGTGAGACTGTGGCAGTAAACAGAACCGAACCCAGGTCACTGGAGCTGTGAGGTTGCGGCAGTAAACAGAACTGAACCCAGGTCACTGGAGCTGTGAGACTGTGGCAGTAAACAGAACCGAACCCGGGTCACTGGAGCTGTGAGGTTGCGGCAGTAAACAGAACCGAACCCGGGTCACTGGAGCTGTGAGACTGTGGCAGTAAACAGAACTGAACCCAGGTCACTGGAGCTGTGAGACTGTGGCAGTAAACAGAACCGAACCCGGGTCACTGGAGCTGTGAGGTTGCGGCAGTAAACAGAACCGAACTCAGGTCACTGGAGCTGTGAGGTTGCGGCAGTAAACAGAACCGAACCCAGGACACTGGAGCTGTGAGACTGTGGCAGTAAACAGAACCGAACCCGGGACACTGGAGCTGTGAGACTGTGGCAGTAAACAGAACCGAACCCGGGACACTGGAGCTGTGAGACTGTGGCAGTAAACAGAACCGAACCCGGGTCACTGGAGCTGTGAGACTGTGGCAGTAAACAGAACCGAACCCGGGTCACTGGAGCTGTGAGGCTGTGGCAGTAAACAGAACCGAACCCAGGACACTGTAGCTGTGAGACTGTGGCAGTAAACAGAACCGAAACCGGGTCACTGGAGCTGTGAGACTGTGGCAGTAAACAGAACTGAACCCGGGACACTGGAGCTGTGAGACTGTGACAGTAAACAGAACCGAAACCGGGTCACTGGAGCTGTGAGACTGTGGCAGTAAACAGAACCGAACCCAGGACACTGGAGCAGTGAGACTGTGGCAGTAAACAGAACCGAACCCAGCTCACTGGAGCAGTGAGACTGTGGCAGTAAATAGAACCGAACCCAGGTCACTGGAGCTGTGAGACTGTGGCAGTAAACAGAACTGAACCCAGGTCACCGGAGCTGTGAGACTGTGGCAGTAAACAGAACTGAACCCAGGTCACTGGAGCAGTGAGACTGTGGCAGTAAATAGAACCGAACCCAGGTCACTGGAGCAGTGAGACTGTGGCAGTAAACAGAACCGAACCCAGGTCACTGGAGCTGTGAGACTGTGGCAGTAAACAGAACCGAACCCGGGACACTGGAGCTGTGAGACTGTCGCAGTAAACAGAACCGAACCCGGGACACTGGAGCTGTGAGACTGTGGCAGTAAACAGAACTGAACCCGGGTCACTGGAGCTGTGAGACTGTGGCAGTAAACAGAACCGAACCCGGGACACTGGAGCTGTGAGACTGTGGCAGTAAACAGAACCGAACCCAGGTCACTGGAGCTGTGAGACTGTGGCAGTAAACAGAACCGAACCCGGGACACTGGAGCTGTGAGACTGTGTCAGTAAACAGAACCGAACACGGGACACTGGAGCTGTGAGACTGTGGCAGTAAACAGAACCGAACCCGGGACACTGGAGCTGTGAGACTGTGGCAGTAAACAGAACCGAACCCGGGACACTGGAGCTGTGAGGCTGTGGCAGTAAACAGATCTGAACCCGGGTCACTGGAGCTGTGAGACTGTGGCAGTAAACAGAACTGAACCCGGGTCACTGGAGCTGTGAGACTGTGACAGTAAACAGAACCGAACCCAGGTCACTGGAGCTGTGAGGCTGTGGCAGTAAACAGAACCGAACCCGGGACACTGGAGCTGTGAGACTGTGGCAGTAAACAGAACTGAACCCGGGTCACTGGAGCTGTGAGACTGTGGCAGTAAACAGAACCGAACCCAGGTCACTGGAGCTGTGAGACTGTGGCAGTAAACAGAACCGAACCTAGGTCACTGGAGCTGTGAGACTGTGGCAGTAAACAGAACCGAACCCGGGACACTGGAGCTGTGAGACTGTGGCAGTAAACAGAACTGAACCCGGGTCACTGGAGCTGTGAGACTGTGACAGTAAACAGAACCGAACCCGGGACACTGGAGCTGTGAGACTGTGGCAGTAAACAGAACTGAACCCGGTTCACTGGAGCTGTGAGACTGTGGCAGTAAACAGAACCGAACCCGGGACACTGGAGCTGTGAGACTGTGGCAGTAAACAGAACCGAACCCGGGACACTGGAGCTGTGAGACTGTGGCAGTAAACAGAACCGAACCCGGGACACTGGAGCTGTGAGACTGTGGCAGTAAACAGAACCGAACCCGGGACACTGGAGCTGTGAGACTGTGGCAGTAAACAGAACCGAACGCAGGTCACTGGAGCTGTGAGACTGTGGCAGTAAACAGAACCGAACCCGGGACACTGGAGCTGTGAGACTGTGGCAGTAAACAGAACTGAACCCGGGTCACTGGAGCTGTGAGACTGTGGCAGTAAACAGAACTGAACCCGGGACACTGGAGCTGTGAGACTGTGGCAGTAAACAGAACCGAACCCAGGTCACTGGAGCTGTGAGACTGTGGCAGTAAACAGAACCAAACCCGGGACACTGGAGCTGTGAGACTGTGGCAGTAAACAGAACCGAACCCGGGACACTGGAGCTGTGAGACTGTGGCAGTAAACAGAACCGAACCCGGGTCACTGGAGCTCTGAGACTGTGGCAGTAAACAGAACCGAACCCGGGTCACTGGAGCTGTGAGACTGTGGCAGTAAACAGAACCGAACCCGGGTCACTGGAGCTGTGTGACTGTGGCAGTCCCCAGAACCGAACCCAGGACACTGGAGCTGTGAGACTGTGGCAGTAAACAGAACTGAACCCAGGACACTGGAGCTGTGAGACTGTGACAGTAAACAGAACCGAACCCGGGACACTGGAGCTGTGAGACTGTGGCAGTAAACAGAACCGAACCCAGGACACTGGAGCTGTGAGACTGTGACAGTAAACAGAACCGAACCCGGGACACTGGAGCTGTGAGACTGTGGCAGTAAACAGAACCGAACCCGGGTCACTGGAGCTGTGAGACTGTGGCAGTAAACAGAACCGAACCCGGGACACTGGAGCTGTGAGACTGTGGCAGTAAACAGAACCGAACCCGTGTCACCGGAGCTGTGAGACTGTGGCAGTATACAGAACCGAACCCATGTCACTGGAGCTGTGAGACTTTGGCAGTAAACAGAACCGAACCCGGGTCACCGGAGCTGTGAGACTGTGGCAGTAAACAGAACCGAACCCGGGTCACTGGAGCTGTGAGACTGTGGCGGTAAACAGAACCGAACCCGGGACACTGGAGCTGTGAGACTGTGGCAGTAAACAGAACCGAACCCGGGACACTGGAGCTGTGAGACTGTGGCATTAAACAGAACCGAACCCAGGTCACTGGAGCTGTGAGACTGTGGCAGTAAACAGAACCAAACCCGGGACACTGGAGCTGTGAGACTGTGGCAGTAAACAGAACCGAACCCGGGACACTGGAGCTGTGAGACTGTGGCAGTAAACAGAACCGAACCCGGGTCACTGGAGCTGTGAGACTGTGGCAGTAAACAGAACCGAACCCGGGTCACTGGAGCTGTGAGACTGTGGCAGTAAACAGAACCGAACCCGGGTCACTGGAGCTGTGTGACTGTGGCAGTCCCCAGAACCGAACCCAGGACACTGGAGCTGTGAGACTGTGGCAGTAAACAGAACTGAACCCAGGACACTGGAGCTGTGAGACTGTGACAGTAAACAGAACCGAACCCGGGACACTGGAGCTGTGAGACTGTGGCAGTAAACAGAACCGAACCCAGGACACTGGAGCTGTGAGACTGTGACAGTAAACAGAACCGAACCCGGGACACTGGAGCTGTGAGACTGTGGCAGTAAACAGAACCGAACCCGGGTCACTGGAGCTGTGAGACTGTGGCAGTAAACAGAACCGAACCCGTGTCACCGGAGCTGTGAGACTGTGGCAGTATACAGAACCGAACCCATGTCACTGGAGCTGTGAGACTTTGGCAGTAAACAGAACCGAACCCGGGTCACCGGAGCTGTGAGACTGTGGCAGTAAACAGAACCGAACCCGGGTCACTGGAGCTGTGAGACTGTGGCAGTAAACAGAACCGAACCCGGGTCACCGGAGCTGTGAGACTGTGGCAGTAAACAGAACCGAACCCGGGTCACTGGAGCTGTGAGACTGTGGCAGTAAACAGAACTGAACCCGGGTCACTGGAGCTGTGAGACTGTGGCAGTAAACAGAACCGAACCCAGGTCACTGGAGCTGTGAGACTGTGACAGTAAACAGAACCGAACCCAGGTCACTGGAGCTGTGAGGCTGTGGCAGTAAACAGAACCGAACCCGGGTCACTGGAGCTGTGAGACTGTGGCAGTAAACAGAACCGAACCCAGGTCACTGGAGCTGTGAGACTGTGGCAGTAAACAGAACCGAACCAGGGACACTGGAGCTGTGAGACTGTGGCAGTAAACAGAACCGAACCCAGGACACTGGAGCTGTGAGACTGTGACAGTAAACAGAACCGAACCCGGGACACTGGAGCTGTGAGACTGTGGCAGTAAACAGAACTGAACCCAGGTCTCTGGAGCTGTGAGACTGTGGCAGTAAACAGAACTGAACCCGGGACACTGGAGCTGTGAGACTGTGGCAGTAAACAGAACTGAACCCAGGTCACTGGAGCTGTGAGACTGTGACAGTAAACAGAACCGAACCCGGGTCACTGGAGCTGCGAGACTGTGGCAGTAAACAGAACCGAACCCGGGTCACTGGAGCTGTGAGACTGTGGCAGTAAACAGAACCGAACCCGGGACACTGGAGCTGTGAGACTGTGGCAGTAAACAGAACCGAACCCGGGACACTGGAGCTGTGAGACTGTGGCAGTAAACAGAACCGAACCCGGGACACTGGAGCTGTGAGACTGTGGCAGTAAACAGAACCGAACCCGGGACACTGGAGCTGTGAGACTGTGGCAGTAAACAGAACCGAACCCGGGTCACTGGAGCTGTGAGACTGTGGCAGTAAACAGAACTGAACCCAGGTCACTGGAGCTGTGAGACTGTGACAGTAAACAGAACCGAACCCGGGTCACTGGAGCTGTGAGACTGTGGCAGTAAACAGAACCGAACCCGGGACACTGGAGCTGTGAGACTGTGGCAGTAAACAGAACCGAACCCGGGACACTGGAGCTGTGAGACTGTGGCAGTAAACAGAACTGAACCCGGGACACTGGAGCTGTGAGACTGTGGCAGTAAACAGAACCGAACCCAGGACACTGGAGCTGTGAGACTGTGGCAGTAAACAGAACTGAACCCGGGTCACTGGAGCTGTGAGACTGTGGCAGTAAACAGAACCGAACCCGGGACACTGGAGCTGTGAGACTGTGGCAGTAAACAGAACTGAACCCGGGACACTGGAGCTGTGTGACTGTGGCAGTCCCCAGAACCGAACCCAGGACACTGGAGCTGTGAGACTGTGGCAGTAAACAGAACCGAACCTGGGACACTGGAGCTGTGAGACTGTGGCAGTAAACAGAACCGAACCCAGGACACTGGAGCTGTGAGACTGTGACAGTAAACAGAACCGAACCCGGGACACTGGAGCTGTGAGACTGTGGCAGTAAACAGAACCGAACCCGGGACACTGGAGCTGTGAGACTGTGGCAGTAAACAGAACCGAACCCAGGACACTGGAGCTGTGAGACTGTGACAGTAAACAGAACCGAACCCGGGTCACTGGAGCTGTGAGACTGTGGCAGTTAACAGAACCGAACCCGGGTCACGGGAGCTGTGAGACTGTGGCAGTAAACAGAACCGAACCCAGGTCACTGGAGCTGTGACACTGTGGCAGTAAACAGAACCGAACCCAGGTCACTGGAGCTGTGAGACTGTGGCAGTAAACAGAACTGAACCCGGGTCACTGGAGCTGTGAGGCTGTGGCAGTAAACAGAACCGAACCCGGGTCACTGGAGCTGTGAGGCTGTGGCAGTAAACAGAACCGAACCCGGGTCACTGGAGCTGTGAGGCTGTGGCAGTAAACAGAACCGAACCCATGTCACTGGAGCTGTGAGACTGTGGCAGTAAACAGAACCGGACCCGGGTCACCGGAGCTGTGAGACTGTGGCAGTAAACAGAACCGAACCCAGGTCACTGGAGCTGTGACACTGTGGCAGCAAACAGAACCGAACCCGGGTCACTGGAGCTGTGAGGCTGTGGCAGTAAACAGAACCGAACCCGGGTCACTGGAGCTGTGAGGCTGTGGCAGTAAACAGAACCGAACCCATCTCACTGGAGCTGTGAGACTGTGGCAGTAAACAGAACCGAACCCGGGTCACCGGAGCTGTGAGACTGTGGCAGTAAACAGAACCGAACCCGGGTCACCGGAGCTGTGAGACTGTGGCAGTATACAGAACCGAACCCATGTCACTGGAGCTGTGAGACTGTGGCAGTAAACAGAACCGAACCCAGGTCACTGGAGCTGTGAGACTGTGGCAGTAAACAGAACCGAACCCGGGTCACCGGAGCTGTGAGACTGTGGCAGTAAACAGAACCGAACCCGGGTCACTGGAGCTGTGAGACTGTGGCAGTAAACAGAACCGAACCCGGGTCACCGGAGCTGTGAGACTGTGGCAGTAAACAGAACCGAACCCGGGTCACTGGAGCTGTGAGACTGTGGAAGTAAACAGAACTGAACCCGGGTCACCGGAGCTGTGAGACTGTGGCAGTAAACAGAACCGAACCCAGGTCACTGGAGCTGTGAGACTGTGGCAGTAAACAGAACCGAACCCAGGTCACTGGAGCTGTGAGACTGTGACAGTAAACAGAACCGAACCCGGGACACTGGAGCTGTGAGACTGTGGCAGTAAACAGAACCGAACCCGGGACACTGGAGCTGTGAGACTGTGACAGTAAACAGAACCGAACCCGGGACACTGGAGCTGTGAGACTGTGGCAGTAAACAGAACCGAACCCAGGTCACTGTAGCTGTGAGACTGTGGCAGTAAACAGAACCGAACCCGGGACACTGGAGCTGTGAGACTGTGGCAGTAAACAGAACCGAACCCGGGTCACTGGAGCTGTGAGACTGTGGCAGTTAGCAGAACCGAACCCGGGTCACGGGAGCTGTGAGACTGTGGCAGTAAACAGAACCGAACCCGGGTCACGGGAGCTGTGAGACTGTTGCAGTAAACAGAACCGAACCCGGGACACTGGAGCTGTGAGACTGTGGCAGTAAACAGAACCGAACCCAGGTCACTGGAGCTGTGAGACTGTGGCAGTAAACAGAACCGAACCCGGGACACTGGAGCTGTGAGACTGTGGCAGTAAACAGAACTGAACCCGGGTCACTGGAGCTGTGAGACTGTGGCAGTAAACAGAACCGAACCCGGGACACTGGAGCTGTGAGACTGTGGCAGTAAACAGAACCGAACCCGGGACACTGGAGCTGTGAGACTGTGGCAGTAAACAGAACTGAACCCGGGACACTGGAGCTGTGAGACTGTGGCAGTAAACAGAACCGAACCCAGGACACTGGAGCTGTGAGACTGTGGCAGTAAACAGAACTGAACCCGGGTCACTGGAGCTGTGAGACTGTGGCAGTAAACAGAACCGAACCCGGGACACTGGAGCTGTGAGACTGTGGCAGTAAACAGAACTGAACCCGGGACACTGGAGCTGTGTGACTGTGGCAGTCCCCAGAACCGAACCCAGGACACTGGAGCTGTGAGACTGTGACAGTAAACAGAACCGAACCCGGGACACTGGAGCTGTGAGACTGTGGCAGTAAACAGAACTGAACCCAGGTCACTGGAGCTGTGAGACTGTGGCAGTAAACAGAACCGAACCCAGGTCACTGGAGCGGTGAGACTGTGGCAGTAAACAGAACCGAACCCGGGTCACTGGAGCTGTGAGACTGTGGCAGTAAACAGAACCGAACCCGGGTCACTGGAGCTGTGAGACTGTGGCAGTAAACAGAACCGAACCCGGGACACTGGAGCTGTGAGACTGTGGCAGTAAACAGAACCGAACCCGGGACACTGGAGCTGTGAGACTGTGGCAGTAAACAGAACCGAACCCGTGTCACTGGAGCTGTGAGACTGTGGCAGTAAACAGAACCGAACCCGGGACACTGGAGCTGTGAGACTGTGGCAGTAAACAGAACCGAACCCGGGACACTGGAGCTGTGAGACTGTGGCAGTAAACAGAACCGAACCCGGGACACTGGAGCTGTGAGACTGTGGCAGTAAACAGAACTGAACCCAGGTCACTGGAGCTGTGAGACTGTGACAGTAAACAGAACCGAACCCGGGTCACTGGAGCTGTGAGACTGTGGCAGTAAACAGAACCGAACCCAGGTCACTCGAGCTGTGAGACTGTGGCAGTAAACAGAACCGAACCCGGGTCACTGGAGCTGTGAGACTGTGGCAGTAAACAGAACCGAACCCGGGACACTGGAGCTGTGAGACTGTGGCAGTAAACAGAACTGAACCCGGGTCACTGGAGCTGTGAGACTGTGACAGTAAACAGAACCGAACCCAGGTCACTGGAGCTGTGAGACTGTGGCAGTAAACAGAACCGAACCCAGGTCACTGGAGCTGTGAGACTGTGGCAGTAAACAGAACCGAACCCGGGACACTGGAGCTGTGAGACTGTGGCAGTAAACAGAACTGAACCCGGGTCACTGGAGCTGTGAGACTGTGGCAGTAAACAGAACCGAACCCAGGTCACTGGAGCTGTGAGACTGTGGCAGTAAACAGAACCGAACCCAGGTCACTGGAGCTGTGAGACTGTGGCAGTAAACAGAACCGAACCCGGGACACTGGAGCTGTGAGACTGTGGCAGTAAACAGAACTGAACCCGGGTCACTGGCGCTGTGAGACTGTGACAGTAAACAGAACCGAACCCGGGACACTGGAGCTGTGAGACTGTGGCAGTAAACAGAACTGAACCCGGGTCACTGGAGCTGTGAGACTGTGGCAGTAAACAGAACCGAACCCGGGACACTGGAGGTGTGAGACTGTGGCAGTAAACAGAACCGAACCCGGGACACTGGAGCTGTGAGACTGTGGCAGTAAACAGAACCGAACCCGGGTCACTGGAGCTGTGAGACTGTGGCAGTAAACAGAACCGAACCCGGGACACTGGAGCTGTGAGACTGTGGCAGTAAACAGAACCGAACCCGGGACACTGGAGCTGTGAGACTGTGGCAGTAAACAGAACCGAACCCGGGACACTGGAGCTGTGAGACTGTGGAAGTAAACAGAACTGAACCTGGGACACTGGAGCTGTGAGACTGTGGCAGTAAACAGAACCGAACCCGGGACACTGGAGCTGTGAGACTGTGGCAGTAAACAGAACCGAACCCGGGACACTGGAGCTGTGAGACTGTGGCAGTAAACAGAACCGAACCCGGGACACTGGAGCTGTGAGACTGTGGCAGTAAACAGAACCGAACCCGGGTCACTGGAGCTGTGTGACTGTGGCAGTCCCCAGAACCGAACCCAGGACACTGGAGCTGTGAGACTGAGACAGTAAACAGAACCGAACCCGGGACACTGGAGCTGTGAGACTGTGACAGTAAACAGAACCGAACCCAGGACACTGGAGCTGTGAGACTGTGGCAGTAAACAGAACCGAACCCGGGTCACTGGAGCTGTGAGACTGTGGCAGTAAACAGAACCGAACCCGGGTCACTGGAGCTGTGAGACTGTGGCAGTAAACAGAACCGAACCCAGGTCACTGGAGCTGTGAGACTGTGGCAGTAAACAGAAGCGAACCCAGGTCACTGGAGCTGTGAGACTGTGGCAGTAAACAGAACCGAACCCGGGTCACTGGAGCTGTGTGACTGTGGCAGTCCCCAGAACCGAACCCAGGACACTGGAGCTGTGAGACTGTGGCAGTAAACAGAACCGAACCCGGGTCACTGGAGCTGTGTGACTGTGGCAGTCCCCAGAACCGAACCCAGGACACTGGAGCTGTGAGACTGTGACAGTAAACAGAACCGAACCCGGGACACTGGAGCTGTGAGACTGTGGCAGTAAACAGAACCGAACCCGGGACACTGGAGCTGTGAGACTGTGGCAGTAAACAGAACCGAACCCAGGACACTGGAGCTGTGAGACTGTGACAGTAAACAGAACCGAACCCGGGACACTGGAGCTGTGAGACTGTGACAGTAAACAGAACCGAACCAGGGACACTGGAGCTGTGAGACTGTGGCAGTTAGCAGAACCGAACCCGGGTCACGGGAGCTGTGAGACTGTGGCAGTAAAAAGAACCGAACCCGGGTCACGGGAGCTGTGAGACTGTGGCAGTAAACAGAACCGAACCCGGGACACTGGAGCTGTGAGACTGTGGCAGTAAACAGAACCGAACCCAGGTCACTGGAGCTGTGAGACTGTGGCAGTAAACAGAACCGAACCCGGGACACTGGAGCTGTGAGACTGTGGCAGTAAACAGAACTGAACCCGGGTCACTGGAGCTGTGAGACTGTGGCAGTAAACAGAACCGAACCCGGGACACTGGAGCTGTGAGACTGTGGCAGTAAACAGAACCGAACCCGGGACACTGGAGCTGTGAGACTGTGGCAGTAAACAGAACTGAACCCGGGACACTGGAGCTGTGAGACTGTGGCAGTAAACAGAACCGAACCCAGGACACTGGAGCTGTGAGACTGTGGCAGTAAACAGAACTGAACCCGGGTCACTGGAGCTGTGAGACTGTGGCAGTAAACAGAACCGAACCCGGGACACTGGAGCTGTGAGACTGTGGCAGTAAACAGAACCGAACCCAGGACACTGGAGCTGTGAGACTGTGGCAGAAAACAGAACCGAACCCGGGACACTGGAGCTGTGAGACTGTGGCAGTAAACAGAACCGAACCCGGGACACTGGAGCTGTGAGACTGTGGCAGTAAACAGAACCGAACCCTGGACACTGGAGCTGTGAGACTGTGACAGTAAACAGAACCGAACCCGGGACACTGGAGCTGTGAGACTGTGGCAGTAAACAGAACCGAACCCGGGACACTGGAGCTGTGAGACTGTGGCAGTAAACAGAACCGAACCCGGGTCACTGGAGCTGTGAGGCTGTGGCAGTAAACAGAACCGAACCCGGGTCACTGGAGCTGTGAGGCTGTGGCAGTAAACAGAACCGAACCCAGGTCACTGGAGCTGTGAGACTGTGGCAGTAAACAGAACCGAACCCATGTCACTGGAGCTGTGAGACTGTGGCAGTAAACAGAACCGAACTCAGGTCACTGGAGCTGTGAGACTGTGGCAGTAAACAGAACCGGACCAGGGTCACCGGAGCTGTGAGACTGTGGCAGTAAACAGAACCGAACCCAGGTCACTGGAGCTGTGACACTGTGGCAGTAAACAGAACCGAACCCGGGTCACTGGAGCTGTGAGGCTGTGGCAGTAAACAGAACCGAACCCGGGTCACTGGAGCTGTGAGACTGTGGCAGTAAATTGAACCGAACCCGGGTCACCGGAGCTGTGAGACTGTGGCAGTAAACAGAACCGAACCCGGGTCACCGGAGCTGTGAGACTGTGGCAGTATACAGAACCGAACCCATGTCACTGGAGCTGTGAGACTGTGGCAGTAAACAGAACCGAACCCGGGTCACTGGAGCTGTGAGACTGTGGCAGTAAACAGAACCGAACCCGGGTCACTGGAGCTGTGAGACTGTGGCAGTAAACAGAACCGAACCCAGGTCACTGGAGCTGTGAGACTGTGGCAGTAAACAGAAGCGAACCCAGGTCACTGGAGCTGTGAGACTGTGGCAGTAAACAGAACCGAACCCGGGTCACTGGAGCTGTGTGACTGTGGCAGTCCCCAGAACCGAACCCAGGACACTGGAGCTGTGAGACTGTGGCAGTAAACAGAACCGAACCCGGGTCACTGGAGCTGTGTGACTGTGGCAGTCCCCAGAACCGAACCCAGGACACTGGAGCTGTGAGACTGTGACAGTAAACAGAACCGAACCCGGGACACTGGAGCTGTGAGACTGTGGCAGTAAACAGAACCGAACCCGGGACACTGGAGCTGTGAGACTGTGGCAGTAAACAGAACCGAACCCAGGACACTGGAGCTGTGAGACTGTGACAGTAAACAGAACCGAACCCGGGACACTGGAGCTGTGAGACTGTGACAGTAAACAGAACCGAACCCGGGACACTGGAGCTGTGAGACTGTGGCAGTAAACAGAACCGAACCCAGGACACTGGAGCTGTGAGACTGTGACAGTAAACAGAACCGAACCAGGGACACTGGAGCTGTGAGACTGTGGCAGTTAGCAGAACCGAACCCGGGTCACGGGAGCTGTGAGACTGTGGCAGTAAAAAGAACCGAACCCGGGTCACGGGAGCTGTGAGACTGTGGCAGTAAACAGAACCGAACCCGGGACACTGGAGCTGTGAGACTGTGGCAGTAAACAGAACCGAACCCAGGTCACTGGAGCTGTGAGACTGTGGCAGTAAACAGAACCGAACCCGGGACACTGGAGCTGTGAGACTGTGGCAGTAAACAGAACTGAACCCGGGTCACTGGAGCTGTGAGACTGTGGCAGTAAACAGAACCGAACCCGGGACACTGGAGCTGTGAGACTGTGGCAGTAAACAGAACCGAACCCGGGACACTGGAGCTGTGAGACTGTGGCAGTAAACAGAACTGAACCCGGGACACTGGAGCTGTGAGACTGTGGCAGTAAACAGAACCGAACCCAGGACACTGGAGCTGTGAGACTGTGGCAGTAAACAGAACTGAACCCGGGTCACTGGAGCTGTGAGACTGTGGCAGTAAACAGAACCGAACCCGGGACACTGGAGCTGTGAGACTGTGGCAGTAAACAGAACCGAACCCAGGACACTGGAGCTGTGAGACTGTGGCAGAAAACAGAACCGAACCCGGGACACTGGAGCTGTGAGACTGTGGCAGTAAACAGAACCGAACCCGGGACACTGGAGCTGTGAGACTGTGGCAGAAAACAGAACCGAACCCTGGACACTGGAGCTGTGAGACTGTGACAGTAAACAGAACCGAACCCGGGACACTGGAGCTGTGAGACTGTGGCAGTAAACAGAACCGAACCCGGGACACTGGAGCTGTGAGACTGTGGCAGTAAACAGAACCGAACCCGGGTCACTGGAGCTGTGAGGCTGTGGCAGTAAACAGAACCGAACCCGGGTCACTGGAGCTGTGAGGCTGTGGCAGTAAACAGAACCGAACCCGGGTCACTGGAGCTGTGAGACTGTGGCAGTAAACAGAACCGAACCCGGGTCACTGGAGCTGCGAGACTGTGGCAGTAAACAGAACCGAACCCAGGTCACTGGAGCTGTGAGACTGTGGCAGTAAACAGAACCGAACCCATGTCACTGGAGCTGTGAGACTGTGGCAGTAAACAGAACCGGACCAGGGTCACCGGAGCTGTGAGACTGTGGCAGTAAACAGAACCGAACCCAGGTCACTGGAGCTGTGACACTGTGGCAGTAAACAGAACCGAACCCGGGTCACTGGAGCTGTGAGGCTGTGGCAGTAAACAGAACCGAACCCGGGTCACTGGAGCTGTGAGACTGTGGCAGTAAATTGAACCGAACCCGGGTCACCGGAGCTGTGAGACTGTGGCAGTAAACAGAACCGAACCCGGGTCACCGGAGCTGTGAGACTGTGGCAGTATACAGAACCGAACCCATGTCACTGGAGCTGTGAGACTGTGGCAGTAAACAGAACCGAACCCAGGTCACTGGAGCTGTGAGACTGTGGCAGTAAACAGAACCGAACCCGGGTCACCGGAGCTGTGAGACTGTGGCAGTAAACAGAACCAAACCCGGGTCACTGGAGCTGTGAGACTGTGGCAGTAAACAGAACCGAACCCGGGTCACCGGAGCTGTGAGACTGTGGCAGTAAACAGAACCGAACCCGGGTCACTGGAGCTGTGAGACTGTGGAAGTAAACAGAACTGAACCCGGGTCACTGGAGCTGTGAGACTGTGGCATGAAACAGAACCGAACCCAGGTCACTGGAGCTGTGAGACTGTGGCAGTAAACAGAACCGAACCCGGGTCACTGGAGCTGTGAGACTGTGACAGTAAACAGAACCGAACCCAGGTCACTGGAGCTGTGAGGCTGTGGCAGTAAACAGAACCGAACCCGGGTCACTGGAGCTGTGAGACTGTGGCATGAAACAGAACCGAACCCAGGTCACTGGAGCTGTGAGACTGTGGCAGTAAACAGAACCGAACCCAGGTCACTGGAGCTGTGAGACTCTGACAGTAAACAGAACCGAACCCAGGACACTGGAGCTGTGAGACTGTGACAGTAAACAGAACCGAACCCGGGACACTGGAGCTGTGAGACTGTGGCAGTAAACAGAACCGAACCCGGGACACTGGAGCTGTGAGACTGTGGCAGTAAACAGAACCGAACCCGGGACACTGGAGCTGTGAGGCTGTGGCAGTAAACAGAACCGAACCCAGGTCACTGGAGCTGTGAGACTGTGGCAGTAAACAGAACCGAACCCAGGTCACTGGAGCGGTGAGACTGTGGCAGTAAACAGAACCGAACCCGGGTCACTGGAGCTGTGAGACTGTGGCAGTAAACAGAACCGAACCCAGGACACTGGAGCTGTGAGACTGTGACAGTAAACAGAACCGAACCCGGGTCACTGGAGCTGTGAGACTGTGGCAGTAAACAGAACCGAACCCGGGACACTGGAGCTGTGAGGCTGTGGCAGTAAACAGAACCGAACCCGGGTCACTGGAGCTGTGAGGCTGTGGCAGTAAACAGAACCGAACCCATGTCACTGGAGCTGTGAGACTGTGGCAGTAAACAGAACCGGACCAGGGTCACCGGAGCTGTGAGACTGTGGCAGTAAACAGAACCGAACCCAGGTCACTGGAGCTGTGACACTGTGGCAGTAAACAGAACCGAACCCGGGTCACTGGAGCTGTGAGGCTGTGGCAGTAAACAGAACCGAACCCGGGTCACTGGAGCTGTGAGGCTGTGGCAGTAAACAGAACCGAACCCATGTCACTGGAGCTGTGAGACTGTGACAGTAAACAGAACCGAACCCGGGTCACTGGAGCTGTGAGACTGTGACAGTAAACAGAACCGAACCCAGGTCACTGGAGCTGTGAGACTGTGACAGTAAACAGAACCGAACCCAGGTCACTGGAGCTGTGAGGCTGTGGCAGTAAACAGAACCGAACCCGGGTCACTGGAGCTGTGAGACTGTGGCAGTAAACAGAACCGAACCCAGGTCACTGGAGCTGTGAGACTGTGGCAGTAAACAGAACCGAACCCAGGTCACTGGAGCTGTGAGACTGTGACAGTAAACAGAACCGAACCCGGGTCACTGGAGCTGTGAGGCTGTGGCAGTAAACAGAACCGAACCCGGGACACTGGAGCTGTGAGACTGTGGCAGTAAACAGAACCGAACCCGGGACACTGGAGCTGTGAGGCTGTGGCAGTAAACAGAACCGAACCCAGGTCACTGGAGCTGTGAGACTGTGGCAGTAAACAGAACCGAACCCAGGTCACTGGAGCGGTGAGACTGTGGCAGTAAACAGAACCGAACCCGGGTCACTGGAGCTGTGAGACTGTGGCAGTAAACAGAACCGAACCCAGGTCACTGGAGCTGTGAGACTGTGGCAGTAAACAGAACCGAACCCGTGTCACTGGAGCTGTGAGACTGTGGCAGTAAACAGAACCGAACCCAGGACACTGGAGCTGTGAGACTGTGGCAGTAAACAGAACCGAACCCAGGTCACTGGAGCTGTGAGACTGTGGCAGTAAACAGAACCGAACCCGTGTCACTGGAGCTGTGAGACTGTGGCAGTAAACAGAACCGAACCCGGGACACTGGGGCTGTGAGACTGTGGCAGTAAACAGAACCGAACCCGGGTCACTGGAGCTGTGAGACTGTGGCAGTAAACAGAACCGAACCCGGGACACTGGAGCTGTGAGACTGTGGCAGTAAACAGAACTGAACCCGGGACACTGGAGCTGTGAGACTGTGGCAGGAAACAGAACTGAACCCGGGTCACTGGAGCGGTGAGACTGTGGCAGTAAACAGAACCGAACCCAGAACACTGGAGCTGTGAGACTGTGGCAGAAAACAGAACCGAACCCGGGACACTGGAGCTGTGAGACTGTGGCAGTAAACAGAACCGAACCCGGGACACTGGAGCTGTGAGACTGTGGCAGTAAACAGAACCGAACCCAGGACACTGGAGCTGTGAGACTGTGACAGTAAACAGAACCGAACCCGGGACACTGGAGCTGTGAGACTGTGGCAGTAAACAGAACCGAACCCGGGACACTGGAGCTGTGAGACTGTGGCAGTAAACAGAACCGAACCCAGGACACTGGAGCTGTGAGACTGTGACAGTAAACAGAACCGAACCCGGGTCACGGGAGCTGTGAGACTGTGGCAGTAAACAGAACCGAACCCAGGTCACTGGAGCTGTGACACTGTGGCAGTAAACAGAACCGAACCCGGGTCACTGGAGCTGTGAGGCTGTGGCAGTAAACAGAACCGAACCTGGGTCACTGGAGCTGTGAGGCTGTGGCAGTAAACAGAACCGAACCCATGTCACTGGAGCTGTGAGACTGTGGCAGTAAACAGAACCGGACCAGGGTCACCGGAGCTGTGAGACTGTGGCAGTAAACAGAACCGAACCCGGGTCACTGGAGCTGTGAGGCTGTGGCAGTAAACAGAACCGAACCCGGGACACTGGAGCGGTGAGACTGTGGCAGTAAACAGAACCGAACCCGGGTCACCGGAGCTGTGAGACTGTGGCAGTAAACAGAACCGAACCCGGGTCACCGGAGCTGTGAGACTGTGGCAGTATACAGAACCGAACCCATGTCACTGGAGCTGTGAGACTGTGGCAGTAAACAGAACCGAACCCAGGTCACTGGAGCTGTGAGACTGTGGCAGTAAACAGAACCGAACCCGGGTCACCGGAGCTGTGAGACTGTGGCAGTAAACAGAACCGAACCCGGGTCACTGGAGCTGTGAGACTGTGGCAGTAAACAGAACCGAACCCGGGTCACCGGAGCTGTGAGACTGTGGCAGTAAACAGAACCGAACCCGGGTCACTGGAGCTGTGAGACTGTGGAAGTAAACAGAACTGAACCCGGGTCACTGGAGCTGTGAGACTGTGGCAGTAAACAGAACCGAACCCGGGACACTGGAGCTGTGAGACTGTGACAGTAAACAGAACCGAACCCGGGTCACTGGAGCTGTGAGGCTGTGGCAGTAAACAGAACCGAACCCGGGTCACTGGAGCTGTGAGACTGTGGCAGTAAACAGAACCGAACCCAGGTCACTGGAGCTGTGAGACTGTGGCAGTAAACAGAACCGAACCCAGGTCACTGGAGCTGTGAGACTGTGACAGTAAACAGAACCGAACCCAGGACACTGGAGCTGTGAGACTGTGACAGTAAACAGAACCGAACCCGGGACACTGGAGCTGTGAGACTGTGGCAGTAAACAGAACCGAACCCAGGTCACTGGATCTGTGAGACTGTGGCAGTAAACAGAACCGAACCCAGGACACTGGAGCTGTGAGGCTGTGGCAGTAAACAGAACCGAACCCAGGTCACTGGAGCTGTGAGACTGTGGCAGTAAACAGAACCGAACCCAGGTCACTGGAGCTGTGAGACTGTGACAGTAAACAGAACCGAACCCAGGACACTGGAGCTGTGAGACTGTGACAGTAAACAGAACCGAACCCGGGACACTGGAGCTGTGAGGCTGTGGCAGTAAACAGAACCGAACCCAGGTCACTGGAGCTGTGAGACTGTTGCAGTAAACAGAACCGAACCCGGGTCACTGGAGCTGTGAGACTGTGGCAGTAAACAGAACCGAACCCGGGTCACTGGAGCTGTGAGACTGTGGCAGTAAACAGAACCGAACCCGGGACACTGGAGCTGTGAGACTGTGGCAGTAAACAGAACCGAACCCGGGACACTGGAGCTGTGAGACTGTGGCAGTAAACAGAACCGAACCCAGGTCACTGGAGCTGTGAGACTGTGGCAGTAAACAGAACCGAACCCGGGACACTGGAGCTGTGAGACTGTGGCAGTAAACAGAACCGAACCCGGGACACTGGAGCTGTGAGACTGTGGCAGTAAACAGAACTGAACCCAGGTCACTGGAGCTGTGAGACTGTGACAGTAAACAGAACCGAACCCGGGACACTGGAGCTGTGAGACTGTGGCAGTAAACAGAACCGAACCCAGGTCACTGGAGCTGTGAGACTGTGGCAGTAAACAGAACCGAACCCGGGACACTGGAGCTGTGAGACTGTGGCAGTTAGCAGAACCGAACCCGGGTCACGGGAGCTGTGAGACTGTGGCAGTAAACAGAACCGAACCCGGGTCACGGGAGCTGTGAGACTGTGGCAGTAAACAGAACCGAACCCGGGACACTGGAGCTGTGAGACTGTGGCAGTAAACAGAACCGAACCCAGGTCACTGGAGCTGTGAGACTGTGGCAGTAAACAGAACTGAACCCGGGACACTGGAGCTGTGAGACTGTGGCAGTAAACAGAACCGAACCCGGGACACTGGAGCTGTGAGACTGTGGCAGTAAACAGAACTGAACCCGGGACACTGGAGCTGTGAGACTGTGGCAGTAAACAGAACCGAACCCAGGACACTGGAGCTGTGAGACTGTGGCAGTAAACAGAACTGAACCCGGGTCACTGGAGCTGTGAGACTGTGGCAGTAAACAGAACCGAACCCGGGACACTGGAGCTGTGAGACTGTGGCAGTAAACAGAACTGAACCCGGGACACTGGAGCTGTGTGACTGTGGCAGTAAACAGAACCGAACCCAGGACACTGGAGCTGTGAGACTGTGGCAGTAAACAGAACCGAACCTGGGACACTGGAGCTGAGAGACTGTGGCAGTAAACAGAACCGAACCCAGGACACTGGAGCTGTGAGACTGTGGCAGAAAACAGAACCGAACCCGGGACACTGGAGCTGTGAGACTGTGGCAGTTAACAGAACCGAACCCGGGTCACCGGAGCTGTGAGACTGTGGCAGTATACAGAACCGAACCCATGTCACTGGAGCTGTGAGACTGTGGCAGTAAACAGAACCGAACCCAGGTCACTGGAGCTGTGAGACTGTGGCAGTAAACAGAACCGAACCCGGGTCACCGGAGCTGTGAGACTGTGGCAGTAAACAGAACCGAACCCGGGTCACTGGAGCTGTGAGACTGTGGCAGTAAACAGAACCGAACCCGGGTCACCGGAGCTGTGAGACTGTGGCAGTAAACAGAACCGAACCCGGGTCACTGGAGCTGTGAGACTGTGGAAGTAAACAGAACTGAACCCGGGTCACTGGAGCTGTGAGACTGTGGCAGTAAACAGAACCGAACCCGGGACACTGGAGCTGTGAGACTGTGACAGTAAACAGAACCGAACCCGGGTCACTGGAGCTGTGAGGCTGTGGCAGTAAACAGAACCGAACACGGGTCACTGGAGCTGTGAGACTGTGGCAGTAAACAGAACCGAACCCAGGTCACTGGAGCTGTGAGACTGTGGCAGTAAACAGAACCGAACCCAGGTCACTGGAGCTGTGAGACTGTGACAGTAAACAGAACCGAACCCAGGACACTGGAGCTGTGAGACTGTGACAGTAAACAGAACCGAACCCGGGACACTGGAGCTGTGAGACTGTGGCAGTAAACAGAACCGAACCCAGGTCACTGGAGCTGTGAGACTGTGGCAGTAAACAGAACCGAACCCAGGACACTGGAGCTGTGAGGCTCTGGCAGTAAACAGAACCGAACCCAGGTCACTGGAGCTGTGAGACTGTGGCAGTAAACAGAACCGAACCCAGGTCACTGGAGCTGTGAGACTGTGACAGTAAACAGAACCGAACCCAGGACACTGGAGCTGTGAGACTGTGACAGTAAACAGAACCGAACCCGGGACACTGGAGCTGTGAGGCTGTGGCAGTAAACAGAACCGAACCCAGGTCACTGGAGCTGTGAGACTGTTGCAGTAAACAGAACCGAACCCGGGTCACTGGAGCTGTGAGACTGTGGCAGTAAACAGAACCGAACCCGGGTCACTGGAGCTGTGAGACTGTGGCAGTAAACAGAACCGAACCCGGGACACTGGAGCTGTGAGACTGTGGCAGTAAACAGAACCGAACCCGGGACACTGGAGCTGTGAGACTGTGGCAGTAAACAGAACCGAACCCAGGTCACTGGAGCTGTGAGACTGTGGCAGTAAACAGAACCGAACCCGGGACACTGGAGCTGTGAGACTGTGGCAGTAAACAGAACCGAACCCGGGACACTGGAGCTGTGAGACTGTGGCAGTAAACAGAACTGAACCCAGGTCACTGGAGCTGTGAGACTGTGACAGTAAACAGAACCGAACCCGGGACACTGGAGCTGTGAGACTGTGGCAGTAAACAGAACCGAACCCAGGTCACTGGAGCTGTGAGACTGTGGCAGTAAACAGAACCGAACCCGGGACACTGGAGCTGTGAGACTGTGGCAGTTAGCAGAACCGAACCCGGGTCACGGGAGCTGTGAGACTGTGGCAGTAAACAGAACCGAACCCGGGTCACGGGAGCTGTGAGACTGTGGCAGTAAACAGAACCGAACCCGGGACACTGGAGCTGTGAGACTGTGGCAGTAAACAGAACCGAACCCAGGTCACTGGAGCTGTGAGACTGTGGCAGTAAACAGAACTGAACCCGGGACACTGGAGCTGTGAGACTGTGGCAGTAAACAGAACCGAACCCGGGACACTGGAGCTGTGAGACTGTGGCAGTAAACAGAACCGAACCCAGGACACTGGAGCTGTGAGACTGTGGCAGTAAACAGAACTGAACCCGGGTCACTGGAGCTGTGAGACTGTGGCAGTAAACAGAACTGAACCCGGGACACTGGAGCTGTGTGACTGTGGCAGTAAACAGAACCGAACCCAGGACACTGGAGCTGTGAGACTGTGGCAGTAAACAGAACCGAACCTGGGACACTGGAGCTGAGAGACTGTGGCAGTAAACAGAACCGAACCCAGGACACTGGAGCTGTGAGACTGTGGCAGAAAACAGAACCGAACCCGGGACACTGGAGCTGTGAGACTGTGGCAGTTAACAGAACCGAACCCGGGTCACGGGAGCTGTGAGACTGTGGCAGTAAACAGAACCGAACCCAGGTCACTGGAGCTGTGACACTGTGGCAGTAAACAGAACCGAACCCGGGTCACTGGAGCTGTGAGGCTGTGGCAGTAAACAGAACCGAACCCATGTCACTGGAGCTGTGAGACTGTGGCAGTAAACAGAACCGGACCCGGGTCACCGGAGCTGTGAGACTGTGGCAGTAAACAGAACCGAACCCAGGTCACTGGAGCTGTGACACTGTGGCAGTAAACAGAACCGAACCCGGGTCACTGGAGCTGTGAGGCTGTGGCAGTAAACAGAACCGAACCCATCTCACTGGAGCTGTGAGACTGTGGCAGTAAACAGAACCGAACCCGGGTCACCGGAGCTGTGAGACTGTGGCAGTAAACAGAACCGAACCCGGGTCACCGGAGCTGTGAGACTGTGGCAGTAAACAGAACCGAACCCGGGTCACTGGAGCTGTGAGGCTGTGGCAGTAAACAGAACCGAACCCGGGTCACTGGAGCTGTGAGGCTGTGGCAGTAAACAGAACCGAACCCATCTCACTGGAGCTGTGAGACTGTGGCAGTAAACAGAACCGAACCCGGGTCACCGGAGCTGTGAGACTGTGGCAGTAAACAGAACCGAACCCGGGTCACCGGAGCTGTGAGACTGTGGCAGTATACAGAACCGAACCCATGTCACTGGAGCTGTGAGACTGTGGCAGTAAACAGAACCGAACCCAGGTCACTGGAGCTGTGAGACTGTGGCAGTAAACAGAACCGAACCCGGGTCACCGGAGCTGTGAGACTGTGGCAGTCCCCAGAACCGAACCCAGGTCACTGGAGCTGTGAGGCTGTGGCAGTAAACAGAACCGAACCCGGGACACTGGAGCTGTGAGACTGTGGCAGTAAACAGAACCGAACCCGGGTCACCGGAGCTGTGAGACTGTGGCAGTAAACAGAACCGAACCCGGGTCACCGGAGCTGTGAGACTGTGGCAGTAAACAGAAACGAACCCGGGTCACTGGAGCTGTGAGACTGTGGCAGTAAACGGAACCGAACCCATGTCACTGGAGCTGTGAGACTGTGACAGTAAACAGAACTGAACCCAGGTCACTGGAGCTGTGAGACTGTGGCAGTAAACAGAACCCAACCCAGGTCACTGAAGCTGTGAGACTGTGGCAGTAAACAGAACCGAACCCAGGTCACTGGAGCGGTGAGACTGTGGCAGTAAACAGAACCGAACCCGGGTCACTGGAGCTGTGAGACTGTGGCAGTAAACAGAACCGAACCCGGGTCACTGGAGCTGTGAGACTGTGGCAGTAAACAGAACCGAACCAGGGTCACTGGAGCTGTGAGACTGTGGCAGTAAACAGAACTGAACCCGGGTCACTGGAGCTGTGAGACTGTGGCAGTAAACAGAACCGAACCCGGGACACTGGAGCTGTGAGACTGTGACAGTAAACAGAACCGAACCCGGGACACTGGAGCTGTGAGACTGTGGCAGTAAACAGAACCGAACCCGGGTCACTGGAGCTGTGAGACTGTGGCAGTAAACAGAACTGAACCCAGGTCACTGGAGCTGTGAGACTGTGGCAGTAAACAGAACCGAACCCAGGACACTGGAGCTGTGAGACTGTGGCAGTAAACAGAACCGAACCCGGGTCAATGGAGCTGTGAGACTGTGGCAGTAAACAGAACCGAACCCAGGTCACTGGAGCTGTGAGACTGTGGCAGTAAACAGAACCGAACCCAGGTCACTGGAGCTGTGAGAGTGTGGCAGTAAACAGAACTGAACCCGGGACACTGGAGCTGTGAGACTGTGGCAGTAAACAGAACTGAACCCGGGTCACTGGAGCTGTGAGACTGTGGCAGTAAACAGAACCGAACCCGGGACACTGGTGCTGTGAGACTGTGGCAGTAAACAGAACTGAACCCGGGTCACTGGAGCTGTGAGACTGTGGCAGTAAACAGAACTGAACCGGGTCACTGGAGCTGTGAGACTGTGGCAGTAAACAGAACCGAACCCGGGTCACTGGAGCTGTGAGACTGTGGCAGTAAACAGAACCGAACCCGGGTCACTGGAGCTGTGAGACTGTGGCAGTAAACAGAACCGAACCCGGGACACTGGAGCTGTGAGACTGTGGCAGTAAACAGAACCGAACCCGGGTCACTGGAGCTGTGAGACTGTGGCAGTAAACAGAACCGAACCCGGGACACTGGAGCTGTGAGACTGTGGCAGTAAACAGAACCGAAACCGGGTCACTGGAGCTGTGAGACTGTGGCAGTAAACAGAACCGAACCCGGGTCACTGGAGCTGTGAGACTGTGGCAGTAAACAGAACCGAACACGGGTCACTGGAGCTGTGAGACTGTGGCAGTAAACAGAACCGAACCCAGGTCACTGGAGCTGTGAGACTGTGGCAGTAAACAGAACCGAACCCAGGTCAATGGAGCTGTGAGGCTGTGGCAGTAAATAGAACCGAACCCAGGTCACTGGAGCTGTGAGACTGTGGCAGTAAACAGAACCGAACCCGGGACACTGGAGCTGTGAGACTGTGGCAGTAAACAGAACTGAACCCGGGTCACTGGAGCTGTGAGACTGTGACAGTAAACAGAACCGAACCCAGGTCACTGGAGCTGTGAGACTGTGGCAGTAAACAGAACCGAACCCGGGTCACTGGAGCTGTGAGACTGTGGCAGTAAACAGAACCGAACCCAGGTCACTGGAGCTGTGAGACTGTGGCAGTAAACAGAACCGAACCCGGAACACTGGAGCTGTGAGAGTGTGGCAGTAAACAGAACCGAACCCGGGTCACTGGAGCTGTGAGACTGTGGCAGTAAACAGAACCGAACCCAGGTCACTGGAGCTGTGAGACTGTGGCAGTAAACAGAACCGAACCCAGGTCACTGGAGCTGTGAGACTGTGGCAGTAAACAGAACTGAACCCGGGTCACTGGAGCTGTGAGACTGTGGCAGTAAACAGAACCGAACCCGGGACACTGGAGCTGTGAGACTGTGGCAGTAAACAGAACCGAACCCAGGTCACTGGAGCTGTGAGACTGTGGCAGTAAACAGAACCGAACCCGGGACACTGGAGCTGTGAGACTGTGGCAGTAAACAGAACCGAACCCGGGTCACTGGAGCTGTGAGACTGTGGCAGTAAACAGAACCGAACCCGGGTCACTGGAGCTGTGAGACTGTGGCAGTAAACAGAACCGAACCAGGGTCACTGGAGCTGTGAGACTGTGGCAGTAAACAGAACTGAACCCGGGACACTGGAGCTGTGAGACTGTGGCAGTAAACAGAACCGAACCCGGGTCACTGGAGCTGTGAGACTGTGACAGTAAACAGAACCGAACCCGGGACACTGGAGCTGTGAGACTGTGGCAGTAAACAGAACCGAACCCAGGTCACTGGAGCTGTGAGACTGTGGCAGTAAACAGAACCGAACCCGGGTCACTGGAGCTGTGAGACTGTGGCAGTAAACAGAACTGAACCCAGGTCACTGGAGCTGTGAGACTGTGGCAGTAAACAGAACCGAACCCAGGACACTGGAGCTGTGAGACTGTGGCAGTAAACAGAACCGAACCCGGGTCAATGGAGCTGTGAGACTGTGGCAGTAAACAGAACCGAACCCAGGTCACTGGAGCTGTGAGACTGTGGCAGTAAACAGAACCGAACCCGGGACACTGGAGCTGTGAGACTGTGGCAGTAAACAGAACTGAACCCGGGTCACTGGAGCTGTGAGACTGTGGCAGTAAACAGAACCGAACCCGGGACACTGGTGCTGTGAGACTGTGGCAGTAAACAGAACTGAACCCGGGTCACTGGAGCTGTGAGACTGTGGCAGTAAACAGAACCGAACCCGGGACACTGGTGCTGTGAGACTGTGGCAGTAAACAGAACTGAACCCGGGTCACTGGAGCTGTGAGACTGTGGCAGTAAACAGAACTGAACCCGGGTCACTGGAGCTGTGAGACTGTGGCAGTAAACAGAACCGAACCCGGGACACTGGAGCTGTGAGACTGTGGCAGTAAACAGAACCGAACCCGGGTCACTGGAGCTGTGAGACTGTGGCAGTAAACAGAACCGAACCCGGGTCACTGGAGCTGTGAGACTGTGGCAGTAAACAGAACCGAACACGGGTCACTGGAGCTGTGAGACTGTGGCAGTAAACAGAACCGAACCCAGGTCACTGGAGCTGTGAGACTGTGGCAGTAAACAGAACCGAACCCAGGTCAATGGAGCTGTGAGGCTGTGGCAGTAAATAGAACCGAACCCAGGTCACTGGAGCTGTGAGACTGTGGCAGTAAACAGAACCGAACCCGGGACACTGGAGCTGTGAGACTGTGGCAGTAAACAGAACTGAACCCGGGTCACTGGAGCTGTGAGACTGTGACAGTAAACAGAACCGAACCCAGGTCACTGGAGCTGTGAGACTGTGGCAGTAAACAGAACCGAACCCGGGTCACTGGAGCTGTGAGACTGTGGCAGTAAACAGAACCGAACCCAGGTCACTGGAGCTGTGAGACTGTGGCAGTAAACAGAACTGAACCCGGGTCACTGGAGCTGTGAGACTGTGGCAGTAAACAGAACCGAACCCAGGTCACTGGAGCTGTGAGACTGTGGCAGTAAACAGAACCGAACCCAGGTCACTGGAGCTGTGAGACTGTGGCAGTAAACAGAACCGAACCCGGGACACTGGAGCTGTGAGACTGTGGCAGTAAACAGAACTGAACCCGGGTCACTGGAGCTGTGAGACTGTGGCAGTAAACAGAACCGAATCCAGGTCACTGGAGCTGTGAGACTGTGGCAGTAAACAGAACCGAACCCGGGACACTGGAGCTGTGAGACTGTGGCAGTAAACAGAAGCGAACCCGGGTCACTGGAGCTGTGAGACTGTGGCAGTAAACAGAACCGAACCCGGGACACTGGAGCTGTGAGACTGTGGCAGTAAACAGAACCGAACCCGGGTCACTGGAGCTGTGAGACTGTGACAGTAAACAGAACCGAACCCGGGTCACTGGAGCTGTGAGACTGTGACAGTAAACAGAACCGAACCCGGGTCACTGGTGCTGCGAGACTGTGGCAGTAAACAGAACCGAACCCAGGTCACTGGAGCTGTGAGACTGTGGCAGTAAACAGAACCGAACCCGGGTCACTGGAGCTTTGAGGCTGTGGCAGTTAACAGAACCGAACCCAGGACACTGGAGCTGTGAGACTGTGGCAGTAAACAGAACCGAACCCGGGACACTGGAGCTGTGAGACTGTGGCAGTAAACAGAACCGAACCCGGGTCACTGGAGCTGTGAGACTGTGGCAGTAAACAGAACCGAACCCGGGTCACTGGAGCTGTGAGACTGTGGCAGTCCCCAGAACCGAACCCAGGACACTGGAGCTGTGAGACTGTGGCAGTAAACAGAACCGAACACGGGACACTGGAGCTGTGAGACTGTGGCAGTAAACAGAACTGAACCCGGGACACTGGAGCTGTGAGACTGTGGCAGTAAACAGAACCGAACACGGGACACTGGAGCTGTGAGACTGTGGCAGTAAACAGAACTGAACCCGGGACACTGGAGCTGTGAGACTGTGGCAGTACGCAGAACTGAACCCAGGTCACTGGAGCTGTGAGACTGTGGCAGTACGCAGAACCGAACCCGGGACACTGGAGCTGTGAGACTGTGTCAGTAAACAGAACCGAACCCAGGTCACTGGAGCTGTGAGACTGTGGCAGTAAACAGAACAGAACCCAGGACACTGGAGCTGTGAGACTGTGGCAGTAAACAGAACCGATCCCGGGACACTGGAGCTAGTGAGACTGTGGCAGTAAACAGAACCGAACCCGGGACACTGGAGCTAGTGAGACTGTGGCAGTAAACAGAACAGAACCCAGGACACTGGAGCTGTGAGACTGTGGCAGTAAACAGAACCGAACCCAGGTCACTGGAGCTGTGAGACTGTGACAGTAAACAGAACTGAACCCGGGACACTGGAGCTGTGAGACTGTGACAGTAAACAGAACCGAACCCGGGACACTGGAGCTGTGAGGCTGTGGCAGTAAACAGAACCGAACCCGGGACACTGGAGCTGTGAGACTGTGGCAGTAAACAGAACCGAACCCAGGTCACTGGAGCTGTGAGACTGTGGCAGTAAACAGAACAGAACCCAGGACACTGGAGCTGTGAGACTGTGACAGTAAACAGAACCGAACCCGGGACACTGGAGCTAGTGAGACTGTGGCAGTAAACAGAACCGAACCCAGGTCACTGGAGCTGTGAGACTGTGGCAGTAAACAGAACCGAACCCGGGTCACTGGAGCTGTGAGACTGTGGCAGTAAACAGAACCGAACACAGGTCACTGGAGCTGTGAGACTGTGGCAGTAAACAGAACCGAACCCGGGTCACTGGAGCTGTGAGGCTGTGGCAGTAAACAGAACCGAACCCATGTCACTGGAGCTGTGAGACTGTGGCAGTAAACAGAACCGAACCCGGGTCACTGGAGCTGTGAGACTGTGGCAGTAAACAGAACCGAACCCAGGTCACTGGAGCTGTGAGAGTGTGGCAGTAAACAGAACCGAACCCGGGTCACAGGAGCTGTGAGACTGTGGCAGTAAACAGAACCGAACCCAGGTCACTGGAGCTGTGAGAGTGTGGCAGTAAACAGAACCGAACCCGGGTCACTGGAGCTGTGAGACTGTGGCAGTAAACAGAACCAAACCCATGTCACTGGAGCTGTGAGGCTGTGGCAGTAAACTGAACCGAACCCAGGTCACTGGAGCTGTGAGACTGTGTCAGTAAACAGAACCGAACCCAGGTCACTGGAGCTGTGAGGCTGTGGCAGTAAACAGAACCGAACCCATGTCACTGGAGCTGTGAGACTGTGGCAGTAAACAGAACCGAACCCGGGTCACTGGAGCTGTGAGACTGTGGCAGTAAACAGAACCGAACCCAGGTCACTGGAGCTGTGAGAGTGTGGCAGTAAACAGAACCGAACCCGGGTCACTGGAGCTGTGAGACTGTGGCAGTAAACAGAACCAAACCCATGTCACTGGAGCTGTGAGGCTGTGGCAGTAAACTGAACCGAACCCAGGTCACTGGAGCTGTGAGACTGTGGCAGTAAACAGAACCAAACCCATGTCACTGGAGCTGTGAGACTGTGGCAGTAAACAGAACCGAACCCGGGACACTGGAGCTGTGAGACTGTGGCAGTAAACAGAACCGAACCCAGGTCACTGGAGCTGTGAGACTGTGGCAGTAAACAGAACCGAACCCGGGTCACTGGAGCTGTGAGACTGTGGCAGTAAACAGAACCGAACACGGGTCACTGGAGCTGTGAGACTGTGGCAGTAAACAGAACCGAACCCAGGTCACTGGAGCTGTGAGACTGTGGCAGTAAACAGAACCGAACCCAGGTCAATGGAGCTGTGAGACTGTGGCAGTAAACAGAACCGAACCCGGGACACTGGAGCTGTGAGACTGTGGCAGTAAACAGAACTGAACCCGGGTAACTGGAGCTGTGAGACTGTGGCAGTAAACAGAACCGAACCCAGGTCAATGGAGCTGTGAGACTGTGGCAGTAAACAGAACCGAACCCGGGACACTGGAGCTGTGAGACTGTGGCAGTAAACAGAACCGAACCCGGGACACTGGAGCTGTGAGACTGTGGCAGTAAACAGAACCGAACCCAGGTCACTGGAGCTGTGAGACTGTGGCAGTAAACAGAACCGAACCCAGGTCACTGGAGCTGTGAGACTGTGGCAGTAAACAGAACCGAACCCGGGACACTGGAGCTGTGAGACTGTGGCAGTAAACAGAACTGAACCCGGGTCACTGGAGCTGTGAGACTGTGGCAGTAAACAGAACCGAACCCAGGTCACTGGAGCTTTGAGACTGTGGCAGTAAACAGAACCGAACCCGGGACACTGGAGCTGTGAGACTGTGGCAGTAAACAGAACTGAACCCGGGACACTGGAGCTGTGAGACTGTGGCAGTACGCAGAACTGAACCCAGGTCACTGGAGCTGTGAGACTGTGGCAGTACGCAGAACCGAACCCGGGACACTGGAGCTGTGAGACTGTGGCAGTAAACAGAACCGAACCCAGGTCACTGGAGCTGTGAGACTGTGGCAGTATACAGAACCGAACCCGGGACACTGGAGCTAGTGAGACTGTGGCAGTAAACAGAACCGAACCCAGGTCACTGGAGCTGTGAGACTGTGGCAGTAAACAGAACCGAACCCGGGTCACTGGAGCTGTGAGACTGTGGCAGTAAACAGAACCGAACACAGGTCACTGGAGCTGTGAGACTGTGGCAGTAAACAGAACCGAACCCGGGTCACTGGAGCTGTGAGGCTGTGGCAGTAAACAGAACCGAACCCGGGTCACTGGAGCTGTGAGGCTGTGTCAGTAAACAGAACCGAACCCAGGTCACTGGAGCTGTGAGACTGTGGCAGTAAACAGAACCGAACCCATGTCACTGGAGCTGTGAGACTGTGGCAGTAAACAGAACCGAACCCGGGTCACTGGAGCTGTGAGACTGTGGCAGTAAACAGAACCGAACCCAGGTCACTGGAGCTGTGAGAGTGTGGCAGTAAACAGAACCGAACCCGGGTCACTGGAGCTGTGAGACTGTGGCAGTAAACAGAACCAAACCCATGTCACTGGAGCTGTGAGGCTGTGGCAGTAAACTGAACCGAACCCAGGTCACTGGAGCTGTGAGACTGTGGCAGTAAACAGAACCGAACCCAGGTCACTGGAGCTGTGAGAGTGTGGCAGTAAACAGAACCGAACCCGGGTCACTGGAGCTGTGAGACTGTGGCAGTAAACAGAACCAAACCCATGTCACTGGAGCTGTGAGGCTGTGGCAGTAAACTGAACCGAACCCAGGTCACTGGAGCTGTGAGACTGTGGCAGTAAACAGAACCGAACCCGGGACACTGGAGCTGTGAGACTGTGGCAGTAAACAGAACCGAACCCAGGTCACTGGAGCTGTGAGACTGTGGCAGTAAACAGAACCGAACCCGGGTCACTGGAGCTGTGAGACTGTGGCAGTAAACAGAACCGAACACGGGTCACTGGAGCTGTGAGACTGTGGCAGTAAACAGAACCGAACCCAGGTCACTGGAGCTGTGAGACTGTGGCAGTAAACAGAACCGAACCCAGGTCAATGGAGCTGTGAGGCTGTGGCAGTAAATAGAACCGAACCCATGTCACTGGAGCTGTGAGACTGTGGCAGTAAACAGAACCGAACCCGGGACACTGGAGCTGTGAGACTGTGGCAGTAAACAGAACCGAACCCGGGACACTGGAGCTGTGAGACTGTGGCAGTAAACAGAACTGAACCCGGGTAACTGGAGCTGTGAGACTGTGGCAGTAATCAGAACCGAACCCAGGTCACTGGAGCTGTGAGACTGTGGCAGTAAACAGAACCGAACCCAGGTCACTGGAGCTGTGAGACTGTGGCAGTAAACAGAACCGAACCCGGGACACTGGAGCTGTGAGACTGTGGCAGTAAACAGAACTGAACCCGGGTAACTGGAGCTGTGAGACTGTGGCAGTAATCAGAACCGAACCCAGGTCACTGGAGCTGTGAGACTGTGGCAGTAAACAGAACCGAACCCAGGTCACTGGAGCTGTGAGACTGTGGCAGTAAACAGAACCGAACCCGGGACACTGGAGCTGTGAGACTGTGGCAGTAAACAGAACTGAACCCGGGTCACTGGAGCTGTGAGACTGTGGCAGTAAACAGAACCGAACCCAGGTCACTGGAGCTGTGAGACTGTGGCAGTAAACAGAACCGAACCCGGGACACTGGAGCTGTGAGACTGTGGCAGTAAACAGAATCGAACCCAGGTCACTGGAGCTGTGAGACTGTGGCAGTAAACAGAACCGAACCCGGGACACTGGAGCTGTGAGACTGTGGCAGTAAACAGAACCGAACCCGGGTCACTGGTGCTGCGAGACTGTGGCAGTAAACAGAACCGAACCCAGGTCACTGGAGCTGTGAGACTGTGGCAGTAAACAGAACCGAACCCGGGTCACTGGAGCTGTGAGGCTTTGCCAGTTAACAGAACCGAACCCAGGACACTGGAGCTGTGAGACTGTGGCAGTAAACAGAACCGAACCCGGGTCACTGGAGCTGTGAGACTGTGGCAGTAAACAGAACCGAACCCGGGACACTGGAGCTGTGAGACTGTGGCAGTAAACAGAACCGAACCCGGGACACTGGAGCTGTGAGACTGTCGCAGTAAACAGAACCGAACCCGGGTCACTGGAGCTGTGAGACTGTGGCGGTAAACAGAACTGAACCCGGGACACTGGAGCTGTGAGACTGTGGCAGTAAACAGAACCGAACCCGGGTCACTGGAGCTGTGAGACTGTGGCAGTCCCCAGAACCGAACCCAGGACACTGGAGCTGTGAGACTGTGGCAGTAAACAGAACCGAACACGGGACACTGGAGCTGTGAGACTGTGGCAGTAAACAGAACTGAACCCGGGACACTGGAGCTGTGAGACTGTGGCAGTACGCAGAACTGAACCCAGGTCACTTGAGCTGTGAGACTGTGGCAGTACGCAGAACCGAACCCGGGACACTGGAGCTGTGAGACTGTGGCAGTAAACAGAACCGAACCCAGGTCACTGGAGCTGTGAGACTGTGGCAGTATACAGAACCGAACCCGGGACACTGGAGCTGTGAGACTGTGGCAGTAAACAGAACCGAACCCAGGTCACTGGAGCTGTGAGACTGTGGCAGTAAACAGAACCGAACCCGGGTCACTGGAGCTGTGAGACTGTGGCAGTAAACAGAACCGAACACAGGTCACTGGAGCTGTGAGACTGTGGCAGTAAACAGAACCGAACCCGGGTCACTGGAGCTGTGAGGCTGTGGCAGTAAACAGAACCGAACCCGGGTCACTGGAGCTGTGAGGCTGTGTCAGTAAACAGAACCGAACCCAGGTCACTGGAGCTGTGAGGCTGTGGCAGTAAACAGAACCGAACCCATGTCACTGGAGCTGTGAGACTGTGGCAGTAAACAGAACCGAACCCGGGTCACTGGAGCTGTGAGACTGTGGCAGTAAACAGAACCGAACCCAGGTCACTGGAGCTGTGAGAGTGTGACAGTAAACAGAACCGAACCCGGGTCACTGGAGCTGTGAGACTGTGGCAGTAAACAGAACCGAACCCGGGACACTGGAGCTGTGAGACTGTGGCAGTAAACAGAACCGAACCCGGGTCACTGGAGCTGTGAGACTGTGGCAGTAAACAGAACCGAACCCGGGTCACTGGAGCTGTGAGGCTGTGGCAGTAAACTGAACCGAACCCAGGTCACTGGAGCTGTGAGACTGTGGCAGTAAACAGAACCAAACCCATGTCACTGGAGCTGTGAGACTGTGGCAGTAAACAGAACCGAACCCGGGACACTGGAGCTGTGAGACTGTGGCAGTAAACAGAACCGAACCCAGGTCACTGGAGCTGTGAGACTGTGGCAGTAAACAGAACCGAACCCGGGTCACTGGAGCTGTGAGACACTGGCAGTAAACAGAACCGAACACGGGTCACTGGAGCTGTGAGACTGTGGCAGTAAACAGAACCGAACCCAGGTCACTGGAGCTGTGAGACTGTGGCAGTAAACAGAACCGAACCCAGGTCAATGGAGCTGTGAGGCTGTGGCAGTAAATAGAACCGAACCCAGGTCACTGGAGCTGTGAGACTGTGGCAGTAAACAGAACCGAACCCGGGACACTGGAGCTGTGAGACTGTGGCAGTAAACAGAACTGAACCCGGGTAACTGGAGCTGTGAGACTGTGGCAGTAAACAGAACCGAACCCAGGTCACTGGAGCTGTGAGACTGTGGCAGTAAACAGAACCGAACCCAGGTCACTGGAGCTGTGAGACTGTGGCAGTAAACAGAATCGAACCCGGGACACTGGCGCTGTGAGACTGTGGCAGTAAACAGAACTGAACCCGGGTCACTGGAGCTGTGAGACTGTGGCAGTAAACAGAACCGAACCCAGGTCACTGGAGCTTTGAGACTGTGGCAGTAAACAGAACCGAACCCGGGACACTGGAGCTGTGAGACTGTGGCAGTAAACAGAACCGAACCCGGGTCACTGGTGCTGCGAGACTGTGGCAGTAAACAGAACCGAACCCAGGTCACTGGAGCTGTGAGACTGTGGCAGTAAACAGAACCGAACCCGGGTCACTGGAGCTGTGAGGCTTTGCCAGTTAACAGAACCGAACCCAGGACACTGGAGCTGTGAGACTGTGGCAGTAAACAGAACCGAACCCGGGTCACTGGAGCTGTGAGACTGTGGCAGTAAACAGAACCGAACCCGGGACACTGGAGCTGTGAGACTGTGGCAGTAAACAGAACCGAACCCGGGACACTGGAGCTGTGAGACTGTGGCAGTAAACAGAACCGAACCCGGGTCACTGGAGCTGTGAGACTGTGGCGGTAAACAGAACCGAACCCAGGTCACTGGAGCTGTGAGACTGTGGCAGTAAACAGAACCGAACCCAGGTCACTGGAGCTGTGAGACTGTGGCAGTAAACAGAACTGAACCCGGGACACTGGAGCTGTGAGACTGTGGCAGTAAACAGAACCGAACCCGGGTCACTGGAGCTGTGAGACTGTGGCAGTCCCCAGAACCGAACCCAGGACACTGGAGCTGTGAGACTGTGGCAGTAAACAGAACCGAACACGGGACACTGGAGCTGTGAGACTGTGGCAGTAAACAGAACTGAACCCGGGACACTGGAGCTGTGAGACTGTGGCAGTACGCAGAACCGAACCCAGGTCACTGGAGCTGTGAGACTGTGGCAGTACGCAGAACCGAACCCGGGACACTGGAGCTGTGAGACTGTGGCAGTAAACAGAACCGAACCCAGGTCACTGGAGCTGTGAGACTGTGGCAGTATACAGAACCGAACCCGGGACACTGGAGCTGTGAGACTGTGGCAGTAAACAGAACCGAACCCAGGTCACTGGAGCTGTGAGGCTGTGACAGTAAACAGAACCGAACCCAGGTCACTGGAGCTGTGAGACTGTGGCAGTAAACAGAACCGAACCCGGGTCACTGGAGCTGTGAGACTGTGGCAGTAAACAGAACCGAACACAGGTCACTGGAGCTGTGAGACTGTGGCAGTAAACAGAACCGAACCCAGGTCACTGGAGCTGTGAGACTGTGGCAGTAAACAGAACCGAACCCAGATCACTGGAGCTGTGAGGCTGTGGCAGTAAACAGAACCGAACCCAGGTCACTGGAGCTGTGAGACTGTGGCAGTAAACAGAACCGAACCCATGTCACTGGAGCTGTGAGACTGTGGCAGTAAACAGAACCGAACCCGGGTCACTGGAGCTGTGAGACTGTGGCAGTAAACAGAACCGAACCCAGGTCACAGGAGCTGTGAGAGTGTGGCAGTAAACAGAACCGAACCCGGGTCACTGGAGCTGTGAGACTGTGGCAGTAAACAGAACTGAACCCAGGTCACTGGAGCTGTGAGGCTGTGGCAGTAAACAGAACCGAACCCAGGTCACTGGAGCTGTGAGACTGTGGCAGTAAACAGAACCGAACCCGGGACACTGGAGCTGTGAGACTGTGACAGTAAACAGAACCGAACCCGGGTCACTGGAGCTGTGAGACTGTGGCAGTAAACAGAACTGAACCCAGGTCACTGGAGCTGTGAGACTGTGGCAGTAAACAGAACCGAACCCGGGTCACTGGAGCTGTGAGACTGTGGCAGTAAACAGAACCGAACACAGGTCACTGGAGCTGTGAGACTGTGGCAGTAAACAGAACCGAACCCGGGTCACTGGAGCTGTGAGGCTGTGGCAGTAAACAGAACCGAACCCGGGTCACTGGAGCTGTGAGGCTGTGTCAGTAAACAGAACCGAACCCGGGTCACTGGAGCTGTGAGACTGTGGCAGTAAACAGAACCGAACCCAGGTCACTGGAGCTGTGAGGCTGTGGCAGTAAACAGAACCGAACCCATGTCACTGGAGCTGTGAGACTGTGGCAGTAAACAGAACCGAACCCGGGTCACTGGAGCTGTGAGACTGTGGCAGTAAACAGAACCGAACCCAGGTCACTGGAGCTGAGAGAGTGTGGCAGTAAACAGAACCGAACCCGGGTCACTGGAGCTGTGAGACTGTGGCAGTAAACTGAACCGAACCCAGGTCACTGGAGCTGTGAGACTGTGGCAGTAAACAGAACCGAACCCAGGTCACTGGAGCTGAGAGAGTGTGGCAGTAAACAGAACCAAACCCATGTCACTGGAGCTGTGAGGCTGTGGCAGTAAACTGAACCGAACCCAGGTCACTGGAGCTGTGAGACTGTGGCAGTAAACAGAACCAAACCCATGTCACTGGAGCTGTGAGACTGTGGCAGTAAACAGAACCGAACCCGGGTCACTGAAGCTGTGAGACTGTGGCAGTAAACAGAACCGAACCCGGGACACTGGAGCTGTGAGACTGTGGCAGTAAACAGAACCGAACCCAGGTCACTGGAGCTGTGAGACTGTGGCAGTAAACAGAACCGAACCCGGGTCACTGGAGCTGTGAGACTGTGGCAGTAAACAGAACCGAACACGGGTCACTGGAGCTGTGAGACTGTGGCAGTAAACAGAACCGAACCCAGGTCACTGGAGCTGTGAGACTGTGGCAGTAAACAGAACCGAACCCAGGTCAATGGAGCTGTGAGGCTGTGGCAGTAAATAGAACCGAACCCGGGACACTGGAGCTGTGAGACTGTGGCAGTAAACAGAACTGAACCCAGGTCACTGGAGCTGTGAGACTGTGGCAGTAAACAGAACCGAACCCGGGTCACTGGAGCTGTGAGACTGTGGCAGTAAACAGAACCGAACCCGGGTCACTGGAGCTGTGAGACTGTGGCAGTAAACAGAACCGAACCCGGGTCACTGGAGCTGTGAGACTGTGGCTGTAAACAGAACTGAACCCGGGTCACTGGAGCTGTGAGACTGTGGCAGTAAACAGAACCGAACCCGGGACACTGGAGCTGTGAGACTGTGGCAGTAAACAGAACCAAACCCATGTCACTGGAGCTGTGAGGCTGTGGCAGTAAACTGAACCGAACCCAGGTCACTGGAGCTGTGAGACTGTGGCAGTAAACAGAACCAAACCCATGTCACTGGAGCTGTGAGACTGTGGCAGTAAACAGAACCGAACCCGGGACACTGGAGCTGTGAGACTGTGGCAGTAAACAGAACCGAACCCAGGTCACTGGAGCTGTGAGACTGTGGCAGTAAACAGAACCGAACCCGGGTCACTGGAGCTGTGAGACTGTGGCTGTAAACAGAACTGAACCCGGGTCACTGGAGCTGTGAGACTGTGGCAGTAAACAGAACCAAACCCATGTCACTGGAGCTGTGAGGCTGTGGCAGTAAACTGAACCGAACCCAGGTCACTGGAGCTGTGAGACTGTGGCAGTAAACAGAACCAAACCCATGTCACTGGAGCTGTGAGACTGTGGCAGTAAACAGAACCGAACCCGGGACACTGGAGCTGTGAGACTGTGGCAGTAAACAGAACCGAACCCAGGTCACTGGAGCTGTGAGACTGTGGCAGTAAACAGAACCGAACCCGGGTCACTGGAGCTGTGAGACTGTGGCAGTAAACAGAACCGAACCCGGGTCACTGGAGCTGTGAGACTGTGGCTGTAAACAGAACTGAACCCGGGTCACTGGAGCTGTGAGACTGTGGCAGTAAACAGAACCAAACCCATGTCACTGGAGCTGTGAGGCTGTGGCAGTAAACTGAACCGAACCCAGGTCACTGGAGCTGTGAGACTGTGGCAGTAAACAGAACCAAACCCATGTCACTGGAGCTGTGAGACTGTGGCAGTAAACAGAACCGAACCCGGGACACTGGAGCTGTGAGACTGTGGCAGTAAACAGAACCGAACCCAGGTCACTGGAGCTGTGAGACTGTGGCAGTAAACAGAACCGAACCCGGGTCACTGGAGCTGTGAGACTGTGGCAGTAAACAGAACCGAACACGGGTCACTGGAGCTGTGAGACTGTGGCAGTAAACAGAACCGAACCCAGGTCACTGGAGCTGTGAGACTGTGGCAGTAAACAGAACCGAACCCAGGTCACTGGAGCTGTGAGACTGTGGCAGTAAATAGAACCGAACCCGGGACACTGGAGCTGTGAGACTGTGGCAGTAAACAGAACCGAACCCAGGTCACTGGAGCTGTGAGACTGTGGCAGTAAACAGAACCGAACCCGGGTCACTGGAGCTGTGAGACTGTGGCAGTAAACAGAACCGAACCCAGGTCACTGGAGCTGTGAGACTGTGGCAGTAAACAGAACCGAACCCGGGTCACTGGAGCTGTGAGACTGTGGCTGTAAACAGAACTGAACCCGGGTCACTGGAGCTGTGAGACTGTGGCAGTAAACAGAACCGAACCCAGGTCACTGGAGCTGTGAGACTGTGGCAGTAAACAGAACCGAACCCAGGTCACTGGAGCTGTGAGACTGTGGCAGTAAACAGAACCGAACCCGGGACACTGGAGCTGTGAGACTGTGGCAGTCCCCAGAACTGAACCCGGGTCACTGGAGCTGTGAGACTGTGGCAGTAAACAGAACCGAACCCAGGTCACTGGAGCTGTGAGAATGTGGCAGTAAACAGAACCGAACCCGGGACACTGGAGCTGTGAGACTGTGGCAGTAAACAGAACCGAACCCGGGACACTGGAGCTGTGAGACTGTGGCAGTAAACAGAACCGAACCCGGGTCACTGGAGCTGTGAGACTGTGGCAGTAAACAGAACCGAACCCGGGTCACTGGAGCTGTGAGGCTGTGGCAGTTAACAGAACCGAACCCAGGACACTGGAGCTGTGAGACTGTGGCAGTAAACAGAACCGAACCCGGGTCACTGGAGCTGTGAGACTGTGGCAGTAAACAGAACCGAACCCGGGACACTGGAGCTGTGAGACTGTGGCAGTAAACAGAACCGAACTCGGGACACTGGAGCTGTGAGACTGTGGCAGTAAACAGAACCGAACCCGGGTCACTGGAGCTGTGAGACTGTGGCAGTAAACAGAACTGAACCTGGGACACTGGAGCTGTGAGACTGTGGCAGTAAACAGAACCGAACCCGGGTCACTGGAGCTGTGAGACTGTGGCAGTCCCCAGAACCGAACCCAGGACACTGGAGCTGTGAGACTGTGGCAGTAAACAGAACCGAACACGGGACACTGGAGCTGTGAGACTGTGGCAGTAAACAGAACTGAACCCGGGACACTGGAGCTGTGAGACTGTGGCAGTACGCAGAACCGAACCCAGGTCACTGGAGCTGTGAGACTGTGGCAGTACGCAGAACCGAACCCGGGACACTGGAGCTGTGAGACTGTGGCAGTAAACAGAACCGAACCCAGGTCACTGGAGCTGTGAGACTGTGGCAGTATACAGAACCGAACCCGGGACACTGGAGCTGTGAGACTGTGGCAGTAAACAGAACCGAACCCAGGTCACTGGAGCTGTGAGGCTGTGACAGTAAACAGAACCGAACCCAGGTCACTGGAGCTGTGAGACTGTGGCAGTAAACAGAACCGAACCCGGGTCACTGGAGCTGTGAGACTGTGGCAGTAAACAGAACCGAACACAGGTCACTGGAGCTGTGAGACTGTGGCAGTAAACAGAACCGAACCCAGGTCACTGGAGCTGTGAGACTGTGGCAGTAAACAGAACCGAACCCAGATCACTGGAGCTGTGAGGCTGTGGCAGTAAACAGAACCGAACCCAGGTCACTGGAGCTGTGAGACTGTGGCAGTAAACAGAACCGAACCCATGTCACTGGAGCTGTGAGACTGTGGCAGTAAACAGAACCGAACCCGGGTCACTGGAGCTGTGAGACTGTGGCAGGAAACAGAACCGAACCCAGGACACTGGAGCTGTGAGAGTGTGGCAGTAAACAGAACCGAACCCGGGTCACTGGAGCTGTGAGACTGTGGCAGTAAACAGAACTGAACCCAGGTCACTGGAGCTGTGAGGCTGTGGCAGTAAACAGAACCGAACCCAGGTCACAGGAGCTGTGAGAGTGTGGCAGTAAACAGAACCGAACCCGGGTCACTGGAGCTGTGAGACTGTGGCAGTAAACAGAACTGAACCCAGGTCACTGGAGCTGTGAGGCTGTGGCAGTAAACAGAACCGAACCCAGGTCACTGGAGCTGTGAGACTGTGGCAGTAAACAGAACCGAACCCGGGACACTGGAGCTGTGAGACTGTGACAGTAAACAGAACCGAACCCGGGTCACTGGAGCTGTGAGACTGTGGCAGTAAACAGAACTGAACCCAGGTCACTGGAGCTGTGAGACTGTGGCAGTAAACAGAACCGAACCCGGGTCACTGGAGCTGTGAGACTGTGGCAGTAAACAGAACCGAACCCGGGTCACTGGAGCTGTGAGACTGTGGCAGTAAACAGAACCGAACACGGGACACTGGAGCTGTGAGACTGTGGCAGTAAACAGAACTGAACCCAGGTCACTGGAGCTGTGAGACTGTGGCAGTAAACAGAACCGAACCCGGGTCACTGGAGCTGTGAGACTGTGGCAGTAAACAGAACCGAACCCGGGTCACTGGAGCTGTGAGACTGTGGCAGTAAACAGAACCGAACACGGGACACTGGAGCTGTGAGACTGTGGCAGTAAACAGAACCGAACCCGGGACACTGGAGCTGTGAGACTGTGGCAGTAAACAGAACCGAACCCGGGTCACTGGAGCTGTGAGACTGTGGCAGTAAACAGAACTGAACCCAGGTCACTGGAGCTGTGAGGCTGTGGCAGTAAACAGAACCGAACCCAGGTCACTGGAGCTGTGAGACTGTGGCAGTAAACAGAACCGAACCCGGGACACTGGAGCTGTGAGACTGTGACAGTAAACAGAACCGAACCCGGGTCACTGGAGCTGTGAGACTGTGGCAGTAAACAGAACTGAACCCAGGTCACTGGAGCTGTGAGACTGTGGCAGTAAACAGAACCGAACCCGGGTCACTGGAGCTGTGAGACTGTGGCAGTAAACAGAACCGAACACAGGTCACTGGAGCTGTGAGACTGTGGCAGTAAACAGAACCGAACCCGGGTCACTGGAGCTGTGAGGCTGTGGCAGTAAACAGAACCGAACCCGGGTCACTGGAGCTGTGAGGCTGTGTCAGTAAACAGAACCGAACCCGGGTCACTGGAGCTGTGAGACTGTGGCAGTAAACAGAACCGAACCCAGGTCACTGGAGCTGTGAGGCTGTGGCAGTAAACAGAACCGAACCCATGTCACTGGAGCTGTGAGACTGTGGCAGTAAACAGAACCGAACCCGGGTCACTGGAGCTGTGAGACTGTGGCAGTAAACAGAACCGAACCCAGGTCACTGGAGCTGTGAGAGTGTGGCAGTAAACAGAACCGAACCCGGGTCACTGGAGCTGTGAGACTGTGGCAGTAAACAGAACCAAACCCATGTCACTGGAGCTGTGAGGCTGTGGCAGTAAACTGAACCGAACCCAGGTCACTGGAGCTGTGAGACTGTGGCAGTAAACAGAACCAAACCCATGTCACTGGAGCTGTGAGACTGTGGCAGTAAACAGAACCGAACCCGGGACACTGGAGCTGTGAGACTGTGGCAGTAAACAGAACCGAACCCAGGTCACTGGAGCTGTGAGACTGTGGCAGTAAACAGAACCGAACCCGGGTCACTGGAGCTGTGAGACTGTGGCAGTAAACAGAACCGAACACGGGTCACTGGAGCTGTGAGACTGTGGCAGTAAACAGAACCGAACCCAGGTCACTGGAGCTGTGAGACTGTGGCAGTAAACAGAACCGAACCCAGGTCAATGGAGCTGTGAGGCTGTGGCAGTAAATAGAACCGAACCCGGGACACTGGAGCTGTGAGACTGTGGCAGTAAACAGAACCGAACCCAGGTCAATGGAGCTGTGAGGCTGTGGCAGTAAATAGAACCGAACCCGGGACACTGGAGCTGTGAGACTGTGGCAGTAAACAGAACCGAACCCGGGTCACTGGAGCTGTGAGACTGTGGCAGTAAACAGAACCGAACCCAGGTCACTGGAGCTGTGAGACTGTGGCAGTAAACAGAACCGAACCCGGGTCACTGGAGCTGTGAGACTGTGGCAGTAAACAGAACCGAACCCAGGTCACTGGAGCTGTGAGACTGTGGCTGTAAACAGAACTGAACCCGGGTCACTGGAGCTGTGAGACTGTGGCTGTAAACAGAACTGAACCCGGGTCACTGGAGCTGTGAGACTGTGGCAGTAAACAGAACCGAACCCGGGTCACTGGAGCTGTGAGACTGTGGCAGTAAACAGAACTGAACCCAGGTCACTGGAGCTGTGAGACTGTGGCAGTAAACAGAACTGAACCCGGGTCACTGGAGCTGTGAGACTGTGGCAGTAAACAGAACCGAACCCAGGTCACTGGAGCTGTGAGACTGTGGCAGTAAACAGAACCGAACCCAGGTCACTGGAGCTGTGAGACTGTGGCAGTAAACAGAACCGAACCCGGGACACTGGAGCTGTGAGACTGTGGCAGTAAACAGAACTGAACCCGGGACACTGGAGCTGTGAGACTGTGGCAGTAAACAGAACCGAACCCGGGACACTGGAGCTGTGAGACTGTGGCAGTAAACAGAACCGAACCCGGGACACTGGAGCTGTGAGACTGTGGCAGTAAACAGAACCGAACCCAGGTCACTGGAGCTGTGAGAATGTGGCAGTAAACAGAACCGAACCCGGGACACTGGAGCTGTGAGACTGTGGCAGTAAACAGAACCGAACCCGGGACACTGGAGCTGTGAGACTGTGGCAGTAAACAGAACCGAACCCGGGTCACTGGAGCTGTGAGGCTGTGGCAGTTAACAGAACCGAACCCAGGACACTGGAGCTGTGAGACTGTGGCAGTAAACAGAACCGAACCCGGGTCACTGGAGCTGTGAGACTGTGGCAGTAAACAGAACCGAACCCGGGACACTGGAGCTGTGAGACTGTGGCAGTAAACAGAACCGAACTCGGGACACTGGAGCTGTGAGACTGTGGCAGTAAACAGAACCGAACCCGGGTCACTGGAGCTGTGAGACTGTGGCAGTAAACAGAACTGAACCTGGGACACTGGAGCTGTGAGACTGTGGCAGTAAACAGAACCGAACCCGGGTCACTGGAGCTGTGAGACTGTGGCAGTCCCCAGAACCGAACCCAGGACACTGGAGCTGTGAGACTGTGGCAGTAAACAGAACCGAACACGGGACACTGGAGCTGTGAGACTGTGGCAGTAAACAGAACTGAACCCGGGACACTGGAGCTGTGAGACTGTGGCAGTACGCAGAACCGAACCCAGGTCACTGGAGCTGTGAGACTGTGGCAGTACGCAGAACCGAACCCGGGACACTGGAGCTGTGAGACTGTGGCAGTAAACAGAACCGAACCCAGGTCACTGGAGCTGTGAGACTGTGGCAGTATACAGAACCGAACCCGGGACACTGGAGCTGTGAGACTGTGGCAGTAAACAGAACCGAACCCAGGTCACTGGAGCTGTGAGGCTGTGACAGTAAACAGAACCGAACCCAGGTCACTGGAGCTGTGAGACTGTGGCAGTAAACAGAACCGAACCCGGGTCACTGGAGCTGTGAGACTGTGGCAGTAAACAGAACCGAACACAGGTCACTGGAGCTGTGAGACTGTGGCAGTAAACAGAACCGAACCCAGGTCACTGGAGCTGTGAGACTGTGGCAGTAAACAGAACCGAACCCAGGTCACTGGAGCTGTGAGGCTGTGGCAGTAAACAGAACCGAACCCAGGTCACTGGAGCTGTGAGGCTGTGGCAGTAAACAGAACCGAACCCATGTCACTGGAGCTGTGAGACTGTGGCAGTAAACAGAACCGAACCCGGGTCACTGGAGCTGTGAGACTGTGGCAGTAAACAGAACCGAACCCAGGTCACTGGAGCTGTGAGAGTGTGGCAGTAAACAGAACCGAACCCGGGTCACTGGAGCTGTGAGACTGTGGCAGTAAACAGAACCGAACCCAGGTCACTGGAGCTGTGAGACTGTGGCAGTAAACAGAACCGAACCCAGGTCACTGGAGCTGTGAGACTGTGGCAGTAAACAGAACCAAACCCATGTCACTGGAGCTGTGAGACTGTGGCAGTAAACAGAACCGAACCCGGGTCACTGGAGCTGTGAGACTGTGGCAGTAAACAGAACCGAACCCGGGTCACTGGAGCTGTGAGACTGTAACACTAAACAGAACCGAACCCGGGTCACTGGAGCTGTGAGACTGTGGCAGTCCCCAGAACCGAACCCAGGTCACTGGAGCTGTGAGACTGTGGCAGTAAACAGAACCGAACCCAGGTCACTGGAGCTGTGAGACTGTGGCAGTGAACAGAACCGAACCCGGGACACTGGAGCTGTGAGACTGTGGCAGTAAACAGAACCGAACCCGGGACACTGGAGCTGTGAGACTGTGGCAGTAAACAGAACCGAACCCGGGTCACTGGAGCTGTGAGACTATGGCAGTGAACAGAACCGAACCCAGGTCACTGGAGCTGTGAGACTGTGGCAGTAAACAGAACCGAACCCGGGTCACTGGAGCTGTGAGGCTGTGGCAGTAAACAGAACCGAACCCGGGTCACTGGAGCTGTGAGGCTGTGGCAGTAAACAGAACCGAACCCAGGTCACTGGAGCTGTGAGACTGTGGCAGTAAACAGAACCGAACCCAGGTCACTGGAGCTGTGAGGCTGTGGCAGTAAACAGAACCGAACCCATGTCACTGGAGCTGTGAGACTGTGGCAGTAAACAGAACTGAACCCGGGTCACTGGAGCTGTGAGACTGTGGCAGTAAACAGAACCAAACCCATGTCACTGGAGCTGTGAGACTGTGGCAGTAAACAGAACCGAACCCGGGTCACTGGAGCTGTGAGACTGTGACACTAAACAGAACCGAACCCGGGTCACTGGAGCTGTGAGACTGTGGCAGTAAACAGAACCGAACCCAGGTCACTGGAGCTGTGAGACTGTGGCAGTCCCCAGAACCGAACCCAGGTCACTGGAGCTGTGAGGCTGTGGCAGTAAACAGAACCGAACCCGGGACACTGGAGCTGTGAGACTGTGGCAGTAAACAGAACCGAACCCGGGTCACCGGAGCTGTGAGACTGTGGCAGTAAACAGAACCGAACCCGGGTCACCGGAGCTGTGAGACTGTGGCAGTAAACAGAAACGAACCCGGGTCACTGGAGCTGTGAGACTGTGGCAGTAAACGGAACCGAACCCGGGTCACTGGAGCTGTGAGACTGTGGCAGTAAACAGAACCGAACCCGGGACACTGGAGCTGTGAGACTGTGGCAGTAAACAGAACCGAACCCGGGTCACTGGAGCTGTGAGACTGTGGCAGTAAACAGAACCGAACCCGGGTCACTGGAGCTGTGAGGCTGTGGCAGTAAACAGAGCCGAACCCGGGACACTGGAGCTGTGAGACTGTGGCAGTAAACAGAACCGAACCCGGGTCACTGGAGCTGTGAGGCTGTGGCAGTAAACAGAGCCGAACCCGGGACACTGGAGCTGTGAGACTGTGGCAGTAAACAGAACCGAACCCGGGACACTGGAGCTGTGAGACTGTGGCAGTAAACAGAACCGAACCCGGGACACTGAAGCTGTGAGACTGTGGCAGTAAACAGAACCGAACCCAGGACACTGGAGCTGTGAGACTGTGGCAGTAAACAGAACTGAACCCAGGTCACTGGAGCTGTGAGACTGTGGCAGTAAACAGAACCGAACCCGGGACACTGGATCTGTGAGACTGTGGCAGTAAACAGAACCGAACCCGGGTCACTGGAGCTGTGAGACTGTGGCAGTAAACAGAACCGAACCCGGGACACTGGATCTGTGAGACTGTGGCAGTAAACAGAACCGAACCAGGGACACTGGAGCTGTGAGACTGTGGCAGTAAACAGAACCGAACCCGGGTCACTGGAGCTGTGAGACTGTGGCAGTAATCAGAACCGAACCCAGGTCACTGGAGCTGTTAGACTGTGGCAGTAAACAGAACCGAACCCAGGTCACTGGAGCTGTGAGACTGTGGCAGTAAACAGAACCGAACCCGGGTCACTGGAGCTGTGAGACTGTGGCAGTAATCAGAACCGAACCCAGGTCACTGGAGCTGTTAGACTGTGGCAGTAAACAGAACCGAACCCAGGTCACTGGAGCTGTGAGACTGTGGCAGTAAACAGAACCGAACCCCGGTCACTGGAGCTGTGAGACTGTGACAGTAAACAGAACCGAACCCAGGTCACTGGAGCTGTGAGACTGTGGCAGTAAACAGAACCGAACCCAGGTCACTGGAGCTGTTAGACTGTGGCAGTAAACAGAACCGAACCCAGGTCACTGGAGCTGTGAGACTGTGGCAGTAAACAGAACCGAACCCCGGTCACTGGAGCTGTGAGACTGTGACAGTAAACAGAACCGAACCCAGGTCACTGGAGCTGTGAGACTGTGGCAGTAAACAGAACCGAACCCAGGTCACTGGAGATGTGAGACTGTGGCAGTAAACAGAACCGAACCCGGGTCACTGGAGCTGTGAGGCTGTGGCCGTAAACAGAACCGAACCCAGGTCACTGGAGCTGTGAGACTGTGGCAGTAAACAGAACCGAACCCAGGTCACTGGAGCTGTGAGACTGTGGCAGTAAACAGAACCGAACCCAGGTCACTGGAGCTGTGAGACTGTGGCAGTAAACAGAACCGAACCCGGGTCACTGGAGCTGTGAGGCTGGGGCAGTAAACAGAACCGAACCCGGGTCACTGGAGCTGTGAGACTGTGGCAGTAAACAGAACTGAACCCGGGACACTGGAGCTGTGAGACTGTGGCAGTAAACAGAACCAAACCCATGTCACTGGAGCTGTGAGACTGTGGCAGTAAACAGAACCGAACCCAGGACACTGGAGCTGTGAGACTGTGGCAGTAAACAGTACCGAACCCAGGACACTGGAGCTGTGAGACTGTGGCAGTAAACAGAACCAAACCCATGTCACTGGAGCTGTGAGACTGTGGCAGTAAACAGAACCGAACCCAGGACACTGGAGCTGTGAGACTGTGGCAGTAAACAGAACCGAACCCGGGTCACCGGAGCTGTGAGGCTGTGGCAGTCCCCAGAACCGAACCCAGGTCACTGGAGCTGTGAGGCTGTGGCAGTAAACAGAACCGAACCCAGGACACTGGAGCTGTGAGACTGTGGCAGTAAACAGAACCGAACCCGGGTCACCGGAGCTGTGAGACTGTGGCAGTAAACAGAACCGAACCCGGGTCACCGGAGCTGTGAAACTGTGGCAGTAAACAGAACCGAACCCGGGTCACTGGAGCTGTGAGACTGTGGCAGTAAACAGAACCGAACCCAGGACACTGGAGCTGTGAGACTGTGGCAGTAAACAGAACCGAACCCGGGTCACCGGAGCTGTGAGACTGTGGCAGTAAACAGAACCGAACCCAGGTCACTGGAGCTGTGAGACTGTGGCAGTCCCCAGAACCGAACCCAGGTCACTGGAGCTGTGAGGCTGTGGCAGTAAACAGAACCGAACCCGGGACACTGGAGCTGTGAGACTGTGGCAGTGAACAGAACCGAACCCAGGTCACTGGAGCTGTGAGACTGTGGCAGTAAACAGAACCGAACCCAGGTCACTGGAGCTGTGAGACTGTGGCAGTAAACAGAACCGAACCCGGGTCACCGGAGCTGTGAGACTGTGGCAGTAAACAGAACCGAACCCAGGTCACTGGAGCTGTGAGACTGTGGCAGTAAACAGAACCGAACCCGGGTCACTGGAGCTGTGAGACTGTGGCAGTAAACAGAACCGAACCCAGGTCACTGGAGCTGTGAGACTGTGGCAGTAAACAGAACCGAACCCGGGTCACTGGAGCTGTGAGACTGCGGCAGTAAACAGAACCGAACCCGGGTCACTGGAGCTGTGAGGCTGTGGCAGTAAACAGAACCGAACCCAGGACACTGGAGCTGTGAGACTGTGGCAGTAAACAGAACCGAACCCGGGTCACTGGAGCTGTGAGACTGTGGCAGTAAACAGAACCGAACCCAGGTCACTGGAGCTGTGAGACTGTGGCAGTAAACAGAACCGAACCCAGGTCACTGGAGCTGTGAGACTGTGGCAGTAAACAGAACTGAACCCGGGTCACTGGAGCTGTGAGACTGTGGCAGTAAACAGAACCGAACCCAGGTCACTGGAGCTGTGAGACTGTGGCAGTAAACAGAACTGAACCCGGGACACTGGAGCGGTGAGACTGTGGCAGTAAACAGAACCGAACCCAGGTCACTGGAGCTGTGAGACTGTGGCAGTAAACAGAACTGAACCCGGGTCACTAGAGCTGTGAGACTGTGGCAGTAAACAGAACCGAACCCAGGTCACTGGAGCTGTGAGACTGTGGCAGTAAACAGAACCGAACCCAGGTCACTGGAGCTGTGAGACTGTGGCAGTAAACAGAACCGAACCCGGGTCACTGGAGCTGTGAGACTGTGGTAGTAAACAGAACCGAACCCGGGTCACTGGCGCTGTGAGACTGTGGCAGTAAACAGAACCGAACCCGGGACACTGGAGCTGTGAGACTGTGACAGTAAACAGAACCAAACCCGGGTCACTGGAGCTGTGAGACTGTGGCAGTAAACAGAACCGAACCCAGGTCACCGGAGCTGTGAGACTGTGGCAGTAAACAGAACCGAACCCGGGTCACTGGAGCTGTGAGTCTGTGGCAGTAAACAGAACCGAACCCAGGTCACTGGAGCTGTGAGACGGTGGCAGTCCCCAGAACCGAACCCGGGACACTGGAGCTGTGAGGCTGTGGCAGTAAACAGAACCGAACCCAGGTCACTGGAGCTGTGAGACTGTGGCAGTAAACAGAACCGAACCCGGGTCACTGGAGCTGTGAGACTGTGGCAGTAAACAGAACCGAACCCAGGTCACTGGAGCGGTGAGACTGTGGCAGTAAACAGAACCGAACCCGGGTCACTGGAGCTGTGAGACTGTGGCAGTGAACAGAACCGAACCCAGGTCACTGGAGCTGTGAGACTGTGGCAGTAAACAGAACCGAACCCAGGTCACTGGAGCTGTGAGGCTGTGGCAGTAAACAGAACCGAACCCGGGTCACTGGAGCTGTGAGACTGTGGCAGTAAACAGAACCGAACCCAGGTCACTGGAGCGGTGAGACTGTGGCAGTAAACAGAACCGAACCCGGGTCACTGGAGCTGTGAGACTGTGGCAGTGAACAGAACCGAACCCAGGTCACTGGAGCTGTGAGACTGTGGCAGTAAACAGAACCGAACCCAGGTCACTGGAGCTGTGAGACTGTGGCAGTAAACAGAACCGAACCCGGGACACTGGAGCTGTGAGACTGTGGCAGTAAACAGAACCGAACCCAGGACACTGGAGCTGTGAGACTGTGGCAGTAAACAGAACCAAACCCAGGACACTGGAGCGGTGAGACTGTGGCAGTAAACAGAACTGAACCCGGGTCACTGGAGCTGTGAGACTGTGGCAGTAAACAGAACCGAACCCAGGTCACTGGAGCTGTGAGACTGTGGCAGTAAACAGAACCGAACCCAGGTCACTGGAGCTGTGAGACTGTGGCAGTAAACAGAACCGAACCCGGGTCACTGGAGCTGTGAGGCTGTGGCAGTAAACAGAACCGAACCCAGGTCACTGGAGCTGTGAGACTGTGACAGTAAACAGAACTGAACCCGGGTCACTGGAGCTGTGAGACTGTGGCAGTAAACAGAACCGAACCCAGGACACTGGAGCTGTGAGACTGTGGCAGTAAACAGAACCGAACCCGGGTCACTGGAGCTGTGAGACTGTGGCAGTGAACAGAACCGAACCCAGGTCACTGGAGCTGTGAGACTGTGGCAGTAAACAGAACCGAACCCGGGTCACTGGAGCTGTGAGACTGTGGCAGTAAACAGAACCGAACCCAGGTCACTGAAGCTGTGAGACTGTGGCAGTAAACAGAACCGAACCCAGGTCACTGGAGCTGTGAGACTGTGGCAGTAAACAGAACCGAACCCGGGACACTGGAGCTGTGAGACTGTGGCAGTAAACAGAACCGAACCCGGGACACTGGAGCTGTGAGACTGTGGCAGTAAACAGAACCGAACCCGGGACACTGGAGCTGTGAGACTGTGGCAGTAAACAGAACCGAACCCGGGACACTGGAGCTGTGAGACTGTGGCAGTAAACAGAACCGAACCCAGGACACTGGAGCTGTGAGACTGTGGCAGTAAACAGAACCAAACCCAGGACACTGGAGCGGTGAGACTGTGGCAGTAAACAGAACCGAACCCGGGTCACTGGAGCTGTGAGACTGTGGCAGTAAACAGAACCGAACCCAGGTCACTGGAGCTGTGAGACTGTGGCAGTAAACAGAACCGAACCCAGGTCACTGGAGCTGTGAGACTGTGGCAGTAAACAGAACCGAACCCGGGTCACTGGAGCTGTGAGGCTGTGGCAGTAAACAGAACTGAACCCGGGTCACTGGAGCTGTGAGACTGTGACAGTAAACAGAACCGAACCCGGGACACTGGAGCTGTGAGACTGTGGCAGTAAACAGAACCGAACCCGGGTCACTGGAGCTGTGAGACTGTGGCAGTAAACAGAACCGAACCCAGGTCACTGGAGCTGTGAGACTGTGGCAGTAAACAGAACCGAACCCGGGTCACTGGAGCTGTGAGACTCTGGCAGTAAACAGAACCGAACCCGGGACACTGGAGCTGTGAGACTGTGGCAGTAAACAGAACCGAACCCGGGACACTGGAGCTGTGAGACTGTGGCAGTAAACAGAACCGAACCCGGGACACTGGAGCTGTGAGACTGTGGCAGTAAACAGAACCGAACCCAGGTCACTGGAGCTGTGAGACTGTGGCAGTAAACAGAACCGAACCCAGGTCACTGGAGCTGTGAGACTGTGGCAGTAAACAGAACCGAACCCGGGACACTGGAGCTGTGAGACTGTGGCAGTAAACAGAACCGAACCCGGGACACTGGAGCTGTGAGACTGTGGCAGTAAATAGAACCGAACCCGGGACACTGGAGGTGTGAGACTGTGGCAGTTAACAGAACCGAACCCGGGTCACTGGAGCTGTGAGACTGTGGCAGTAAACAGAACCGAACCCATGTCACTGGAGCTGTGAGACTGTGGCAGTAAACAGAACCGAACCCGGGTCACTGGAGCTGTGAGACTGTGGCAGTCCCCAGAACCGAACCCAGGTCACTGGAGCTGTGAGACTGTGGCAGTAAACAGAACCGAACCCGGGTCACTGGAGCTGTGAGACTGTGGCAGTCCCCAGAACCGAACCCGGGACACTGAAGCTGTGAGACTGTGGCAGTAAACAGAACCGAACCCAGGTCACTGGAGCTGTGAGACTGTGGCAGTAAACAGAACCGAACCCGGGTCACTGCAGCTGTGAGACTGTGGCAGTAAACAGAACCGAACCCGGGTCACTGGAGCTGTGAGACTGTGGCAGTAAACAGAACCAAACCCAGGACACTGGAGCGGTGAGACTGTGGCAGTAAACAGAACCGAACCCGGGTCACTGGAGCTGTGAGACTGTGGCAGTAAACAGAACCGAACCCGGGACACTGGAGCTGTGAGACTGTGGCAGTAAACAGAACTGAACCCAGGTCACTGGAGCTGTGAGACTGTGGCAGTAAACAGAACCGAACCCAGGTCACTGGAGCTGTGAGACTGTGGCAGTAAACAGAACCGAACCCGGGTCACTGGAGCTGTGAGACTCTGGCAGTAAACAGAACCGAACCCGGGTCACTGGAGCTGTGAGACTGTGGCAGTAAACAGAACCGAACCCAGGTCACTGGAGCGGTGAGACTGTGGCAGTAAACAGAACCGAACCCAGGTCACTGGAGCTGTGAGACTGTGGCAGTAAACAGAACCGAACCCAGGTCACTGGAGCTGTGAGACGGTGGCAGTAAACAGAACCGAACCCAGGTCACTGGAGCTGTGAGGCTGTGGCAGTAAACAGAACCGAACCCAGGTCACTGGAGCTGTGAGACTGTGGCAGTAAACAGAACAGAACCCAGGACACTGCAGCTGTGAGACTGTGGCAGTAAACAGAACCGAACCCAGGTCACTGGAGCTGTGAGGCTGTGGCAGTAAACAGAACCGAACCCGGGTCACTGGAGCTGTGAGACTGTGGCAGTAAACAGAACCGAACCCGGGTCACTGCAGCTGTGAGACTGTGGCAGTAAACAGAACCGAACCCGGGTCACTGCAGCTGTGAGACTTTGGCAGTAAACAGAACCGAACCCTGGTCACTGGAGCTGTGAGACTGTGGCAGTAAACAGAACCGAACCCGGGTCACTGGAGCTGTGAGACTGTGGCAGTGAACAGAACCGAACCCGGGTCACTGGAGCTGTGAGACTGTGGCAGTAAACAGAACTGAACCCAGGTCACTGGAGCTGTGAGACTGTGGCAGTAAACAGAACCGAACCCAGGTCACTGGAGCTGTGAGACTGTGGCAGTAAACAGAACCGAACCCAGGACACTGGAGCTGTGAGACTGTGGCAGTAAACAGAACCGAACCCGGGTCACTGGAGCTGTGAGACTGTGGCAGTAAACAGAACCGAACCCGGGACACTGGAGCTGTGAGGCTGTGGCAGTAAACAGAACCGAACCCGGGTCACTGGAGCTGTGAGGCTGTGGCAGTAAACAGAACCGAACCCGGGTCACTGGAGCTGTGAGACTGTGGCAGTAAACAGAACCGAACCCGGGTCACTGGAGCTGTGAGACTTTGGCAGTAAACAGAACCGAACCCGGGTCACTGGAGCTGTGAGACTGTGGCAGTAAACAGAACCGAACCCGGGACACTGGAGCTGTGAGACTGTGGCAGTAAACAGAACTGAACCCGGGTCACTGGAGCTGTGAGACTGTGACAGTAAACAGAACCGAACCCGGGACACTGGAGCTGTGAGACTGTGGCAGTAAACAGAACCGAACCCAGGACACTGGAGCTGTGAGACTGTGGCAGTAAACAGAACCAAACCCAGGACACTGGAGCGGTGAGACTGTGGCAGTAAACAGAACCGAACCCGGGTCACTGGAGCTGTGAGACTTTGGCAGTAAACAGAACCGAACCCAGGTCACTGGAGCTGTGAGAATGTGGCAGTAAACAGAACCGAACCCAGGTCACTGGAGCTGTGAGACTGTGGCAGTAAACAGAACCGAACCCGCGTCACTGGAGCTGTGAGACTGTGGCAGTAAACAGAACCGAACCCGGGACACTGGAGCTGTGAGACTGTGGCAGTAAACAGAACTGAACCCGGGTCACTGGAGCTGTGAGACTGTGACAGTAAACAGAACCGAACCCGGGACACTGGAGCTGTGAGACTGTGGCAGTAAACAGAACCGAACCCGGGTCACTGGAGCTGTGAGACTGTGGCAGTAAACAGAACTGAACCCAGGTCACTGGAGCTGTGAGACTGTGGCAGTAAACAGAACCGAACCCGGGTCACTGGAGCTGTGAGACTGTGGCAGTAAACAGAACCGAACCCAGGTCACTGGAGCTGTGAGACTGTGGCAGTAAACAGAACCGAACCCAGGTCACTGGAGCTGTGAGACGGTGGCAGTCCCCAGAACCGAACCCGGGACACTGGAGCTGTGAGACTGTGGCAGTAAACAGAACCGAACCCGGGTCACTGGAGCTGTGAGGCTGTGGCAGTAAACAGAACCGAACCCGGGTCACTGGAGCTGTGAGACTGTGGCAGTAAACAGAACCGAACCCAGGTCACTGGAGCGGTGAGACTGTGGCAGTAAACAGAACCGAACCCGGGTCACTGGAGCTGTGAGACTGTGGCAGTAAACAGAACCGAACCCAGGTCACTGGAGCTGTGAGACTGTGGCAGTAAACAGAACCGAACCCGCGACACTGGAGCTGTGAGACTGTGGCAGTAAACATAACCGAACCCAGGTCACTGGAGCTGTGAGACTTTGGCAGTAAACAGAACCGAACCCGGGTCACTGGAGCTGTGAGACTGTGGCAGTAAACAGAACCGAACCCGGGACACTGGAGCTGTGAGACTGTGGCAGTAAACAGAACTGAACCCGGGTCACTGGAGCTGTGAGACTGTGACAGTAAACAGAACCGAACCCGGGACACTGGAGCTGTGAGACTGTGGCAGTAAACAGAACCGAACCCAGGACACTGGAGCTGTGAGACTGTGGCAGTAAACAGAACCAAACCCAGGACACTGGAGCGGTGAGACTGTGGCAGTAAACAGAACCGAACCCGGGTCACTGGAGCTGTGAGACTTTGGCAGTAAACAGAACCGAACCCAGGTCACTGGAGCTGTGAGAATGTGGCAGTAAACAGAACCGAACCCAGGTCACTGGAGCTGTGAGACTGTGGCAGTAAACAGAACCGAACCCGCGTCACTGGAGCTGTGAGACTGTGGCAGTAAACAGAACCGAACCCGGGACACTGGAGCTGTGAGACTGTGGCAGTAAACAGAACCGAACCCGGGTCACTGGAGCTGTGAGGCTGTGGCAGTAAACAGAACCGAACCCGGGTCACTGGAGCTGTGAGACTGTGGCAGTAAACAGAACCGAACCCAGGTCACTGGAGCGGTGAGACTGTGGCAGTAAACAGAACCGAACCCGGGTCACTGGAGCTGTGAGACTGTGGCAGTAAACAGAACCGAACCCAGGTCACTGGAGCTGTGAGACTGTGGCAGTAAACAGAACCGAACCCGCGACACTGGAGCTGTGAGACTGTGGCAGTAAACATAACCGAACCCAGGTCACTGGAGCTGTGAGACTTTGGCAGTAAACAGAACCGAACCCGGGTCACTGGAGCTGTGAGACTGTGGCAGTAAACAGAACCGAACCCGGGACACTGGAGCTGTGAGACTGTGGCAGTAAACAGAACTGAACCCGGGTCACTGGAGCTGTGAGACTGTGACAGTAAACAGAACCGAACCCGGGACACTGGAGCTGTGAGACTGTGGCAGTAAACAGAACCGAACCCAGGACACTGGAGCTGTGAGACTGTGGCAGTAAACAGAACCAAACCCAGGACACTGGAGCGGTGAGACTGTGGCAGTAAACAGAACCGAACCCGGGTCACTGGAGCTGTGAGACTTTGGCAGTAAACAGAACCGAACCCAGGTCACTGGAGCTGTGAGAATGTGGCAGTAAACAGAACCGAACCCAGGTCACTGGAGCTGTGAGACTGTGGCAGTAAACAGAACCGAACCCGCGTCACTGGAGCTGTGAGACTGTGGCAGTAAACAGAACCGAACCCGGGACACTGGAGCTGTGAGACTGTGGCAGTAAACAGAACTGAACCCGGGTCACTGGAGCTGTGAGACTGTGACAGTAAACAGAACCGAACCCGGGACACTGGAGCTGTGAGACTGTGGCAGTAAACAGAACCGAACCCGGGTCACTGGAGCTGTGAGATTGTGGCAGTAAACAGAACCGAACCCGGGTCACTGGAGCTGTGAGACTGTGGCAGTAAACAGAACTGAACCCGGGTCACTGGAGCTGTGAGACTGTGGCAGTAAACAGAACCGAACCCGGGACACTGGAGCTGTGAGACTGTGGCAGTAAACAGAACTGAACCCGGGTCACTGGAGCTGTGAGACTGTGGCAGTAAACAGAACCGAACCCGGGACACTGGAGCTGTGAGACTGTGGCAGTAAACAGAACCGAACCCGGGTCACTGGAGCTGTGAGACTGTGGCAGTAAACAGAACTGAACCCGGGTCACTGGAGCTGTGAGACTGTGGCAGTAAACAGAACCGAACCCGGGACACTGGAGCTGTGAGACTGTGGCAGTAAACAGAACCGAACCCGGGTCACTGGAGCTGTGAGACTGTGGCAGTAAACAGAACCGAACCCAGGTCACTGGAGCTGTGAGACTGTGGCAGTAAACAGAACTGAACCCGGGTCACTGGAGCTGTGAGACTGTGGCAGTAAACAGAACCGAACCCAGGTCACTGAAGCTGTGAGACTGTGGCAGTAAACAGAACCGAACCCGGGACACTGGAGCTGTGAGACTGTGGCAGTAAACAGAACCGAACCCAGGTCACTGGAGCTGTGAGACTGTGGCAGTAAACAGAACCGAACCCAGGTCACTGGAGCTGTGAGACTGTGGCAGTAAACAGAACCGAACCCGGGACACTGGAGCTGTGAGACTGTGGCAGTAAACAGAACTGAACCCGGGTCACTGGAGCTGTGAGACTGTGGCAGTAAACAGAACCGAACCCAGGTCACTGAAGCTGTGAGACTGTGGCAGTAAATAGAACCGAACCCGGGACACTGGAGCTGTGAGACTGTGGCAGTTAACAGAACCGAACCCGGGTCACTGGAGCTGTGAGACTGTGGCAGTCCCCAGAACCGAAGCCAGGTCACTGGAGCTGTGAGACTGTGGCAGTAAACAGAACTGAACCCGGGACACTGGAGCTGTGAGACTGTGGCAGTAAACAGAACTGAACCCGGGACACTGGAGCTGTGAGACTGTGGCAGTAAACAGAACCGAACCCGGGTCACTGGAGCTGTGAGACTGTGGCAGTAAACAGAACCGAACCCGGGACACTGGAGCTGTGAGACTGTGGCAGTAAACAGAACTGAACCCAGGTCACTGGAGCTGTGAGACTGTGGCAGTAAACAGAACCGAACCCGGGTCACTGGAGCTGTGAGACTGTGGCAGTAAACAGAACCGAACCCGGGACACTGGAGCTGTGAGACTGTGGCAGTAAACAGAACCGAACCCAGGTCACTGAAGCTGTGAGACTGTGGCAGTAAACAGAACCGAACCCGGGTCACTGGAGCTGTGAGACTGTGGCAGTAAACAGAACTGAACCCGGGACACTGGAGCTGTGAGACTGTGGCAGTAAACAGAACCGCACCCGGGTCACTGGAGCTGTGAGACTGTGGCAGTAAACAGAACCGAACCCGGGACACTGGAGCTGTGAGACTGTGGCAGTAAACAGAACTGAACCCGGGTCACTGGAGCTGTGAGACTGTGGCAGTAAACAGAACCGAACCCAGGTCACTGGAGCTGTGAGACTGTGGCAGTAAACAGAACCGAACCCAGGTCACTGGAGCTGTGAGACTGTGGCAGTAAACAGAACCGAACCCAGGTCACTGGAGCGGTGAGACTGTGGCAGTAAACAGAACCGAACCCAGGTCACTGGAGCTGTGAGACTTTGGCAGTAAACAGAACTGAACCCAGGTCACTGGAGCTGTGAGACTGTGGCAGTAAACAGAACCGAACCCGGGTCACTGGAGCGGTGAGACTGTGGCAGTAAACAGAACCGAACCCAGGTCACTGGAGCTGTGAGACTGTGGCAGTAAACAGAACCGAACCCAGGTCACTGGAGCTGTGAGACTGAGGCAGTAAACAGAACTGAACCCGGGACACTGGAGCTGTGAGACTGTGGCAGTAAACAGAACCGAACCCGGGTCACTGGAGCTGTGAGACTGTGGCAGTAAACAGAACTGAACCCGGGACACTGGAGCTGTGAGGCTGTGGCAGTAAACAGAACCGAACCCAGGTCACTGGAGCTGTGAGACTGTGGCAGTAAACAGAACCGAACCCAGGTCACTGGAGCTGTGAGACTGTGGCAGTAAACAGAACCGAACCCAGGTCACTGGAGCTGTGAGACTGTGGCAGTAAACAGAACCGAACCTGGGTCACTGGAGCTGTGAGACTGTGACAGTGAACAGAACCGAACCCGGGACACTGGAGCTGTGAGGCTGTGGCAGTAAACAGAACTGAACCCAGGTCACTGGAGCTGTGAGACTGTGGCAGTAAACAGAACCGAACCCAGGTCACTGGAGCTGTGAGACTGTGGCAGTAAACAGAACCGAACCCGGGTCACTGGAGCTGTGAGACTGTGGCAGTAAACAGAACTGAACCCGGGTCACTGGAGCTGTGAGACTGTGGCAGTAAACAGAACCGAACCCGGGACACTGGAGCTGTGAGACTGTGGCAGTAAACAGAACCGAACCCAGTTCACTGAAGCTGTGAGACTGTGGCAGTAAACAGAACCGAACCCGGGTCACTGGAGCTGTGAGACTGTGGCAGTAAACAGAACCGAACCCAGTTCACTGAAGCTGTGAGACTGTGGCAGTAAACAGAACCGAACCCGGGTCACTGGAGCTGTGAGACTGTGGCAGTAAACAGAACCGAACCCGGGACACTGGAGCTGTGAAACTGTGGCAGTAAACAGAACCGAACCCAGGTCACTGGAGCTGTGAAACTGTGGCAGTAAACAGAACCGAACCCGGGACACTGGAGCTGTGAAACTGTGGCAGTAAACAGAACCGAACCCAGGTCACTGGAGCTGTGAAACTGTGGCAGTAAACAGAACCGAACCCGGGACACTGGAGCTGTGAAACTGTGGCAGTAAACAGAACCGAACCCGGGACACTGGAGCGGTGAGACTGTGACAGTAAACAGAACTGAACCCAGGTCACTGGAGCTGTGAGACTGTGGCAGTAAACAGAACTGAACCCGGGTCACTGGAGCTGTGAGACTGTGACAGTAAACAGAACCGAACCCAGGACACTGGAGCTGTGAGACTGTGACAGTAAACAGAACCGAACCCACATCACTGGAGCTGTGAGACTGTGGCAGTAAACAGAACCGAACCCAGGTCACCGGAGCTGTGAGACTGTGGCAGTAAACAGAACCGAACCCGGGTCACTGGAGCTGTGAGACTGTGGCAGTAAACAGAACCGAACCCGGTCACTGGAGCTGTGAGACTGTGGCAGTAAACAGAACCGAATCCGGGTCACTGGAGCTGTGAGACTGTGGCAGTAAACAGAACCGAACCCGGGACACTGGAGCTGTGAGGCTGTGGCAGTAAACAGAACCGAACCCAGGTCACTGGAGCTGTGAGACTGTGGCAGTAAACAGAACCGAACCCGGGTCACTGGAGCGGTGAGACTGTGGCAGTAAACAGAACCGAACCCGGGACACTGGAGCTGTGAGACTGTGGCAGAAAACAGAACTGAACCCAGGTCACTGGAGCTGTGAGACTGTGGCAGTAAACAGAACCGAACCCAGGTCACTGAAGCTGTGAGACTGTGGCAGTAAACAGAACCGAACCCGGGTCACTGGAGCTGTGAGACTGTGGCAGTAAACAGAACCGAACCCGGGTCACTGGAGCTGTGAGACTGTGGCAGTAAACAGAACCGAACCCGGGTCACTGGAGCTGTGAGGCTGTGGCAGTAAACAGAACCGAACCCGGGTCACCGGAGCTGTGAGACTGTGGCAGTAAACAGAACCGAACCCGGGTCACTGGAGCTGTGAGACTGTGGCAGTAAACAGAACTGAACCCGGGTCACTGGAGCTGTGAGACTGTGGCATTAAACAGAACCGAACCCGGGTCACTGGAGCTGTGAGACTGTGGCAGGAAACAGAACCGAACCCAGGTCACCGGAGCTGTGAGACTGTGGCAGTAAACAGAACTGAACCCGGGACACTGGAGCTGTGAGACTGTGGCAGTAAACAGAACCGAACCCAGGTCACCGGAGCTGTGAGACTGTGGCAGTAAACAGAACTGAACCCGGGTCACTGGAGCTGTGAGACTGTGGCAGTAAACAGAACCGAACCCGGGTCACTGGAGCTGTGAGACTGTGGCAGTAAACAGAACTGAACCCGGGTCACTGGAGCTGTGAGACTGTGACAGTAAACAGAACCGAACCCAGGTCACTGGAGCTGTGAGACTGTGGCAGTAAACAGAACTGAACCCGGGTCACTGGAGCTGTGAGACTGTGGCAGTAAACAGAACCGAACCCAGGTCACTGGAGCTGTGAGACTGTGGCAGTAAACAGAACCGAACCCAGGTCACTGGAGCTGTGAGACTGTGGCAGTAAACAGAACCGAACCCGGGTCGCTGGAGCTGTGAGACTGTGGCAGTAAACAGAACCGAACCCGGGACACTGGAGCTGTGAGACTGTGGCAGTAAACAGAACCGGACCCAGGTCACTGGAGCTGTGAGACTGTGGCAGTAAACAGAACCGAACCCGGGACACTGGAGCTGTGAGACTGTGGCAGTAAACAGAACCTGACCCAGGTCACTGGAGCTGTGAGACTGTGGCAGTAAACAGAACCGAACCCAGGTCACTGGAGCTGTGAGGCTGTGGCAGAAAACAGAACCGAACCCAGGACACTGGAGCTGTGAGACTGTGGCAGTAAACAGAACCGAACCCGGGTCACTGGAGCTGTGAGACTGTGGCAGTAAACAGAACCGAACCCAGGTCACTGGAGCTGTGAGACTGTGGCAGAAAACAGAACCGAACCCAGGTCACCGGAGCTGTGAGACTGTGGCAGTAAACAGAACCGAACCCGGGTCACTGGAGCTGTGAGACTGTGGCAGTAAACAGAACCGAACCCAGGTCACTGGAGCTGTGAGACTGTGGCAGTAAACAGAACTGAACCCAGGACACTGGAGCTGTGAGACTGTGGCAGGAAACAGAACCGAACCCAGGTCACTGGAGCTGTGAGACTGTGGCAGTAAACAGAACCGAACCCGGGTCACTGGAGCTGTGAGACTGTGGCAGTAAACAGAACCGAACCCAGGTCACCGGAGCTGTGAGACTGTGGCAGTAAACAGAACCGAACCCAGGTCACTGGAGCGGTGAGACTGTGGCAGTAAACAGAACCGAACCTGGGTCACTGGAGCTGTGAGACTGTGGCAGTAAACAGAACCGAACCCAGGTCACTGGAGCTGTGAGACTGTGGCAGTAAACAGAACCGAACCCAGGACACTGGAGCTGTGAGACTGTGGCAGTAAACAGAACCGAACCCGGGTCACTGGAGCTGTGAGACTGTGGCAGTAAACAGAACCGAACCCAGGTCACTGGAGCTGTGAGACTGTGGCAGTAAACAGAACCGAACCCAGTTCACTGAAGCTGTGAGACTGTGGCAGTAAACAGAACCGAACCCGGGTCACCGGAGCTGTGAGACTGTGGCAGTAAACAGAACCGAACCCAGTTCACTGAAGCTGTGAGACTGTGGCAGTAAACAGAACCGAACCCGGGTCACTGGAGCTGTGAGACTGTGGCAGTAAACAGAACCGAACCCGGGACACTGGAGCTGTGAGACTGTGGCAGTAAACAGAACCGAACCCGGGTCACTGGAGCTGTGAGACTGTGGCAGTAAACAGAACCGAACCCAGGTCACTGGAGCTGTGAGACTGTGGCAGTAAACAGAACCGAACCCGGGACACTGGAGCGGTGAGACTGTGACAGTAAACAGAACTGAACCCGGGTCACTGGAGCTGTGAGACTGTGACAGTGAACAGAACTGAACCCAGGTCACTGGAGCTGTGAGACTGTGGCAGTAAACAGAACTGAACCCGGGTCACTGGAGCTGTGAGACTGTGGCAGTAAACAGAACTGAACCCGGGTCACTGGAGCTGTGAGACTGTGGCAGTAAACAGAACCGAACCCAGGTCACTGGAGCTGTGAGACTGTGGCAGTAAACAGAACCGAACCCAGGTCACTGGAGCTGTGAGACTGTGGCAGTAAACAGAACCGAACCCGGGACACTGGAGCTGTGAGACTGTGGCAGTAAACAGAACTGAACCCGGGTCACTGGAGCTGTGAGACTGTGGCAGTAAACAGAACCGAACCCAGGTCACTGGAGCTGTGAGACTGTGGCAGTAAACAGAACCGAACCCGGGACACTGGAGCTGTGAGACTGTGGCAGTAAACAGAACTGAACCCAGGTCACTGGAGCTGTGAGACTGTGGCAGTAAACAGAACTGAACCCGGGTCACTGGAGCTGTGAGACTGTGGCAGTAAACAGAACCGAACCTGGGTCACTGGAGCTGTGAGACTGTGGCAGTAAACAGAACCGAACCCATGTCACTGGAGCTGTGAGGCTGTGGCAGTAAACAGAACCGAACCCGGGACACTGGAGCTGTGAGGCTGTGGCAGTAAACAGAACCGAACCCGGGACACTGGAGCTGTGAGACTGTGGCAGTAAACAGAACCGAACCCGGGTCACTGGAGCTGTGAGACTGTGGCAGTAAACAGAACCGAACCCAGGTCACTGGAGCTGTGAGACTGTGGCAGTAAACAGAACCGAACCCAGGTCACTGGAGCTGTGAGACTGTGGCAGTAAACAGAACCGAACCCAGGTCACTGGAGCTGTGAGACTGTGGCAGTAAACATAACCGAACCCGGGACACTGGAGCTGTGAGACTGTGGCAGTAAACAGAACCGAATCCGGGACACTGGAGCTGTGAGACTGTGGCAGTAAACAGAACCGAACCCAGGTCACTGGAGCTGTGAGACTGTGGCAGTAAACAGAACCGAACCCAGGTCACTGGAGCTGTGAGACTGTGGCAGTAAACATAACCGAACCCGGGACACTGGAGCTGTGAGACTGTGGCAGTAAACAGAACCGAATCCGGGACACTGGAGCTGTGAGACTGTGGCAGTAAACAGAACCGAACCCAGGTCACTGGAGCTGTGAGACTGTGGCAGTAAACAGAACCGAACCCAGGTCACTGGAGCTGTGAGACTGTGACACTAAACAGAACCGAACCCGGGTCACTGGAGCTGTGAGACTGTGGCAGTAAACAGAACCGAACCCAGGTCACTGGAGCTGTGAGACTGTGGCAGTAAACAGAACCGAACCCAGCTCACTGGAGCTGTGAGACTGTGGCAGTAAACAGAACCGAACCCAGCTCACTGGAGCTGTGAGACTGTGGCAGTAAACAGAACCGAACCCAGGTCACTGGAGCTGTGAGACTGTGGCAGTGAACAGAACTGAACCCAGGTCACTGGAGCTGTGAGACTGTGGCAGTAAACAGAACCGAACCCAGGTCACTGGAGCTGTGAGACTGTGGCAGTAAACAGAACTGAACCCGGGTCACTGGAGCTGTGAGACTGTGGCAGTAAACAGAACTGAACCCAGGTCACTGGAGCTGTGAGACTGTGGCAGTAAACAGAACTGAACCCAGGTCACCGGAGCTGTGAGACTGTGGCAGTAAACAGAACTGAACCCGGGACACTGGAGCTGTGAGACTGTGGCAGTAAACAGAACTGAACCCGGGTCACTGGAGCTGTGAGACTGTGGCATTAAACAGAACCGAACCCAGGTCACTGGAGCTGTGAGACTGTGGCAGGAAACAGAACCGAACCCAGGTCACCGGAGCTGTGAGACTGTGGCAGTAAACAGAACTGAACCCGGGACACTGGAGCTGTGAGACTGTGGCAGTAAACAGAACCGAACCCAGGTCACCGGAGCTGTGAGACTGTGGCAGTAAACAGAACTGAACCCGGGTCACTGGAGCTGTGAGACTGTGGCAGTAAACAGAACCGAACCCAGGTCACCGGAGCTGTGAGACTGTGGCAGTAAACAGAACTGAACCCGGGACACTGGAGCTGTGAGACTGTGGCAGTAAACAGAACTGAACCCAGGTCACTGGAGCTGTGAGACTGTGGCAGTAAACAGAACTGAACCCGGGTCACTGGAGCTGTGAGACTGTGACAGTAAACAGAACCGAACCCAGGTCACCGGAGCTGTGAGACTGTGGCAGTAAACAGAACTGAACCCGGGACACTGGAGCTGTGAGACTGTGGCAGTAAACAGAACCGAACCCAGGTCACCGGAGCTGTGAGACTGTGGCAGTAAACAGAACCGAACCCAGGACACTGGAGCTGTGAGACTGTGGCAGTAAACAGAACCGAACCCGGGTCACTGGAGCTGTGAGACTGTGGCAGTAAACAGAACCGAACCCAGGTCACTGGAGCTGTGAGACTGTGGCAGTAAACAGAACCGAACCCAGCTCACTGGAGCTGTGAGACTGTGGCAGTAAACAGAACCGAACCCAGCTCACTGGAGCTGTGAGACTGTGGCAGTAAACAGAACCGAACCCAGGTCACTGGAGCTGTGAGACTGTGGCAGTGAACAGAACTGAACCCAGGTCACTGGAGCTGTGAGACTGTGGCAGTAAACAGAACCGAACCCAGGTCACTGGAGCTGTGAGACTGTGGCAGTAAACAGAACTGAACCCGGGTCACTGGAGCTGTGAGACTGTGGCAGTAAACAGAACTGAACCCAGGTCACTGGAGCTGTGAGACTGTGGCAGTAAACAGAACTGAACCCAGGTCACCGGAGCTGTGAGACTGTGGCAGTAAACAGAACTGAACCCGGGACACTGGAGCTGTGAGACTGTGGCAGTAAACAGAACCGAACCCGGGACACTGGAGCTGTGAGACTGTGGCATTAAACAGAACCGAACCCAGGTCACTGGAGCTGTGAGACTGTGGCAGGAAACAGAACCGAACCCAGGTCACCGGAGCTGTGAGACTGTGGCAGTAAACAGAACTGAACCCGGGTCACTGGAGCTGTGAGACTGTGGCAGTAAACAGAACCGAACCCGGGTCACTGGAGCTGTGAGACTGTGGCAGTAAACAGAACTGAACCCGGGTCACTGGAGCTGTGAGACTGTGGCAGTAAACAGAACCGAACCCAGGTCACTGGAGCTGTGAGACTGTGGCAGTAAAAAGAACCGAACCCGGGTCACTGGAGCTGTGAGACTGTGGCAGTAAACAGAACCGAACCCAGGTCACTGGAGCTGTGAGACTGTGGCAGTAAACAGAACCTGACCCAGGTCACTGGAGCTGTGAGACTGTGGCAGTAAACAGAACCGAACCCAGGTCACTGGAGCTGTGAGACTGTGGCAGTAAACAGAACCTGACCCAGGTCACTGGAGCTGTGAGACTGTGGCAGTAAACAGAACCGAACCCAGGTCACTGGAGCTGTGAGACTGTGGCAGTAAACAGAACCGAACCCAGGTCACTGGAGCTGTGAGACTGTGGCAGAAAACAGAACCGAACCCAGGTCACCGGAGCTGTGAGACTGTGGCAGTAAACAGAACCGAACCCGGGACACTGGAGCTGTGAGACTGTGGCAGTAAACAGAACCTGACCCAGGTCACTGGAGCTGTGAGACTGTGGCAGTAAACAGAACCGAACCCAGGTCACTGGAGCTGTGAGGCTGTGGCAGTAAACAGAACCGAACCCAGGTCACTGGAGCTGTGAGACTGTGGCAGAAAACAGAACCGAACCCAGGTCACCGGAGCTGTGAGACTGTGGCAGTAAACAGAACCGAACCCGGGACACTGGAGCTGTGAGACTGTGGCAGTAAACAGAACCTGACCCAGGTCACTGGAGCTGTGAGACTGTGGCAGTAAACAGAACCGAACCCAGGTCACTGGAGCTGTGAGGCTGTGGCAGTAAACAGAACCGAACCCAGGTCACTGGAGCTGTGAGACTGTGGCAGAAAACAGAACCGAACCCAGGTCACCGGAGCTGTGAGACTGTGGCAGTAAACAGAACCGAACCCAGGTCACTGGAGCTGTGAGACTGTGGCAGTAAACAGAACCGAACCCAGGTCACTGGAGCTGTGAGACTGTGGCAGTAAACAGAACTGAACCCAGGACACTGGAGCTGTGAGACTGTGGCAGGAAACAGAACCGAACCCGGGTCACTGGAGCTGTGAGACTGTTGCAGTAAACAGAACCGAACCCGGGACACTGGAGCTGTGAGGCTGTGGCAGTAAACAGAACCGAACCCAGGTCACCGGAGCTGTGAGACTGTGGCAGTAAACAGAACCGAACCCAGGTCACTGGAGCTGTGAGACTGTGGCAGTAAACAGAACCGAACCCGGGTCACTGGAGCTGTGAGACTGTGGCAGTAAACAGAACTGAACCCGGGTCACTGGAGCTGTGAGACTGTGGCAGTAAACAGAACCGAACCCAGGTCACTGGAGCTGTGAGACTGTGGCAGTAAACAGAACTGAACCCGGGTCACTGGAGCTGTGAGACTGTGGCAGTAAACAGAACCGAACCCAGGTCACTGGAGCTGTGAGACTGTGGCAGTAAACAGAACCGAACCCAGTTCACTGAAGCTGTGAGACTGTGGCAGTAAACAGAACCGAACCCGGGACACTGGAGCTGTGAGACTGTGGCAGTAAACAGAACCGAACCCAGGTCACTGGAGCTGTGAGACTGTGGCAGTAAACAGAACAGAACCCAGTTCACTGGAGCTGTGAGACTGTGGCAGTAAACAGAACCGAACCCAGGTCACTGGAGCTGTGAGACTGTGGCAGTAAACAGAACCGAACCCAGTTCACTGAAGCTGTGAGACTGTGGCAGTAAACAGAACCGAACCCGGGTCACTGGAGCTGTGAGACTGTGGCAGTAAACAGAACCGAACCCGGGTCACTGGAGCTGTGAGACTGTGGCAGTAAACAGAACCGAACCCAGGTCACTGGAGCTGTGAGACTGTGGCAGTAAACAGAACCGAACCCGGGACACTGGAGCGGTGAGGCTGTGGCAGTAAACAGAACTGAACCCGGGTCACTGGAGCTGTGAGACTGTGGCAGTAAACAGAACCGAACCCAGGACACTGGAGCTGTGAGACTGTGGCAGTAAACAGAACCGAACCCGGGACACTGGAGCTGTGAGACTGTGGCAGTAAACAGAACCGAACCCAGGTCACTGGAGCTGTGAGACTGTGGCAGTAAACAGAACCGAACCCAGTTCTCTGAAGCTGTGAGACTGTGGCAGTAAACAGAACCGAACCCGGGTCACTGGAGCTGTGAGACTGTGGCAGTAAACAGAACCGAACCCGGGACACTGGAGCTGTGAGACTGTGGCAGTAAACAGAACCGAACCCAGGTCACTGGAGCTGTGAGACTGTGGCAGTAAACAGAACCGAACCCGGGACACTGGAGCGGTGAGACTGTGACAGTAAACAGAACTGAACCCGGGTCACTGGAGCTGTGAGACTGTGACAGTGAACAGAACTGAACCCAGGTCACTGGAGCTGTGAGACTGTGGCAGTAAACAGAACTGAACCCGGGTCACTGGAGCTGTGAGACTGTGGCAGTAAACAGAACTGAACCCGGGTCACTGGAGCTGTGAGACTGTGGCAGTAAACAGAACCGAACCCAGGTCACTGGAGCTGTGAGACTGTGGCAGTAAACAGAACCGAACCCAGGTCACTGGAGCTGTGAGACTGTGGCAGTAAACAGAACCGAACCCGGGACACTGGAGCTGTGAGACTGTGGCAGTAAACAGAACTGAACCCGGGTCACTGGAGCTGTGAGACTGTGGCAGTAAACAGAACCGAACCCAGGTCACTGGAGCTGTGAGACTGTGGCAGTAAACAGAACCGAACCCGGGACACTGGAGCGGTGAGACTGTGACAGTAAACAGAACTGAACCCGGGTCACTGGAGCTGTGAGACTGTGACAGTGAACAGAACTGAACCCGGGTCACTGGAGCTGTGAGACTGTGGCAGTAAACAGAACTGAATCCGGGTCACTGGAGCTGTGAGACTGTGGCAGTAAACAGAACCGAACCCAGGTCACTGGAGCTGTGAGACTGTGGCAGTAAACAGAACCGAACCCAGGTCACTGGAGCTGTGAGACTGTGGCAGTAAACAGAACCGAACCCGGGACACTGGAGCTGTGAGACTGTGGCAGTAAACAGAACTGAACCCGGGTCACTGGAGCTGTGAGACTGTGGCAGTAAACAGAACCGAACCCAGGTCACTGGAGCTGTGAGACTGTGGCAGTAAACAGAACCGAACCCGGGACACTGGAGCTGTGAGACTGTGGCAGTAAACAGAACCGAACCCGGGACACTGGAGCTGTGAGACTGTGGCAGTAAACAGAACCGAACCCGGGTCACTGGAGCTGTGAGACTGTGGCAGTAAACAGAACCGAACCCAGGTCACTGGAGCTGTGAGACTGTGGCAGTAAACAGAACCGAACCCAGGTCACTGGAGCTGTGAGACTGTGGCAGTAAACTGAACCGAACCCAGGTCACTGGAGCTGTGAGACTGTGGCAGTAAACATAACCGAACCCGGGACACTGGAGCTGTGAGACTGTGGCAGTAAACAGAACCGAACCCGGGACACTGGAGCTGTGAGACTGTGGCAGTAAACAGAACCGAACCCAGGTCACTGGAGCGGTGAGACTGTGGCAGTAAACAGAACCGAACCCAGGTCACTGGAGCTGTGAGACTGTGACACTAAACAGAACCGAACCCGGGTCACTGGAGCTGTGAGACTGTGGCAGTAAACAGAACCGAACCCAGGTCACTGGAGCTGTGAGACTGTGGCAGTAAACAGAACCGAACCCAGCTCACTGGAGCTGTGAGACTGTGGCAGTAAACAGAACCGAACCCAGCTCACTGGAGCTGTGAGACTGTGGCAGTAAACAGAACCGAACCCAGGTCACTGGAGCTGTGAGACTGTGGCAGTAAACAGAACCGAACCCAGGTCACTGGAGCTGTGAGACTGTGGCAGTAAACAGAACCGAACCCAGGTCACTGGAGCTGTGAGACTGTGGCAGTAAACAGAACCGAACCCGGGTCACTGGAGCTGTGAGAATGTGGCAGTAAACAGAACTGAACCCAGGTCACCGGAGCTGTGAGACTGTGGCAGTAAACAGAACCGAACCCGGGAGACTGGAGCAGTGAGACAGTGGCAGTAAACAGAACCGAACCCAGGTCACCGGAGCTGTGAGACTGTGGCAGTAAACAGAACCGAACCCGGGACACTGGAGCGGTGAGACTGTGGCAGTAAACAGAACGGAACCCAGGTCACTGGAGCTGTTAGACTGTGGCAGTAAACAGAACCGAACCCGGGACACTGGAGCTGTGAGACTGTGGCAGTAAACAGAACCGAACCCGGGTCACTGGAGCTGTGAGACTGTGGCAGTAAACAGAACTGAACCCAGGTCACTGGAGCTGTGAGACTGTGGCAGTAAACAGAACTGAACCCAGGTCACCGGAGCTGTGAGACTGTGGCAGTAAACAGAACCGAACCCGGGACACTGGAGCTGTGAGACTGTGGCAGTAAACAGAACCGGACCCAGGTCACTGGAGCTGTGAGACTGTGGCAGTAAACAGAACCGAACCCAGGTCACTGGAGCTGTGAGACTGTGGCAGTAAACAGAACCGAACCCGGGTCACTGGAGCTGTGAGACTGTGGCAGTAAACAGAACCGAACCCGGGTCACTGGAGCTGTGAGACTGTGGCAGTAAACAGAACCGAACCCAGGTCACTGGAGCTGTGAGACTGTGGCAGTAAACAGAACCGAACCCGAGTCACTGGAGCTGTGAGACTGTGGCAGTAAACAGAACCGAACCCAGGTCACTGGAGCTGTGAGACTGTGGCAGTAAACAGAACCGAACCCGGGTCACTGGAGCTGTGAGACTGTGGCAGTAAACTGAACTGAACCCGGGTCACTGGAGCTGTGAGACTGTGGCAGTAAACAGAACCGAACCCAGGTCACTGGAGCTGTGAGACTGTGGCAGTAAACAGAACTGAACCCGGGTCACTGGAGCTGTGAGACTGTGGCAGTAAACAGAACCGAACCCAGTTCACTGAAGCTGTGAGACTGTGGCAGTAAACAGAACCGAACCCGGGTCACTGGAGCTGTGAGACTGTGGCAGTAAACAGAACCGAACCCAGTTCACTGAAGCTGTGAGACTGTGGCAGTAAACAGAACCGAACCCGGGTCACTGGAGCTGTGAGACTGTGGCAGTAAACAGAACCGAACCCGGGACACTGGAGCTGTGAGACTGTGGCAGTAAACAGAACCGAACCCGGGACACTGGAGCGGTGAGACTGTGACAGTAAACAGAACTGAACCCAGGTCACTGGAGCTGTGAGACTGTGGCAGTAAACAGAACCGAGCCCAGTTCACTGAAGCTGTGAGACTGTGGCAGTAAACAGAACCGAACCCGGGTCACTGGAGCTGTGAGACTGTGGCAGTAAACAGAACCGAACCCGGGACACTGGAGCTGTGAGACTGTGGCAGTAAACAGAACCGAACCCGGGACACTGGAGCGGTGAGACTGTGACAGTAAACAGAACCGAACCCAGGTCACTGGAGCTGTGAGACTGTGGCAGTAAACAGAACCGAACCCGGGACACTGGAGCGGTGAGACTGTGACAGTAAACAGAACTGAACCCAGGTCACTGGAGCTGTGAGACTGTGGCAGTAAACAGAACTGAACCCGGGTCACTGGAGCTGTGAGACTGTGGCAGTAAACAGAACCGAACCCAGGTCACTGGAGCTGTGAGACTGTGGCAGTAAACAGAACCGAACCCGGGACACTGGAGCGGTGAGACTGTGACAGTAAACAGAACTGAACCCAGGTCACTGGAGCTGTGAGACTGTGGCAGTAAACAGAACTGAACCCGGGTCACTGGAGCTGTGAGACTGTGGCAGTAAACAGAACCGAACCCAGGTCACTGGAGCTGTGAGACTGTGGCAGTAAACAGAACCGAACCCAGGTCACTGGAGCTGTGAGACTGTGGCAGTAAACAGAACCGAACCCGGGACACTGGAGCTGTGAGACTGTGGCAGTAAACAGAACTGAACCCGGGTCACTGGAGCTGTGAGACTGTGGCAGTAAACAGAACCGAACCCAGGTCACTGGAGCTGTGAGACTGTGGCAGTAAACAGAACCGAACCCGGGACACTGGAGCTGTGAGACTGTGGCAGTAAACAGAACCGAACCCGGGTCACTGGAGCTGTGAGACTGTGGCAGTAAACAGAACCGAACCCAGGTCACTGGAGCTGTGAGACTGTGGCAGTAAACAGAACCGAACCCAGGTCACTGGAGCTGTGAGACTGTGGCAGTAAACATAACCGAACCCGGGACACTGGAGCTGTGAGACTGTGGCAGTAAACAGAACCGAACCCAGCTCACTGGAGCTGTGAGACTGTGGCAGTAAACAGAACCGAACCCAGGTCACTGGAGCTGTGAGACTGTGGCAGTAAACAGAACTGAACCCGGGACACTGGAGCTGTGAGACTGTGGCAGTAAACAGAACTGAACCCAGGTCACTGGAGCTGTGAGACTGTGACAGTAAACAGAACCGAACCCGGGTCACTGGAGCTGTGAGACTGTGGCAGTAAACAGAACCGAACCCAGGTCACTGGAGCTGTGAGACTGTGGCAGTAAACAGAACCGAACCCGGGTCACTGGAGCTGTGAGACTGTGGCAGTAAACAGAACCGAACCCGGGACACTGGAGCTGTGAGACTGTGGCAGTAAACAGAACTGAACCCGGGTCACTGGAGCTGTGAGACTGTGACAGTAAACAGAACCGAACCCAGGTCACTGGAGCTGTGAGACTGTGGCAGTAAACAGAACCGAACCCAGGTCACTGGAGCTGTGAGACTGTGGCAGTAAACAGAACCGAACCCGGGACACTGGAGCTGTGAGACTGTGGCAGTAAACAGAACTGAACCCGGGTCACTGGAGCTGTGAGACTGTGGCAGTAAACAGAACCGAACCCAGGTCACTGGAGCTGTGAGACTGTGGCAGTAAACAGAACCGAACCCAGGTCACTGGAGCTGTGAGACTGTGGCAGTAAACAGAACCGAACCCAGGTCACTGGAGCTGTGAGACTGTGGCAGTAAACAGAACCGAACCCAGGTCACTGGAGCTGTGAGACTGTGACAGTAAACAGAACCGAACCCGGGACACTGGAGCTGTGAGACTGTGGCAGTAAACAGAACTGAACCCGGGTCACTGGAGCTGTGAGACTGTGACAGTAAACAGAACCGAACCCGGGACACTGGAGCTGTGAGACTGTGGCAGTAAACAGAACTGAACCCGGGTCACTGGAGCTGTGAGACTGTGACAGTAAACAGAACCGAACCCGGGACACTGGAGCTGTGAGACTGTGGCAGTAAACAGAACTGAACCCGGGTCACTGGAGCTGTGAGACTGTGGCAGTAAACAGAACCGAACCCGGGACACTGGAGCTGTGAGACTGTGGCAGTAAACAGAACCGAACCCGGGTCACTGGAGCTGTGAGACTGTGGCAGTAAACAGAACCGAACCCGGGACACTGGAGCTGTGAGACTGTGGCAGTAAACAGAACCGAACCCGGGACACTGGAGCTGTGAGACTGTGGCAGTAAACAGAACCGAACCCGGGACACTGGAGCTGTGAGACTGTGGAAGTAAACAGAACTGAACCTGGGACACTGGAGCTGTGAGACTGTGGCAGTAAACAGAACCGAACCCAGGTCACTGGAGCTGTGAGACTGTGGCAGTAAACAGAACCGAACCCGGGACACTGGAGCTGTGAGACTGTGGCAGTAAACAGAACCGAACCCGGGACACTGGAGCTGTGAGACTGTGGCAGTAAACAGAACCGAACCCGGGTCACTGGAGCTGTGTGACTGTGGCAGTCCCCAGAACCGAACCCAGGACACTGGAGCTGTGAGACTGTGACAGTAAACAGAACCGAACCCGGGACACTGGAGCTGTGAGACTGTGACAGTAAACAGAACCGAACCCAGGACACTGGAGCTGTGAGACTGTGGCAGTAAACAGAACCGAACCCGGGTCACTGGAGCTGTGAGACTGTGGCAGTAAACAGAACCGAACCCAGGTCACTGGAGCTGTGAGACTGTGGCAGTAAACAGAACCGAACCCGGGTCACTGGAGCTGTGAGACTGTGGCAGTAAACAGAAGCGAACCCAGGTCACTGGAGCTGTGAGACTGTGGCAGTAAACAGAACCGAACCCGGGTCACTGGAGCTGTGTGACTGTGGCAGTCCCCAGAACCGAACCCAGGACACTGGAGCTGTGAGACTGTGGCAGTAAACAGAACCGAACCCGGGTCACTGGAGCTGTGTGACTGTGGCAGTCCCCAGAACCGAACCCAGGACACTGGAGCTGTGAGACTGTGACAGTAAACAGAACCGAACCCGGGACACTGGAGCTGTGAGACTGTGGCAGTAAACAGAACCGAACCCAGGACACTGGAGCTGTGAGACTGTGACAGTAAACAGAACCGAACCCGGGACACTGGAGCTGTGAGACTGTGGCAGTAAACAGAACCGAACCCGGGACACTGGAGCTGTGAGACTGTGGCAGTAAACAGAACCGAACCCAGGACACTGGAGCTGTGAGACTGTGACAGTAAACAGAACCGAACCCGGGACACTGGAGCTGTGAGACTGTGACAGTAAACAGAACCGAACCAGGGACACTGGAGCTGTGAGACTGTGGCAGTTAGCAGAACCGAACCCGGGTCACGGGAGCTGTGAGACTGTGGCAGTAAAAAGAACCGAACCCGGGTCACGGGAGCTGTGAGACTGTGGCAGTAAACAGAACCGAACCCGGGACACTGGAGCTGTGAGACTGTGGCAGTAAACAGAACCGAACCCAGGTCACTGGAGCTGTGAGACTGTGGCAGTAAACAGAACTGAACCCGGGTCACTGGAGCTGTGAGACTGTGGCAGAAAACAGAACCGAACCCGGGACACTGGAGCTGTGAGACTGTGGCAGTAAACAGAACCGAACCCGGGACACTGGAGCTGTGAGACTGTGGCAGTAAACAGAACTGAACCCGGGACACTGGAGCTGTGAGACTGTGGCAGTAAACAGAACCGAACCCAGGACACTGGAGCTGTGAGACTGTGGCAGTAAACAGAACTGAACCCGGGTCACTGGAGCTGTGAGACTGTGGCAGTAAACAGAACCGAACCCGGGACACTGGAGCTGTGAGACTGTGGCAGTAAACAGAACCGAACCCAGGACACTGGAGCTGTGAGACTGTGGCAGAAAACAGAACCGAACCCGGGACACTGGAGCTGTGAGACTGTGGCAGTAAACAGAACCGAACCCGGGACACTGGAGCTGTGAGACTGTGGCAGTAAACAGAACCGAACCCTGGACACTGGAGCTGTGAGACTGTGACAGTAAACAGAACCGAACCCGGGACACTGGAGCTGTGAGACTGTGGCAGTAAACAGAACCGAACCCGGGACACTGGAGCTGTGAGACTGTGGCAGTAAACAGAACCGAACCCGGGTCACTGGAGCTGTGAGGCTGTGGCAGTAAACAGAACCGAACCCGGGTCACTGGAGCTGTGAGGCTGTGGCAGTAAACAGAACCGAACCCAGGTCACTGGAGCTGTGAGACTGTGGCAGTAAACAGAACCGAACCCATGTCACTGGAGCTGTGAGACTGTGGCAGTAAACAGAACCGGACCAGGGTCACCGGAGCTGTGAGACTGTGGCAGTAAACAGAACCGAACCCAGGTCACTGGAGCTGTGACACTGTGGCAGTAAACAGAACCGAACCCGGGTCACTGGAGCTGTGAGGCTGTGGCAGTAAACAGAACCGAACCCGGGTCACTGGAGCTGTGAGACTGTGGCAGTAAATTGAACCGAACCCGGGTCACCGGAGCTGTGAGACTGTGGCAGTAAACAGAACTGAACCCGGGTCACTGGAGCTGTGAGACTGTGGCAGTATACAGAACCGAACCCATGTCACTGGAGCTGTGAGACTGTGGCAGTAAATTGAACCGAACCCGGGTCACCGGAGCTGTGAGACTGTGGCAGTAAACAGAACTGAACCCGGGTCACTGGAGCTGTGAGACTGTGGCAGTATACAGAACCGAACCCAGGACACTGGAGCTGTGAGACTGTGGCAGTATACAGAACCGAACCCATGTCACTGGAGCTGTGAGACTGTGGCAGTATACAGAACCGAACCCATGTCACTATGGCTGTGAGACTGTGGCAGTAAACAGAACCGAACCCGGGTCACCGGAGCTGTGAGACTGTGGCAGTATACAGAACCGAACCCATGTCACTGGAGCTGTGAGACTGTGGCAGTAAACAGAACCGAACCCAGGTCACTGGAGCTGTGAGACTGTGGCAGTAAACAGAACCGAACCCGGGTCACCGGAGCTGTGAGACTGTGGCAGTAAACAGAACCAAACCCGGGTCACTGGAGCTGTGAGACTGTGGCAGTAAACAGAACCGAACCCGGGTCACCGGAGCTGTGAGACTGTGGCAGTAAACAGAACCGAACCCGGGTCACTGGAGCTGTGAGACTGTGGAAGTAAACAGAACTGAACCCGGGTCACTGGAGCTGTGAGACTGTGGCAGTAAACAGAACCGAACCCAGGTCACTGGAGCTGTGAGACTGTGGCAGTAAACAGAACCGAACCCAGGTCACTGGAGCTGTGAGACTCTGACAGTAAACAGAACCGAACCCAGGACACTGGAGCTGTGAGACTGTGGCAGTAAACAGAACCGAACCCGGGACACTGGAGCTGTGAGACTGTGGCAGTAAACAGAACCGAACCCGGGACACTGGAGCTGTGAGACTGTGGCAGTAAACAGAACCGAACCCGGGACACTGGAGCTGTGAGGCTGTGGCAGTAAACAGAACCGAACCCAGGTCACTGGAGCTGTGAGACTGTGGCAGTAAACAGAACCGAACCCAGGTCACTGGAGCGGTGAGACTGTGGCAGTAAACAGAACCGAACCCGGGTCACTGGAGCTGTGAGACTGTGGCAGTAAACAGAACCGAACCCAGGACACTGGAGCTGTGAGACTGTGACAGTAAACAGAACCGAACCCGGGTCACTGGAGCTGTGAGACTGTGGCAGTAAACAGAACCGAACCCGGGACACTGGAGCTGTGAGGCTGTGGCAGTAAACAGAACCGAACCCGGGTCACTGGAGCTGTGAGGCTGTGGCAGTAAACAGAACCGAACCCATGTCACTGGAGCTGTGAGACTGTGGCAGTAAACAGAACCGGACCAGGGTCACCGGAGCTGTGAGACTGTGGCAGTAAACAGAACCGAACCCAGGTCACTGGAGCTGTGACACTGTGGCAGTAAACAGAACCGAACCCGGGTCACTGGAGCTGTGAGGCTGTGGCAGTAAACAGAACCGAACCCGGGTCACTGGAGCTGTGAGGCTGTGGCAGTAAACAGAACCGAACCCATGTCACTGGAGCTGTGAGACTGTGACAGTAAACAGAACCGAACCCGGGTCACTGGAGCTGTGAGACTGTGACAGTAAACAGAACCGAACCCAGGTCACTGGAGCTGTGAGACTGTGACAGTAAACAGAACCGAACCCAGGTCACTGGAGCTGTGAGGCTGTGGCAGTAAACAGAACCGAACCCGGGTCACTGGAGCTGTGAGACTGTGGCAGTAAACAGAACCGAACCCAGGTCACTGGAGCTGTGAGACTGTGGCAGTAAACAGAACCGAACCCAGGTCACTGGAGCTGTGAGACTGTGACAGTAAACAGAACCGAACCCGGGTCACTGGAGCTGTGAGGCTGTGGCAGTAAACAGAACCGAACCCAGGTCACTGGAGCTGTGAGACTGTGGCAGTAAACAGAACCGAACCCAGGTCACTGGAGCTGTGAGACTGTGGCAGTAAACAGAACCGAACCCGTGTCACTGGAGCTGTGAGGCTGTGGCAGTAAACAGAACCGAACCCAGGACACTGGAGCTGTGAGACTGTGGCAGTAAACAGAACCGAACCCAGGTCACTGGAGCTGTGAGACTGTGGCAGTAAACAGAACCGAACCCGTGTCACTGGAGCTGTGAGACTGTGGCAGTAAACAGAACCGAACCCAGGACACTGGAGCTGTGAGACTGTGGCAGTAAACAGAACCGAACCCAGGTCACTGGAGCTGTGAGACTGTGGCAGTAAACAGAACCGAACCCGTGTCACTGGAGCTGTGAGACTGTGGCAGTAAACAGAACCGAACCCGGGACACTGGGGCTGTGAGACTGTGGCAGTAAACAGAACCGAACCCGGGTCACTGGAGCTGTGAGACTGTGGCAGTAAACAGAACCGAACCCGGGACACTGGAGCTGTGAGACTGTGGCAGTAAACAGAACTGAACCCGGGACACTGGAGCTGTGAGACTGTGGCAGGAAACAGAACTGAACCCGGGTCACTGGAGCGGTGAGACTGTGGCAGTAAACAGAACCGAACCCAGGACACTGGAGCTGTGAGACTGTGGCAGAAAACAGACCCGAACCCGGGACACTGGAGCTGTGAGACTGTGGCAGTAAACAGAACCGAACCCGGGACACTGGAGCTGTGAGACTGTGGCAGTAAACAGAACCGAACCCAGGACACTGGAGCTGTGAGACTGTGACAGTAAACAGAACCGAACCCGGGACACTGGAGCTGTGAGACTGTGGCAGTAAACAGAACCGAACCCGGGACACTGGAGCTGTGAGACTGTGGCAGTAAACAGAACCGAACCCAGGACACTGGAGCTGTGAGACTGTGACAGTAAACAGAACCGAACCCGGGTCACGGGAGCTGTGAGACTGTGGCAGTAAACAGAACCGAACCCAGGTCACTGGAGCTGTGACACTGTGGCAGTAAACAGAACCGAACCCGGGTCACTGGAGCTGTGAGGCTGTGGCAGTAAACAGAACCGAACCTGGGTCACTGGAGCTGTGAGGCTGTGGCAGTAAACAGAACCGAACCCGGGTCACTGGAGCTGTGAGGCTGTGGCAGTAAACAGAACCGAACCCAGGTCACTGGAGCTGTGACACTGTGGCAGTAAACAGAACCGAACCCGGGTCACTGGAGCTGTGAGGCTGTGGCAGTAAACAGAACCGAACCCGGGTCACTGGAGCTGTGAGGCTGTGGCAGTAAACAGAACCGAACCTGGGTCACTGGAGCTGTGAGGCTGTGGCAGTAAACAGAACCGAACCCGGGTCACTGGAGCTGTGAGACTGTGGCAGTAAACAGAACCGGACCAGGGTCAACGGAGCTGTGAGACTGTGGCAGTAAACAGAACCGAACCCGGGTCACTGGAGCTGTGAGGCTGTGGCAGTAAACAGAACTGAACCCAGGTCACTGGAGCTGTGAGGCTGTGGCAGTAAACAGAACCGAACCCGGGACACTGGAGCGGTGAGACTGTGGCAGTAAACAGAACCGAACCCGGGTCACCGGAGCTGTGAGACTGTGGCAGTAAACAGAACCGAACCCGGGTCACCGGAGCTGTGAGACTGTGGCAGTATACAGAACCGAACCCATGTCACTGGAGCTGTGAGACTGTGGCAGTAAACAGAACCGAACCCAGGTCACTGGAGCTGTGAGACTGTGGCAGTAAACAGAACCGAACCCGGGTCACCGGAGCTGTGAGACTGTGGCAGTAAACAGAACCGAACCCGGGTCACTGGAGCTGTGAGACTGTGGCAGTAAACAGAACCGAACCCGGGTCACCGGAGCTGTGAGACTGTGGCAGTAAACAGAACCGAACCCGGGTCACTGGAGCTGTGAGACTGTGGAAGTAAACAGAACTGAACCCGGGTCACTGGAGCTGTGAGACTGTGGCAGTAAACAGAACCGAACCCGGGTCACTGGAGCTGTGAGACTGTGACAGTAAACAGAACCGAACCCAGGACACTGGAGCTGTGAGACTGTGACAGTAAACAGAACCGAACCCGGGACACTGGAGCTGTGAGACTGTGGCAGTAAACAGACCCGAACCCAGGTCACTGGAGCTGTGAGACTGTTGCAGTAAACAGAACCGAACCCGGGTCACTGGAGCTGTGAGACTGTGGCAGTAAACAGAACCGAACCCGGGTCACTGGAGCTGTGAGACTGTGGCAGTAAACAGAACCGAACCCGGGACACTGGAGCTGTGAGACTGTGGCAGTAAACAGAACCGAACCCGGGACACTGGAGCTGTGAGACTGTGGCAGTAAACAGAACCGAACCCAGGTCACTGGAGCTGTGAGACTGTGGCAGTAAACAGAACCGAACCCGGGACACTGGAGCTGTGAGACTGTGGCAGTAAACAGAACCGAACCCGGGACACTGGAGCTGTGAGACTGTGGCAGTAAACAGAACTGAACCCAGGTCACTGGAGCTGTGAGACTGTGACAGTAAACAGAACCGAACCCGGGACACTGGAGCTGTGAGACTGTGGCAGTAAACAGAACCGAACCCAGGTCACTGGAGCTGTGAGACTGTGGCAGTAAACAGAACCGAACCCGGGACACTGGAGCTGTGAGACTGTGGCAGTTAGCAGAACCGAACCCGGGTCACGGGAGCTGTGAGACTGTGGCAGTAAACAGAACCGAACCCGGGTCACGGGAGCTGTGAGACTGTGGCAGTAAACAGAACCGAACCCGGGACACTGGAGCTGTGAGACTGTGGCAGTAAACAGAACCGAACCCAGGTCACTGGAGCTGTGAGACTGTGGCAGTAAACAGAACCGAACCCAGGTCACTGGAGCTGTGAGACTGTGACAGTAAACAGAACTGAACCCGGGTCACTGGAGCTGTGAGACTGTGGCAGTAAACAGAACCGAACCCGGGACACTGGAGCTGTGAGACTGTGGCAGTAAACAGAACTGAACCCGGGACACTGGAGCTGTGTGACTGTGGCAGTAAACAGAACCGAACCCAGGACACTGGAGCTGTGAGACTGTGGCAGTAAACAGAACCGAACCTGGGACACTGGAGCTGAGAGACTGTGGCAGTAAACAGAACCGAACCCAGGACACTGGAGCTGTGAGACTGTGGCAGAAAACAGAACCGAACCCGGGACACTGGAGCTGTGAGACTGTGGCAGTAAACAGAACCGAACCCGGGACACTGGAGCTGTGAGACTGTGGCAGTTAACAGAACCGAACCCGGGTCACGGGAGCTGTGAGACTGTGGCAGTAAACAGAACCGAACCCAGGTCACTGGAGCTGTGACACTGTGGCAGTAAACAGAACCGAACCCGGGTCACTGGAGCTGTGAGGCTGTGGCAGTAAACAGAACCGAACCCATGTCACTGGAGCTGTGAGACTGTGGCAGTAAACAGAACCGGACCCGGGTCACCGGAGCTGTGAGACTGTGGCAGTAAACAGAACCGAACCCAGGTCACTGGAGCTGTGACACTGTGGCAGTAAACAGAACCGAACCCGGGTCACTGGAGCTGTGAGGCTGTGGCAGTAAACAGAACCGAACCCATCTCACTGGAGCTGTGAGACTGTGGCAGTAAACAGAACCGAACCCGGGTCACCGGAGCTGTGAGACTGTGGCAGTAAACAGAACCGAACCCGGGTCACCGGAGCTGTGAGACTGTGGCAGTAAACAGAACCGAACCTGGGTCACCGGAGCTGTGAGACTGTGGCAGTAAACAGAACCGAACCCGGGTCACTGGAGCTGTGAGGCTGTGGCAGTAAACAGAACCGAACCCATCTCACTGGAGCTGTGAGACTGTGGCAGTAAACAGAACCGAACCCGGGTCACCGGAGCAGTGAGACTGTGGCAGTAAACAGAACCGAACCCGGGTCACCGGAGCTGTGAGACTGTGGCAGTATACAGAACCGAACCCATGTCACTGGAGCTGTGAGACTGTGGCAGTAAACAGAACCGAACCCAGGTCACTGGAGCTGTGAGACTGTGGCAGTAAACAGAACCGAACCCGGGTCACCGGAGCTGTGAGACTGTGGCAGTCCCCAGAACCGAACCCAGGTCACTGGAGCTGTGAGGCTGTGGCAGTAAACAGAACCGAACCCGGGACACTGGAGCTGTGAGACTGTGGCAGTAAACAGAACCGAACCCGGGTCACCGGAGCTGTGAGACTGTGGCAGTAAACAGAACCGAACCCGGGTCACCGGAGCTGTGAGACTGTGGCAGTAAACAGAAACGAACCCGGGTCACTGGAGCTGTGAGACTGTGGCAGTAAACGGAACCGAACCCATGTCACTGGAGCTGTGAGACTGTGACAGTAAACAGAACTGAACCCAGGTCACTGGAGCTGTGAGACTGTGGCAGTAAACAGAACCGAACCCAGGTCACTGAAGCTGTGAGACTGTGGCAGTAAACAGAACCGAACCCAGGTCACTGGAGCGGTGAGACTGTGGCAGTAAACAGAACCGAACCCGGGTCACTGGAGCTGTGAGACTGTGGCAGTAAACAGAACCGAACCCGGGTCACTGGAGCTGTGAGACTGTGGCAGTAAACAGAACCGAACCAGGGTCACTGGAGCTGTGAGACTGTGGCAGTAAACAGAACTGAACCCGGGTCACTGGAGCTGTGAGACTGTGGCAGTAAACAGAACTGAACCCGGGACACTGGAGCTGTGAGACTGTGGCAGTAAACAGAACCGAACCCGGGTCACTGGAGCTGTGAGACTGTGACAGTAAACAGAACCGAACCCGGGACACTGGAGCTGTGAGACTGTGGCAGTAAACAGAACCGAACCCGGGTCACTGGAGCTGTGAGACTGTGGCAGTAAACAGAACTGAACCCAGGTCACTGGAGCTGTGAGACTGTGGCAGTAAACAGAACCGAACCCAGGACACTGGAGCTGTGAGACTGTGGCAGTAAACAGAACCGAACCCGGGTCAATGGAGCTGTGAGACTGTGGCAGTAAACAGAACCGAACCCAGGTCACTGGAGCTGTGAGACTGTGGCAGTAAACAGAACCGAACCCAGGTCACTGGAGCTGTGAGAGTGTGGCAGTAAACAGAACTGAACCCGGGACACTGGAGCTGTGAGACTGTGGCAGTAAACAGAACTGAACCCGGGTCACTGGAGCTGTGAGACTGTGGCAGTAAACAGAACCGAACCCGGGACACTGGTGCTGTGAGACTGTGGCAGTAAACAGAACTGAACCCGGGTCACTGGAGCTGTGAGACTGTGGCAGTAAACAGAACTGAACCGGGTCACTGGAGCTGTGAGACTGTGGCAGTAAACAGAACCGAACCCGGGACACTGGAGCTGTGAGACTGTGGCAGTAAACAGAACCGAACCCGGGTCACTGGAGCTGTGAGACTGTGGCAGTAAACAGAACCGAACCCGGGTCACTGGAGCTGTGAGACTGTGGCAGTAAACAGAACCGAACACGGGTCACTGGAGCTGTGAGACTGTGGCAGTAAACAGAACCGAACCCAGGTCACTGGAGCTGTGAGACTGTGGCAGTAAACAGAACCGAACCCAGGTCACTGGAGCTGTGAGGCTGTGGCAGTAAATAGAACCGAACCCAGGTCACTGGAGCTGTGAGACTGTGGCAGTAAACAGAACCGAACCCGGGACACTGGAGCTGTGAGACTGTGGCAGTAAACAGAACTGAACCCGGGTCACTGGAGCTGTGAGACTGTGACAGTAAACAGAACCGAACCCAGGTCACTGGAGCTGTGAGACTGTGGCAGTAAACAGAACCGAACCCGGGTCACTGGAGCTGTGAGACTGTGGCAGTAAACAGAACCGAACCCAGGTCACTGGAGCTGTGAGACTGTGGCAGTAAACAGAACCGAACCCGGAACACTGGAGCTGTGAGAGTGTGGCAGTAAACAGAACCGAACCCGGGTCACTGGAGCTGTGAGACTGTGGCAGTAAACAGAACCGAACCCAGGTCACTGGAGCTGTGAGACTGTGGCAGTAAACAGAACCGAACCCAGGTCACTGGAGCTGTGAGACTGTGGCAGTAAACAGAACCGAACCCGGGACACTGGAGCTGTGAGACTGTGGCAGTAAACAGAACTGAACCCAGGTCACTGGAGCTGTGAGACTGTGGCAGTAAACAGAACCGAACCCAGGTCACTGGAGCTGTGAGACTGTGGCAGTAAACAGAACCGAACCCGGGACACTGGAGCTGTGAGACTGTGGCAGTAAACAGAACCGAACCCGGGTCACTGGAGCTGTGAGACTGTGGCAGTAAACAGAACCGAACCCGGGTCACTGGAGCTGTGAGACTGTGGCAGTAAACAGAACCGAACCAGGGTCACTGGAGCTGTGAGACTGTGGCAGTAAACAGAACTGAACCCGGGACACTGGAGCTGTGAGACTGTGGCAGTAAACAGAACCGAACCCGGGTCACTGGAGCTGTGAGACTGTGACAGTAAACAGAACCGAACCCGGGACACTGGAGCTGTGAGACTGTGGCAGTAAACAGAACCGAACCCAGGTCACTGGAGCTGTGAGACTGTGGCAGTAAACAGAACCGAACCCGGGTCACTGGAGCTGTGAGACTGTGGCAGTAAACAGAACTGAACCCAGGTCACTGGAGCTGTGAGACTGTGGCAGTAAACAGAACCGAACCCAGGACACTGGAGCTGTGAGACTGTGGCAGTAAACAGAACCGAACCCGGGTCAATGGAGCTGTGAGACTGTGGCAGTAAACAGAACCGAACCCAGGTCACTGGAGCTGTGAGACTGTGGCAGTAAACAGAACCGAACCCGGGACACTGGAGCTGTGAGACTGTGGCAGTAAACAGAACTGAACCCGGGTCACTGGAGCTGTGAGACTGTGGCAGTAAACAGAACCGAACCCGGGACACTGGTGCTGTGAGACTGTGGCAGTAAACAGAACTGAACCCGGGTCACTGGAGCTGTGAGACTGTGGCAGTAAACAGAACCGAACCCGGGACACTGGTGCTGTGAGACTGTGGCAGTAAACAGAACTGAACCCGGGTCACTGGAGCTGTGAGACTGTGGCAGTAAACAGAACTGAACCCGGGTCACTGGAGCTGTGAGACTGTGGCAGTAAACAGAACCGAACCCGGGACACTGGAGCTGTGAGACTGTGGCAGTAAACAGAACCGAACCCGGGTCACTGGAGCTGTGAGACTGTGGCAGTAAACAGAACCGAACCCGGGTCACTGGAGCTGTGAGACTGTGGCAGTAAACAGAACCGAACACGGGTCACTGGAGCTGTGAGACTGTGGCAGTAAACAGAACCGAACCCAGGTCACTGGAGCTGTGAGACTGTGGCAGTAAACAGAACCGAACCCAGGTCAATGGAGCTGTGAGGCTGTGGCAGTAAATAGAACCGAACCCAGGTCACTGGAGCTGTGAGACTGTGGCAGTAAACAGAACCGAACCCGGGACACTGGAGCTGTGAGACTGTGGCAGTAAACAGAACTGAACCAGGGTCACTGGAGCTGTGAGACTGTGACAGTAAACAGAACCGAACCCAGGTCACTGGAGCTGTGAGACTGTGGCAGTAAACAGAACCGAACCCGGGTCACTGGAGCTGTGAGACTGTGGCAGTAAACAGAACCGAACCCAGGTCACTGGAGCTGTGAGACTGTGGCAGTAAACAGAACTGAACCCGGGTCACTGGAGCTGTGAGACTGTGGCAGTAAACAGAACCGAACCCAGGTCACTGGAGCTGTGAGACTGTGGCAGTAAACAGAACCGAACCCAGGTCACTGGAGCTGTGAGACTGTGGCAGTAAACAGAACCGAACCCGGGACACTGGAGCTGTGAGACTGTGGCAGTAAACAGAACTGAACCCGGGTCACTGGAGCTGTGAGACTGTGGCAGTAAACAGAACCGAATCCAGGTCACTGGAGCTGTGAGACTGTGGCAGTAAACAGAACCGAACCCGGGACACTGGAGCTGTGAGACTGTGGCAGTAAACAGAAGCGAACCCGGGTCACTGGAGCTGTGAGACTGTGGCAGTAAACAGAACCGAACCCGGGACACTGGAGCTGTGAGACTGTGGCAGTAAACAGAACCGAACCCGGGTCACTGGAGCTGTGAGACTGTGACAGTAAACAGAACCGAACCCGGGTCACTGGTGCTGCGAGACTGTGGCAGTAAACAGAACCGAACCCAGGTCACTGGAGCTGTGAGACTGTGGCAGTAAACAGAACCGAACCCGGGTCACTGGAGCTTTGAGGCTGTGGCAGTTAACAGAACCGAACCCAGGACACTGGAGCTGTGAGACTGTGGCAGTAAACAGAACCGAACCCGGGACACTGGAGCTGTGAGACTGTGGCAGTAAACAGAACCGAACCCGGGACACTGGAGCTGTGAGACTGTGGCAGTAAACAGAACCGAACCCGGGTCACTGGAGCTGTGAGACTGTGGCAGTAAACAGAACCGAACCCGGGTCACTGGAGCTGTGAGACTGTGGCAGTCCCCAGAACCGAACCCAGGACACTGGAGCTGTGAGACTGTGGCAGTAAACAGAACCGAACACGGGACACTGGAGCTGTGAGACTGTGGCAGTAAACAGAACTGAACCCGGGACACTGGAGCTGTGAGACTGTGGCAGTACGCAGAACTGAACCCAGGTCACTGGAGCTGTGAGACTGTGGCAGTACGCAGAACCGAACCCGGGACACTGGAGCTGTGAGACTGTGTCAGTAAACAGAACCGAACCCAGGTCACTGGAGCTGTGAGACTGTGGCAGTAAACAGAACAGAACCCAGGACACTGGAGCTGTGAGACTGTGGCAGTAAACAGAACCGATCCCGGGACACTGGAGCTAGTGAGACTGTGGCAGTAAACAGAACCGAACCCGGGACACTGGAGCTAGTGAGACTGTGGCAGTAAACAGAACAGAACCCAGGACACTGGAGCTGTGAGACTGTGGCAGTAAACAGAACCGAACCCGGGACACTGGAGCTGTGAGGCTGTGGCAGTAAACAGAACCGAACCCGGGACACTGGAGCTGTGAGACTGTGGCAGTAAACAGAACCGAACCCAGGTCACTGGAGCTGTGAGACTGTGGCAGTAAACAGAACAGAACCCAGGACACTGGAGCTGTGAGACTGTGACAGTAAACAGAACCGAACCCGGGTCACTGGAGCTGTGAGACTGTGGCAGTAAACAGAACCGAACCCAGGTCACTGGAGCTGTGAGACTGTGGCAGTAAACAGAACCGAACCCGGGTCACTGGAGCTGTGAGACTGTGGCAGTAAACAGAACCGAACACAGGTCACTGGAGCTGTGAGACTGTGGCAGTAAACAGAACCGAACCCGGGTCACTGGAGCTGTGAGGCTGTGGCAGTAAACAGAACCGAACCCGGGTCACTGGAGCTGTGAGGCTGTGTCAGTAAACAGAACCGAACCCAGGTCACTGGAGCTGTGAGGCTGTGGCAGTAAACAGAACCGAACCCATGTCACTGGAGCTGTGAGACTGTGGCAGTAAACAGAACCGAACCCGGGTCACTGGAGCTGTGAGACTGTGGCAGTAAACAGAACCGAACCCAGGTCACTGGAGCTGTGAGAGTGTGGCAGTAAACAGAACCGAACCCGGGTCACTGGAGCTGTGAGACTGTGGCAGTAAACAGAACCAAACCCATGTCACTGGAGCTGTGAGGCTGTGGCAGTAAACTGAACCGAACCCAGGTCACTGGAGCTGTGAGACTGTGGCAGTAAACAGAACCAAACCCATGTCACTGGAGCTGTGAGACTGTGGCAGTAAACAGAACCGAACCCGGGACACTGGAGCTGTGAGACTGTGGCAGTAAACAGAACCGAACCCAGGTCACTGGAGCTGTGAGACTGTGGCAGTAAACAGAACCGAACCCGGGTCACTGGAGCTGTGAGACTGTGGCAGTAAACAGAACCGAACACGGGTCACTGGAGCTGTGAGACTGTGGCAGTAAACAGAACCGAACCCAGGTCACTGGAGCTGTGAGACTGTGGCAGTAAACAGAACCGAACCCAGGTCAATGGAGCTGTGAGACTGTGGCAGTAAACAGAACCGAACCCAGGACACTGGAGCTGTGAGACTGTGGCAGTAAACAGAACTGAACCCGGGTAACTGGAGCTGTGAGACTGTGGCAGTAAACAGAACCGAACCCAGGTCACTGGAGCTGTGAGACTGTGGCAGTAAACAGAACCGAACCCAGGTCACTGGAGCTGTGAGACTGTGGCAGTAAACAGAACCGAACCCGGGACACTGGAGCTGTGAGACTGTGGCAGTAAACAGAACTGAACCCGGGTCACTGGAGCTGTGAGACTGTGGCAGTAAACAGAACCGAACCCTGGTCACTGGAGCTTTGAGACTGTGGCAGTAAACAGAACCGAACCCGGGACACTGGAGCTGTGAGACTGTGGCAGTAAACAGAACTGAACCCGGGACACTGGAGCTGTGAGACTGTGGCAGTACGCAGAACTGAACCCAGGTCACTGGAGCTGTGAGACTGTGGCAGTACGCAGAACCGAACCGGGGACACTGGAGCTGTGAGACTGTGGCAGTAAACAGAACCGAACCCAGGTCACTGGAGCTGTGAGACTGTGGCAGTATACAGAACCGAACCCGGGACACTGGAGCTAGTGAGACTGTGGCAGTAAACAGAACCGAACCCAGGTCACTGGAGCTGTGAGACTGTGGCAGTAAACAGAACCGAACCCGGGTCACTGGAGCTGTGAGACTGTGGCAGTAAACAGAACCGAACACAGGTCACTGGAGCTGTGAGACTGTGGCAGTAAACAGAACCGAACCCGGGTCACTGGAGCTGTGAGGCTGTGGCAGTAAACAGAACCGAACCCGGGTCACTGGAGCTGTGAGGCTGTGTCAGTAAACAGAACCGAACCCAGGTCACTGGAGCTGTGAGACTGTGGCAGTAAACAGAACCGAACCCATGTCACTGGAGCTGTGAGACTGTGGCAGTAAACAGAACCGAACCCGGGTCACTGGAGCTGTGAGACTGTGGCAGTAAACAGAACCGAACCCAGGTCACTGGAGCTGTGAGAGTGTGGCAGTAAACAGAACCGAACCCGGGTCACTGGAGCTGTGAGACTGTGGCAGTAAACAGAACCAAACCCATGTCACTGGAGCTGTGAGGCTGTGGCAGTAAACTGAACCGAACCCAGGTCACTGGAGCTGTGAGACTGTGGCAGTAAACAGAACCGAACCCAGGTCACTGGAGCTGTGAGAGTGTGGCAGTAAACAGAACCGAACCCGGGTCACTGGAGCTGTGAGACTGTGGCAGTAAACAGAACCAAACCCATGTCACTGGAGCTGTGAGGCTGTGGCAGTAAACTGAACCGAACCCAGGTCACTGGAGCTGTGAGACTGTGGCAGTAAACAGAACCGAACCCGGGACACTGGAGCTGTGAGACTGTGGCAGTAAACAGAACCGAACCCAGGTCACTGGAGCTGTGAGACTGTGGCAGTAAACAGAACTGAACCCGGGTCACTGGAGCTGTGAGACTGTGGCAGTAAACAGAACCGAACCCGGGACACTGGAGCTGTGAGACTGTGGCAGTAAACAGAACTGAACCCGGGTAACTGGAGCTGTGAGACTGTGGCAGTAATCAGAACCGAACCCAGGTCACTGGAGCTGTGAGACTGTGGCAGTAAACAGAACCGAACCCAGGTCACTGGAGCTGTGAGACTGTGGCAGTAAACAGAACCGAACCCGGGACACTGGAGCTGTGAGACTGTGGCAGTAAACAGAACTGAACCCGGGTAACTGGAGCTGTGAGACTGTGGCAGTAATCAGAACCGAACCCAGGTCACTGGAGCTGTGAGACTGTGGCAGTAAACAGAACCGAACCCGGGACACTGGAGCTGTGAGACTGTGGCAGTAAACAGAACTGAACCCGGGTCACTGGAGCTGTGAGACTGTGGCAGTAAACAGAACCGAACCCAGGTCACTGGAGCTTTGAGACTGTGGCAGTAAACAGAACCGAACCCGGGACACTGGAGCTGTGAGACTGTGGCAGTAAACAGAATCGAACCCAGGTCACTGGAGCTGTGAGACTGTGGCAGTAAACAGAACCGAACCCGGGACACTGGAGCTGTGAGACTGTGGCAGTAAACAGAACCGAACCCGGGTCACTGGTGCTGCGAGACTGTGGCAGTAAACAGAACCGAACCCAGGTCACTGGAGCTGTGAGACTGTGGCAGTAAACAGAACCGAACCCGGGTCACTGGAGCTGTGAGGCTTTGCCAGTTAACAGAACCGAACCCAGGACACTGGAGCTGTGAGACTGTGGCAGTAAACAGAACCGAACCCGGGTCACTGGAGCTGTGAGACTGTGGCAGTAAACAGAACCGAACCCGGGACACTGGAGCTGTGAGACTGTGGCAGTAAACAGAACCGAACCCGGGACACTGGAGCTGTGAGACTGTCGCAGTAAACAGAACCGAACCCGGGTCACTGGAGCTGTGAGACTGTGGCGGTAAACAGAACTGAACCCGGGACACTGGAGCTGTGAGACTGTGGCAGTAAACAGAACCGAACCCGGGTCACTGGAGCTGTGAGACTGTGGCAGTCCCCAGAACCGAACCCAGGACACTGGAGCTGTGAGACTGTGGCAGTAAACAGAACCGAACACGGGACACTGGAGCTGTGAGACTGTGGCAGTAAACAGAACCGAACCCAGGACACTGGAGCTGTGAGACTGTGGCAGTAAACAGAACTGAACCCGGGACACTGGAGCTGTGAGACTGTGGCAGTACGCAGAACTGAACCCAGGTCACTTGAGCTGTGAGACTGTGGCAGTACGCAGAACCGAACCCGGGACACTGGAGCTGTGAGACTGTGGCAGTAAACAGAACCGAACCCAGGTCACTGGAGCTGTGAGGCTGTGGCAGTAAACAGAACCGAACCCATGTCACTGGAGCTGTGAGACTGTGGCAGTAAACAGAACCGAACCCGGGTCACTGGAGCTGTGAGACTGTGGCAGTAAACAGAACCGAACCCAGGTCACTGGAGCTGTGAGAGTGTGGCAGTAAACAGAACCGAACCCGGGTCACTGGAGCTGTGAGACTGTGGCAGTAAACAGAACCGAACCCGGGACACTGGAGCTGTGAGGCTGTGGCAGTAAACTGAACCGAACCCAGGTCACTGGAGCTGTGAGACTGTGGCAGTAAACAGAACCAAACCCATGTCACTGGAGCTGTGAGACTGTGGCAGTAAACAGAACCGAACCCGGGACACTGGAGCTGTGAGACTGTGGCAGTAAACAGAACCGAACCCAGGTCACTGGAGCTGTGAGACTGTGGCAGTAAACAGAACCGAACCCGGGTCACTGGAGCTGTGAGACTGTGGCAGTAAACAGAACCGAACACGGGTCACTGGAGCTGTGAGACTGTGGCAGTAAACAGAACCGAACCCAGGTCACTGGAGCTGTGAGACTGTGGCAGTAAACAGAACCGAACCCAGGTCAATGGAGCTGTGAGGCTGTGGCAGTAAATAGAACCGAACCCAGGTCACTGGAGCTGTGAGACTGTGGCAGTAAACAGAACCGAACCCGGGACACTGGAGCTGTGAGACTGTGGCAGTAAACAGAACTGAACCCGGGTAACTGGAGCTGTGAGACTGTGGCAGTAAACAGAACCGAACCCAGGTCACTGGAGCTGTGAGACTGTGGCAGTAAACAGAACCGAACCCAGGACACTGGAGCTGTGAGACTGTGGCAGTAAACAGAACTGAACCCGGGTCACTGGAGCTGTGAGACTGTGGCAGTAAACAGAACCGAACCCAGGTCACTGGAGCTGTGAGACTGTGGCAGTAAACAGAACCGAACCCGGGACACTGGAGCTGTGAGACTGTGGCAGTAAACAGAACTGAACCCGGGTCACTGGAGCTGTGAGACTGTGGCAGTAAACAGAACCGAACCCAGGTCACTGGAGCTTTGAGACTGTGGCAGTAAACAGAACCGAACCCGGGACACTGGAGCTGTGAGACTGTGGCAGTAAACAGAACCGAACCCGGGACACTGGAGCTGTGAGACTGTGGCAGTAAACAGAACCGAACCCGGGTCACTGGTGCTGCGAGACTGTGGCAGTAAACAGAACCGAACCCAGGTCACTGGAGCTGTGAGACTGTGGCAGTAAACAGAACCGAACCCGGGTCACTGGAGCTGTGAGGCTTTGCCAGTTAACAGAACCGAACCCAGGACACTGGAGCTGTGAGACTGTGGCAGTAAACAGAACCGAACCCGGGTCACTGGAGCTGTGAGACTGTGGCAGTAAACAGAACCGAACCCGGGACACTGGAGCTGTGAGACTGTGGCAGTAAACAGAACCGAACCCGGGACACTGGAGCTGTGAGACTGTGGCAGTAAACAGAACCGAACCCGGGTCACTGGAGCTGTGAGACTGTGGCGGTAAACAGAACCGAACCCAGGTCACTGGAGCTGTGAGACTGTGGCAGTAAACAGAACCGAACCCAGGTCACTGGAGCTGTGAGACTGTGGCAGTAAACAGAACTGAACCCGGGACACTGGAGCTGTGAGACTGTGGCAGTAAACAGAACCGAACCCGGGTCACTGGAGCTGTGAGACTGTGGCAGTCCCCAGAACCGAACCCAGGACACTGGAGCTGTGAGACTGTGGCAGTAAACAGAACCGAACACGGGACACTGGAGCTGTGAGACTGTGGCAGTAAACAGAACTGAACCCGGGACACTGGAGCTGTGAGACTGTGGCAGTACGCAGAACCGAACCCAGGTCACTGGAGCTGTGAGACTGTGGCAGTACGCAGAACCGAACCCGGGACACTGGAGCTGTGAGACTGTGGCAGTAAACAGAACCGAACCCAGGTCACTGGAGCTGTGAGACTGTGGCAGTATACAGAACCGAACCCGGGACACTGGAGCTGTGAGACTGTGGCAGTAAACAGAACCGAACCCAGGTCACTGGAGCTGTGAGGCTGTGACAGTAAACAGAACCGAACCCAGGTCACTGGAGCTGTGAGACTGTGGCAGTAAACAGAACCGAACCCGGGTCACTGGAGCTGTGAGACTGTGGCAGTAAACAGAACCGAACACAGGTCACTGGAGCTGTGAGACTGTGGCAGTAAACAGAACCGAACCCAGGTCACTGGAGCTGTGAGACTGTGGCAGTAAACAGAACCGAACCCAGATCACTGGAGCTGTGAGGCTGTGGCAGTAAACAGAACCGAACCCAGGTCACTGGAGCTGTGAGACTGTGGCAGTAAACAGAACCGAACCCATGTCACTGGAGCTGTGAGACTGTGGCAGTAAACAGAACCGAACCCGGGTCACTGGAGCTGTGAGACTGTGGCAGTAAACAGAACCGAACCCAGGTCACAGGAGCTGTGAGAGTGTGGCAGTAAACAGAACCGAACCCGGGTCACTGGAGCTGTGAGACTGTGGCAGTAAACAGAACTGAACCCAGGTCACTGGAGCTGTGAGGCTGTGGCAGTAAACAGAACCGAACCCAGGTCACTGGAGCTGAGAGACTGTGGCAGTAAACAGAACCGAACCCGGGACACTGGAGCTGTGAGACTGTGACAGTAAACAGAACCGAACCCGGGTCACTGGAGCTGTGAGACTGTGGCAGTAAACAGAACTGAACCCAGGTCACTGGAGCTGTGAGACTGTGGCAGTAAACAGAACCGAACCCGGGTCACTGGAGCTGTGAGACTGTGGCAGTAAACAGAACCGAACACAGGTCACTGGAGCTGTGAGACTGTGGCAGTAAACAGAACCGAACCCGGGTCACTGGAGCTGTGAGGCTGTGGCAGTAAACAGAACCGAACCCGGGTCACTGGAGCTGTGAGACTGTGTCAGTAAACAGAACCGAACCCGGGTCACTGGAGCTGTGAGACTGTGGCAGTAAACAGAACCGAACCCAGGTCACTGGAGCTGTGAGGCTGTGGCAGTAAACAGAACCGAACCCATGTCACTGGAGCTGTGAGACTGTGGCAGTAAACAGAACCGAACCCGGGTCACTGGAGCTGTGAGACTGTGGCAGTAAACAGAACCGAACCCAGGTCACTGGAGCTGTGAGAGTGTGGCAGTAAACAGAACCGAACCCGGGTCACTGGAGCTGTGAGACTGTGGCAGTAAACAGAACCAAACCCATGTCACTGGAGCTGTGAGGCTGTGGCAGTAAACTGAACCGAACCCAGGTCACTGGAGCTGTGAGACTGTGGCAGTAAACAGAACCAAACCCATGTCACTGGAGCTGTGAGACTGTGGCAGTAAACAGAACCGAACCCGGGACACTGGAGCTGTGAGACTGTGGCAGTAAACAGAACCGAACCCAGGTCACTGGAGCTGTGAGACTGTGGCAGTAAACAGAACCGAACCCGGGACACTGGAGCTGTGAGACTGTGGCAGTAAACAGAACCGAACCCGGGACACTGGAGCTGTGAGACTGTGGCAGTAAACAGAACCGAACCCAGGTCACTGAAGCTGTGAGACTGTGGCAGTAAACAGAACCGAACCCGGGTCACTGGAGCTGTGAGACTGTGGCAGTAAACAGAACCGAACAGGGGTCACTGGAGCTGTGAGACTGTGGCAGTAAACAGAACCGAACCCAGGTCACTGGAGCTGTGAGACTGTGGCAGTAAACAGAACCGAACCCGGGTCACTGGAGCTGTGAGACTGTGGCAGTAAACAGAACCGAACCCAGGTCACTGGAGCTGTGAGGCTGTGGCAGTTAACAGAACCGAACCCAGGACACTGGAGCTGTGAGACTGTGGCAGTAAACAGAACCGAACCCGGGTCACTGGAGCTGTGAGACTGTGGCAGTAAACAGAACTGAACCCAGGACACTGGAGCTGTGAGACTGTGGCAGTAAACAGAACCGAACCCGGGTCACTGGAGCTGTGAGACTGTGGCAGTAAACAGAACTGAACCCAGGTCACTGGAGCTGTGAGACTGTGGCAGTAAACAGAACTGAACCCGGGTCACTGGAGCTGTGAGACTGTGGCAGTAAACAGAACCGAACCCAGGTCACTGGAGCTGTGAGACTGTGGCAGTAAACAGAACCGAACCCAGGTCACTGGAGCTGTGAGACTGTGGCAGTAAACAGAACCGAACCCGGGACACTGGAGCTGTGAGACTGTGGCAGTAAACAGAACTGAACCCGGGTCACTGGAGCTGTGAGACTGTGGCAGTAAACAGAACCGAACCCGGGTCACTGGAGTTGTGAGACTGTGGCAGTAAACAGAACCGAACCCGGGTCACTGGAGCTGTGAGGCTGTGGCAGTTAACAGAACCGAACCCAGGACACTGGAGCTGTGAGACTGTGGCAGTAAACAGAACCGAACCCGGGTCACTGGAGCTGTGAGACTGTGGCAGTAAACAGAACCGAACCCGGGACACTGGAGCTGTGAGACTGTGGCAGTAAACAGAACCGAACTCGGGACACTGGAGCTGTGAGACTGTGGCAGTAAACAGAACCGAACCCGGGTCACTGGAGCTGTGAGACTGTGGCAGTAAACAGAACTGAACCTGGGACACTGGAGCTGTGAGACTGTGGCAGTAAACAGAACCGAACCCGGGTCACTGGAGCTGTGAGACTGTGGCAGTCCCCAGAACCGAACCCAGGACACTGGAGCTGTGAGACTGTGGCAGTAAACAGAACCGAACACGGGACACTGGAGCTGTGAGACTGTGGCAGTAAACAGAACTGAACCCGGGACACTGGAGCTGTGAGACTGTGGCAGTACGCAGAACCGAACCCAGGTCACTGGAGCTGTGAGACTGTGGCAGTACGCAGAACCGAACCCGGGACACTGGAGCTGTGAGACTGTGGCAGTAAACAGAACCGAACCCAGGTCACTGGAGCTGTGAGGCTGTGACAGTAAACAGAACCGAACCCAGGTCACTGGAGCTGTGAGACTGTGGCAGTAAACAGAACCGAACCCGGGTCACTGGAGCTGTGAGACTGTGGCAGTAAACAGAACCGAACACAGGTCACTGGAGCTGTGAGACTGTGGCAGTAAACAGAACCGAACCCAGGTCACTGGAGCTGTGAGACTGTGGCAGTAAACAGAACCGAACCCAGATCACTGGAGCTGTGAGGCTGTGGCAGTAAACAGAACCGAACCCAGGTCACTGGAGCTGTGAGGCTGTGACAGTAAACAGAACCGAACCCAGGTCACTGGAGCTGTGAGACTGTGGCAGTAAACAGAACCGAACCCGGGTCACTGGAGCTGTGAGACTGTGGCAGTAAACAGAACCGAACACAGGTCACTGGAGCTGTGAGACTGTGGCAGTAAACAGAACCGAACCCAGGTCACTGGAGCTGTGAGGCTGTGACAGTAAACAGAACCGAACCCAGGTCACTGGAGCTGTGAGACTGTGGCAGTAAACAGAACCGAACCCGGGTCACTGGAGCTGTGAGACTGTGGCAGTAAACAGAACCGAACACAGGTCACTGGAGCTGTGAGACTGTGGCAGTAAACAGAACCGAACCCAGGTCACTGGAGCTGTGAGACTGTGGCAGTAAACAGAACCGAACCCAGGTCACTGGAGCTGTGAGGCTGTGGCAGTAAACAGAACCGAACCCAGGTCACTGGAGCTGTGAGGCTGTGGCAGTAAACAGAACCGAACCCATGTCACTGGAGCTGTGAGACTGTGGCAGTAAACAGAACCGAACCCGGGTCACTGGAGCTGTGAGACTGTGGCAGTAAACAGAACCGAACCCAGGTCACTGGAGCTGTGAGAGTGTGGCAGTAAACAGAACCGAACCCGGGTCACTGGAGCTGTGAGACTGTGGCAGTAAACAGAACCGAACCCAGGTCACTGGAGCTGTGAGACTGTGGCAGTAAACAGAACCGAACCCAGGTCACTGGAGCTGTGAGACTGTGGCAGTAAACAGAACCAAACCCATGTCACTGGAGCTGTGAGACTGTGGCAGTAAACAGAACCGAACCCGGGTCACTGGAGCTGTGAGACTGTGGCAGTAAACAGAACCGAACCCGGGTCACTGGAGCTGTGAGACTGTAACACTAAACAGAACCGAACCCGGGTCACTGGAGCTGTGAGACTGTGGCAGTCCCCAGAACCGAACCCAGGTCACTGGAGCTGTGAGACTGTGGCAGTAAACAGAACCGAACCCAGGTCACTGGAGCTGTGAGACTGTGGCAGTGAACAGAACCGAACCCGGGACACTGGAGCTGTGAGACTGTGGCAGTAAACAGAACCGAACCCGGGACACTGGAGCTGTGAGACTGTGGCAGTAAACAGAACCGAACCCGGGTCACTGGAGCTGTGAGACTATGGCAGTGAACAGAACCGAACCCAGGTCACTGGAGCTGTGAGACTGTGGCAGTAAACAGAACCGAACCCGGGTCACTGGAGCTGTGAGGCTGTGGCAGTAAACAGAACCGAACCCGGGTCACTGGAGCTGTGAGGCTGTGGCAGTAAACAGAACCGAACCCAGGTCACTGGAGCTGTGAGACTGTGGCAGTAAACAGAACCGAACCCAGGTCACTGGAGCTGTGAGGCTGTGGCAGTAAACAGAACCGAACCCATGTCACTGGAGCTGTGAGACTGTGGCAGTAAACAGAACTGAACCCGGGTCACTGGAGCTGTGAGACTGTGGCAGTAAACAGAACCAAACCCATGTCACTGGAGCTGTGAGACTGTGGCAGTAAACAGAACCGAACCCGGGTCACTGGAGCTGTGAGACTGTGACACTAAACAGAACCGAACCCGGGTCACTGGAGCTGTGAGACTGTGGCAGTAAACAGAACCGAACCCAGGTCACTGGAGCTGTGAGACTGTGGCAGTCCCCAGAACCGAACCCAGGTCACTGGAGCTGTGAGGCTGTGGCAGTAAACAGAACCGAACCCGGGACACTGGAGCTGTGAGACTGTGGCAGTAAACAGAACCGAACCCGGGTCACCGGAGCTGTGAGACTGTGGCAGTAAACAGAACCGAACCCGGGTCACCGGAGCTGTGAGACTGTGGCAGTAAACAGAAACGAACCCGGGTCACTGGAGCTGTGAGACTGTGGCAGTAAACGGAACCGAACCCATGTCACTGGAGCTGTGAGACTGTGGCAGTAAACAGAACCGAACCCGGGTCACTGGAGCTGTGAGGCTGTGGCAGTAAACAGAGCCGAACCCGGGACACTGGAGCTGTGAGACTGTGGCAGTAAACAGAACCGAACCCGGGACACTGGAGCTGTGAGACTGTGGCAGTAAACAGAACCGAACCCGGGACACTGAAGCTGTGAGACTGTGGCAGTAAACAGAACCGAACCCAGGACACTGGAGCTGTGAGACTGTGGCAGTAAACAGAACTGAACCCAGGTCACTGGAGCTGTGAGACTGTGGCAGTAAACAGAACCGAACCCGGGACACTGGATCTGTGAGACTGTGGCAGTAAACAGAACCGAACCCGGGTCACTGGAGCTGTGAGACTGTGGCAGTAAACAGAACCGAACCCGGGACACTGGATCTGTGAGACTGTGGCAGTAAACAGAACCGAACCAGGGACACTGGAGCTGTGAGACTGTGGCAGTAAACAGAACCGAACCCGGGTCACTGGAGCTGTGAGACTGTGGCAGTAATCAGAACCGAACCCAGGTCACTGGAGCTGTTAGACTGTGGCAGTAAACAGAACCGAACCCAGGTCACTGGAGCTGTGAGACTGTGGCAGTAAACAGAACCGAACCCGGGTCACTGGAGCTGTGAGACTGTGGCAGTAATCAGAACCGAACCCAGGTCACTGGAGCTGTTAGACTGTGGCAGTAAACAGAACCGAACCCAGGTCACTGGAGCTGTGAGACTGTGGCAGTAAACAGAACCGAACCCCGGTCACTGGAGCTGTGAGACTGTGACAGTAAACAGAACCGAACCCAGGTCACTGGAGCTGTGAGACTGTGGCAGTAAACAGAACCGAACCCAGGTCACTGGAGCTGTTAGACTGTGGCAGTAAACAGAACCGAACCCAGGTCACTGGAGCTGTTAGACTGTGGCAGTAAACAGAACCGAACCCAGGTCACTGGAGCTGTGAGACTGTGGCAGTAAACAGAACCGAACCCCGGTCACTGGAGCTGTGAGACTGTGACAGTAAACAGAACCGAACCCAGGTCACTGGAGCTGTGAGACTGTGGCAGTAAACAGAACCGAACCCAGGTCACTGGAGATGTGAGACTGTGGCAGTAAACAGAACCGAACCCGGGTCACTGGAGCTGTGAGGCTGTGGCCGTAAACAGAACCGAACCGAGGTCACTGGAGCTGTGAGACTGTGGCAGTAAACAGAACCGAACCCAGGTCACTGGAGCTGTGAGACTGTGGCAGTAAACAGAACCGAACCCAGGTCACTGGAGCTGTGAGACTGTGGCAGTAAACAGAACCGAACCCGGGTCACTGGAGCTGTGAGGCTGTGGCAGTAAACAGAACCGAACCCGGGTCACTGGAGCTGTGAGACTGTGGCAGTAAACAGAACTGAACCCGGGACACTGGAGCTGTGAGACTGTGGCAGTAAACAGAACCAAACCCATGTCACTGGAGCTGTGAGACTGTGGCAGTAAACAGAACCGAACCCAGGACACTGGAGCTGTGAGACTGTGGCAGTAAACAGAACCGAACCCAGGACACTGGAGCTGTGAGACTGTGGCAGTAAACAGAACCAAACCCATGTCACTGGAGCTGTGAGACTGTGGCAGTAAACAGAACCGAACCCAGGACACTGGAGCTGTGAGACTGTGGCAGTAAACAGAACCGAACCCGGGTCACCGGAGCTGTGAGGCTGTGGCAGTCCCCAGAACCGAACCCAGGTCACTGGAGCTGTGAGGCTGTGGCAGTAAACAGAACCGAACCCAGGACACTGGAGCTGTGAGACTGTGGCAGTAAACAGAACCGAACCCGGGTCACCGGAGCTGTGAGACTGTGGCAGTAAACAGAACCGAACCCGGGTCACCGGAGCTGTGAAACTGTGGCAGTAAACAGAACCGAACCCGGGTCACTGGAGCTGTGAGACTGTGGCAGTAAACAGAACCGAACCCAGGACACTGGAGCTGTGAGACTGTGGCAGTAAACAGAACCGAACCCGGGTCACCGGAGCTGTGAGACTGTGGCAGTAAACAGAACCGAACCCAGGTCACTGGAGCTGTGAGACTGTGGCAGTAAACAGAACCGAACCCGGGTCACTGGAGCTGTGAGACTGTGGCAGTGAACAGAACCGAACCCAGGTCACTGGAGCTGTGAGACTGTGGCAGTAAACAGAACCGAACCCAGGTCACTGGAGCTGTGAGACTGTGGCAGTAAACAGAACCGAACCCGGGACACTGGAGCTGTGAGACTGTGGCAGTGAACAGAACCGAACCCAGGTCACTGGAGCTGTGAGGCTGTGGCAGTAAACAGAACCGAACCCGGGACACTGGAGCTGTGAGACTGTGGCAGTGAACAGAACCGAACCCAGGTCACTGGAGCTGTGAGACTGTGGCAGTAAACAGAACCGAACCCAGGTCACTGGAGCTGTGAGACTGTGGCAGTAAACAGAACCGAACCCGGGTCACCGGAGCTGTGAGACTGTGGCAGTAAACAGAACCGAACCCAGGTCACTGGAGCTGTGAGACTGTGGCAGTAAACAGAACCGAACCCGGGTCACTGGAGCTGTGAGACTGTGGCAGTAAACAGAACCGAACCCATGTCACTGGAGCTGTGAGACTGTGGCAGTAAACAGAACCGAACCCGGGACACTGGAGCTGTGAGACTGTGGCAGTAAACAGAACTGAACCCGGGACACTGGAGCTGTGAGACTGCGGCAGTAAACAGAACCGAACCCGGGTCACTGGAGCTGTGAGGCTGTGGCAGTAAACAGAACCGAACCCAGGACACTGGAGCTGTGAGACTGTGGCAGTAAACAGAACCGAACCCGGGTCACTGGAGCTGTGAGACTGTGGCAGTAAACAGAACCGAACCCAGGTCACTGGAGCTGTGAGACTGTGGCAGTAAACAGAACCGAACCCGGGTCACTGGAGCTGTGAGGCTGTGGCAGTAAACAGAACCGAACCCAGGACACTGGAGCTGTGAGACTGTGGCAGTAAACAGAACCGAACCCGGGTCACTGGAGCTGTGAGACTGTGGCAGTAAACAGAACCGAACCCAGGTCACTGGAGCTGTGAGACTGTGGCAGTAAACAGAACCGAACCCAGGTCACTGGAGCTGTGAGACTGTGGCAGTAAACAGAACTGAACCCGGGTCACTGGAGGTGTGAGACTGTGGCAGTAAACAGAACCGAACCCAGGTCACTGGAGCTGTGAGACTGTGGCAGTAAACAGAACTGAACCCGGGACACTGGAGCGGTGAGACTGTGGCAGTAAACAGAACCGAACCCAGGTCACTGGAGCTGTGAGACTGTGGCAGTAAACAGAACTGAACCCGGGTCACTAGAGCTGTGAGACTGTGGCAGTAAACAGAACCGAACCCAGGTCACTGGAGCTGTGAGACTGTGGCAGTAAACAGAACCGAACCCAGGTCACTGGAGCTGTGAGACTGTGGCAGTAAACAGAACCGAACCCGGGTCACTGGAGCTGTGAGACTGTGGCAGTAAACAGAACCGAACCCGGGTCACTGGCGCTGTGAGACTGTGGCAGTAAACAGAACCGAACCCGGGTCACTGGAGCTGTGAGACTGTGGCAGTAAACAGAACCGAACCCGGGTCACCGGAGCTGTGAGACTGTGGCAGTAAACAGAACCGAACCCGGGACACTGGAGCTGTGAGACTGTGACAGTAAACAGAACCAAACCCGGGTCACTGGAGCTGTGAGACTGTGGCAGTAAACAGAACCGAACCCAGGTCACCGGAGCTGTGAGACTGTGGCAGTAAACAGAACCGAACCCGGGTCACTGGAGCTGTGAGTCTGTGGCAGTAAACAGAACCGAACCCAGGTCACTGGAGCTGTGAGACGGTGGCAGTCCCCAGAACCGAACCCGGGACACTGGAGCTGTGAGGCTGTGGCAGTAAACAGAACCGAACCCAGGTCACTGGAGCTGTGAGGCTGTGGCAGTAAACAGAACCGAACCCGGGTCACTGGAGCTGTGAGACTGTGGCAGTAAACAGAACCGAACCCAGGTCACTGGAGCGGTGAGACTGTGGCAGTAAACAGAACCGAACCCGGGTCACTGGAGCTGTGAGACTGTGGCAGTGAACAGAACCGAACCCAGGTCACTGGAGCTGTGAGACTGTGGCAGTAAACAGAACCGAACCCAGGTCACTGGAGCTGTGAGGCTGTGGCAGTAAACAGAACCGAACCCGGGTCACTGGAGCTGTGAGACTGTGGCAGTAAACAGAACCGAACCCAGGTCACTGGAGCGGTGAGACTGTGGCAGTAAACAGAACCGAACCCGGGTCACTGGAGCTGTGAGACTGTGGCAGTGAACAGAACCGAACCCAGGTCACTGGAGCTGTGAGACTGTGGCAGTAAACAGAACCGAACCCAGGTCACTGGAGCTGTGAGACTGTGGCAGTAAACAGAACCGAACCCGGGACACTGGAGCTGTGAGACTGTGGCAGTAAACAGAACCGAACCCAGGACACTGGAGCTGTGAGACTGTGGCAGTAAACAGAACCGAACCCAGGTCACTGGAGCTGTGAGACTGTGGCAGTAAACAGAACCGAACCCGGGACACTGGAGCTGTGAGACTGTGGCAGTAAACAGAACCGAACCCAGGACACTGGAGCTGTGAGACTGTGGCAGTAAACAGAACCAAACCCAGGACACTGGAGCGGTGAGACTGTGGCAGTAAACAGAACTGAACCCGGGTCACTGGAGCTGTGAGACTGTGGCAGTAAACAGAACCGAACCCAGGTCACTGGAGCTGTGAGACTGTGGCAGTAAACAGAACCGAACCCAGGTCACTGGAGCTGTGAGACTGTGGCAGTAAACAGAACCGAACCCGGGTCACTGGAGCTGTGAGGCTGTGGCAGTAAACAGAACTGAACCCGGGTCACTGGAGCTGTGAGACTGTGACAGTAAACAGAACCGAACCCGGGACACTGGAGCTGTGAGACTGTGGCAGTAAACAGAACCGAACCCGGGTCACTGGAGCTGTGAGACTGTGACAGTAAACAGAACTGAACCCGGGTCACTGGAGCTGTGAGACTGTGACAGTAAACAGAACCGAACCCAGGTCACTGGAGCTGTGAGACTGTGGCAGTAAACAGAAACGAACCCAGGACACTGGAGCTGTGAGACTGTGGCAGTAAACAGAAACGAACCCGGGTCACTGGAGCTGTGAGACTGTGGCAGTGAACAGAACCGAACCCAGGTCACTGGAGCTGTGAGACTGTGGCAGTAAACAGAACCGAACCCAGGTCACTGGAGCTGTGAGACTGTGGCAGTAAACAGAACCGAACCCAGGTCACTGAAGCTGTGAGACTGTGGCAGTAAACAGAACCGAACCCAGGTCACTGGAGCTGTGAGACTGTGGCAGTAAACAGAACCGAACCCGGGACACTGGAGCTGTGAGACTGTGGCAGTAAACAGAACCGAACCCGGGACACTGGAGCTGTGAGACTGTGGCAGTAAACAGAACCGAACCCGGGACACTGGAGCTGTGAGACTGTGGCAGTAAACAGAACCGAACCCGGGACACTGGAGCTGTGAGACTGTGGCAGTAAACAGAACCGAACCCAGGACACTGGAGCTGTGAGACTGTGGCAGTAAACAGAACCGAACCCGGGTCACTGGAGATGTGAGACTGTGACAGTAAACAGAACCGAACCCGGGTCACTGGAGATGTGAGACTGTGGCAGTAAACAGAACCGAACCCGGGTCACGGGAGCTGTGAGACTGTGACAGTAAACAGAACCAAACCCAGGACACTGGAGCGGTGAGACTGTGGCAGTAAACAGAACCGAACCCGGGTCACTGGAGCTGTGAGACTGTGGCAGTAAACAGAACCGAACCGAGGTCACTGGAGCTGTGAGACTGTGGCAGTAAACAGAACCGAACCCAGGTCACTGGAGCTGTGAGACTGTGGCAGTAAACAGAACCGAACCCGGGTCACTGGAGCTGTGAGGCTGTGGCAGTAAACAGAACTGAACCCGGGTCACTGGAGCTGTGAGACTGTGACAGTAAACAGAACCGAACCCGGGACACTGGAGCTGTGAGACTGTGGCAGTAAACAGAACCGAACCCGGGTCACTGGAGCTGTGAGACTGTGGCAGTAAACAGAACCGAACCCAGGTCACTGGAGCTGTGAGACTGTGGCAGTAAACAGAACCGAACCCGGGTCACTGGAGCTGTGAGACTCTGGCAGTAAACAGAACCGAACCCGGGACACTGGAGCTGTGAGACTGTGGCAGTAAACAGAACCGAACCCGGGACACTGGAGCTGTGAGACTGTGGCAGTAAACAGAACCGAACCCGGGACACTGGAGCTGTGAGACTGTGGCAGTAAACAGAACCGAACCCAGGTCACTGGAGCTGTGAGGCTGTGGCAGTAAAAATAACCGAACCCAGGTCACTGGAGCTGTGAGACTGTGGCAGTAAACAGAACCGAACCCAGGTCACTGGAGCTGTGAGACTGTGGCAGTAAACAGAACCGAACCCAGGTCACTGGAGCTGTGAGACTGTGGCAGTAAACAGAACCGAACCCGGGACACTGGAGCTGTGAGACTGTGGCAGTAAATAGAACCGAACCCGGGACACTGGAGGTGTGAGACTGTGGCAGTTAACAGAACCGAACCCGGGTCACTGGAGCTGTGAGACTGTGGCAGTAAACAGAACCGAACCCATGTCACTGGAGCTGTGAGACTGTGGCAGTAAACAGAACCGAACCCGGGTCACTGGAGCTGTGAGACTGTGGCAGTCCCCAGAACCGAACCCAGGTCACTGGAGCTGTGAGACTGTGGCAGTAAACAGAACCGAACCCAGGTCACTGGAGCTGTGAGACTGTGGCAGTAAACAGAACCGAACCCAGGTCACTGGAGCTGTGAGACGGTGGCAGTAAACAGAACCGAACCCGGGTCACTGGAGCTGTGAGACTGTGGCAGTAAACAGAACCAAACCCAGGACACTGGAGCGGTGAGACTGTGGCAGTAAACAGAACCGAACCCGGGTCACTGGAGCTGTGAGACTGTGGCAGTAAACAGAACCGAACCCGGGACACTGGAGCTGTGAGACTGTGGCAGTAAACAGAACCGAACCCGGGTCACTGGAGCTGTGAGACTGTGGCAGTAAACAGAACCGAACCCGGGTCACTGGAGCTGTGAGAATCTGGCAGTAAACAGAACCGAACCCGGGTCACTGGAGCTGTGAGACTGTGGCAGTAAACAGAACCGAACCCAGGTCACTGGAGCGGTGAGACTGTGGCAGTAAACAGAACCGAACCCAGGTCACTGGAGCTGTGAGACTGTGGCAGTAAACAGAACCGAACCCAGGTCACTGGAGCTGTGAGACGGTGGCAGTAAACAGAACCGAACCCAGGTCACTGGAGCTGTGAGGCTGTGGCAGTAAACAGAACCGAACCCAGGTCACTGGAGCTGTGAGACTGTGGCAGTAAACAGAACAGAACCCAGGACACTGCAGCTGTGAGACTGTGGCAGTAAACAGAACCGAACCCAGGTCACTGGAGCTGTGAGGCTGTGGCAGTAAACAGAACCGAACCCGGGTCACTGGAGCTGTGAGACTGTGGCAGTAAACAGAACCGAACCCGGGTCACTGCAGCTGTGAGACTGTGGCAGTAAACAGAACCGAACCCGGGTCACTGCAGCTGTGAGACTGTGGCAGTAAACAGAACCGAACCCGGGTCACTGGAGCTGTGAGACTGTGGCAGTAAACAGAACCGAACCCGGGTCACTGGAGCTGTGAGACTGTGGCAGTGAACAGAACCGAACCCGGGTCACTGGAGCTGTGAGACTGTGGCAGTAAACAGAACTGAACCCAGGTCACTGGAGCTGTGAGACTGTGGCAGTAAACAGAACCGAACCCGGGACACTGGAGCTGTGAGACTGTGGCAGTAAACAGAACCGAACCCGGGACACTGGAGCTGTGAGACTGTGGCAGTAAACAGAACCGAACCCAGGTCACTGGAGCTGTGAGGCTGTGGCAGTAAAAATAACCGAATCCAGGTCACTGGAGCTGTGAGACTGTGGCAGTAAACAGAACCGAACCCAGGTCACTGGAGCTGTGAGACTGTGGCAGTAAACAGAACCGAACCCAGGTCACTGGAGCTGTGAGACTGTGGCAGTAAACAGAACCGAACCCGGGACACTGGAGCTGTGAGACTGTGGCAGTAAACAGAACCGAACCCGGGACACTGGAGCTGTGAGACTGTGGCAGTAAATAGAACCGAACCCGGGACACTGGAGGTGTGAGACTGTGGCAGTTAACAGAACCGAACCCGGGTCACTGGAGCTGTGAGACTGTGGCAGTAAACAGAACCGAACCCATGTCACTGGAGCTGTGAGACTGTGGCAGTAAACAGAACCGAACCCGGGTCACTGGAGCTGTGAGACTGTGGCAGTCCCCAGAACCGAACCCAGGTCACTGGAGCTGTGAGACTGTGGCAGTAAACAGAACCGAACCCAGGTCACTGGAGCTGTGAGACTGTGGCAGTAAACAGAACCGAACCCAGGTCACTGGAGCTGTGAGACGGTGGCAGTAAACAGAACCGAACCCGGGTCACTGGAGCTGTGAGACTGTGGCAGTAAACAGAACCAAACCCAGGACACTGGAGCTGTGAGACTGTGGCAGTAAACAGAACCAAACCCAGGACACTGGAGCGGTGAGACTGTGGCAGTAAACAGAACCGAACCCGGGTCACTGGAGCTGTGAGACTCTGGCAGTAAACAGAACCGAACCCGGGTCACTGGAGCTGTGAGACTGTGGCAGTAAACAGAACCGAACCCAGGTCACTGGAGCGGTGAGACTGTGGCAGTAAACAGAACCGAACCCAGGTCACTGGAGCGGTGAGACTGTGGCAGTAAACAGAACTGAACCCGGGACACTGCAGCTGTGAGACTGTGGCAGTAAACAGAACCGAACCCAGGTCACTGGAGCTGTGAGGCTGTGGCAGTAAACAGAACCGAACCCAGGTCACTGGAGCTGTGAGACTGTGGCAGTAAACAGAACCGAACCCGGGTCACTGCAGCTGTGAGACTGTGGCAGTAAACAGAACCGAACCCGGGTCACTGCAGCTGTGAGACTGTGGCAGTAAACAGAACCGAACCCGGGTCACTGGAGCTGTGAGACTGTGGCAGTAAACAGAACCGAACCCGGGTCACTGGAGCTGTGAGACTGTGGCAGTGAACAGAACCGAACCCGGGTCACTGGAGCTGTGAGACTGTGGCAGTAAACAGAACTGAACCCAGGTCACTGGAGCTGTGAGACTGTGGCAGTAAACAGAACCGAACCCAGGTCACTGGAGCTGTGAGACTGTGGCAGTAAACAGAACCGAACCCAGGACACTGGAGCTGTGAGACTGTGGCAGTAAACAGAACCGAACCCGGGTCACTGGAGCTGTGAGACTGTGGCAGTAAACAGAACCGAACCCGGGACACTGGAGCTGTGAGGCTGTGGCAGTAAACAGAACCGAACCCGGGTCACTGGAGCTGTGAGGCTGTGGCAGTAAACAGAACGGAACCCGGGTCACTGGAGCTGTGAGACTGTGGCAGTAAACAGAACCGAACCCGGGTCACTGGAGCTGTGAGACTTTGGCAGTAAACAGAACCGAACCCGGGTCACTGGAGCTGTGAGACTGTGGCAGTAAACAGAACCGAACCCGGGACACTGGAGCTGTGAGACTGTGGCAGTAAACAGAACTGAACCCGGGTCACTGGAGCTGTGAGACTGTGACAGTAAACAGAACCGAACCCGGGACACTGGAGCTGTGAGACTGTGGCAGTAAACAGAACCGAACCCAGGACACTGGAGCTGTGAGACTGTGGCAGTAAACAGAACCAAACCCAGGACACTGGAGCGGTGAGACTGTGGCAGTAAACAGAACCGAACCCGGGTCACTGGAGCTGTGAGACTTTGGCAGTAAACAGAACCGAACCCAGGTCACTGGAGCTGTGAGAATGTGGCAGTAAACAGAACCGAACCCAGGTCACTGGAGCTGTGAGACTGTGGCAGTAAACAGAACCGAACCCGCGTCACTGGAGCTGTGAGACTGTGGCAGTAAACAGAACCGAACCCGGGACACTGGAGCTGTGAGACTGTGGCAGTAAACAGAACTGAACCCGGGTCACTGGAGCTGTGAGACTGTGACAGTAAACAGAACCGAACCCGGGACACTGGAGCTGTGAGACTGTGGCAGTAAACAGAACCGAACCCGGGTCACTGGAGCTGTGAGACTGTGGCAGTAAACAGAACCGAACCCGGGTCACTGGAGCTGTGAGACTGTGGCAGTAAACAGAACCGAACCCAGGTCACTGGAGCTGTGAGACTGTGGCAGTAAACAGAACCGAACCCAGGTCACTGGAGCTGTGAGACGGTGGCAGTCCCCAGAACCGAACCCGGGACACTGGAGCTGTGAGACTGTGGCAGTAAACAGAACCGAACCCGGGTCACTGGAGCTGTGAGGCTGTGGCAGTAAACAGAACCGAACCCGGGTCACTGGAGCTGTGAGACTGTGGCAGTAAACAGAACCGAACCCAGGTCACTGGAGCGGTGAGACTGTGGCAGTAAACAGAACCGAACCCGGGTCACTGGAGCTGTGAGACTGTGGCAGTAAACAGAACCGAACCCAGGTCACTGGAGCTGTGAGACTGTGGCAGTAAACAGAACCGAACCCGCGACACTGGAGCTGTGAGACTGTGGCAGTAAACATAACCGAACCCAGGTCACTGGAGCTGTGAGACTTTGGCAGTAAACAGAACCGAACCCGGGTCACTGGAGCTGTGAGACTGTGGCAGTAAACAGAACCGAACCCGGGACACTGGAGCTGTGAGACTGTGGCAGTAAACAGAACTGAACCCGGGTCACTGGAGCTGTGAGACTGTGACAGTAAACAGAACCGAACCCGGGACACTGGAGCTGTGAGACTGTGGCAGTAAACAGAACCGAACCCAGGACACTGGAGCTGTGAGACTGTGGCAGTAAACAGAACCAAACCCAGGACACTGGAGCGGTGAGACTGTGGCAGTAAACAGAACCGAACCCGGGTCACTGGAGCTGTGAGACTTTGGCAGTAAACAGAACCGAACCCAGGTCACTGGAGCTGTGAGAATGTGGCAGTAAACAGAACCGAACCCAGGTCACTGGAGCTGTGAGACTGTGGCAGTAAACAGAACCGAACCCGCGTCACTGGAGCTGTGAGACTGTGGCAGTAAACAGAACCGAACCCGGGACACTGGAGCTGTGAGACTGTGGCAGTAAACAGAACTGAACCCGGGTCACTGGAGCTGTGAGACTGTGACAGTAAACAGAACCGAACCCGGGACACTGGAGCTGTGAGACTGTGGCAGTAAACAGAACCGAACCCGGGTCACTGGAGCTGTGAGATTGTGGCAGTAAACAGAACCGAACCCGGGTCACTGGAGCTGTGAGACTGTGGCAGTAAACAGAACTGAACCCGGGTCACTGGAGCTGTGAGACTGTGGCAGTAAACAGAACCGAACCCGGGACACTGGAGCTGTGAGACTGTGGCAGTAAACAGAACTGAACCCGGGTCACTGGAGCTGTGAGACTGTGGCAGTAAACAGAACCGAACCCGGGTCACTGGAGCTGTGAGACTGTGGCAGTAAACAGAACCGAACCCAGGTCACTGGAGCTGTGAGACTGTGGCAGTAAACAGAACTGAACCCGGGTCACTGGAGCTGTGAGACTGTGGCAGTAAACAGAACCGAACCCAGGTCACTGAAGCTGTGAGACTGTGGCAGTAAACAGAACCGAACCCGGGACACTGGAGCTGTGAGACTGTGGCAGTAAACAGAACCGAACCCAGGTCACTGGAGCTGTGAGACTGTGGCAGTAAACAGAACCGAACCCAGGTCACTGGAGCTGTGAGACTGTGGCAGTAAACAGAACCGAACCCAGGTCACTGGAGCTGTGAGACTGTGGCAGTAAACAGAACTGAACCCGGGTCACTGGAGCTGTGAGACTGTGGCAGTAAACAGAACTGAACCCTGGTCACTGGAGCTGTGAGACTGTGGCAGTAAACAGAACCGAACCCGGGACACTGGAGCTGTGAGACTGTGGCAGTAAACAGAACTGAACCCGGGTCACTGGAGCTGTGAGACTGTGGCAGTAAACAGAACCGAACCCAGGTCAGTGAAGCTGTGAGACTGTGGCAGTAAATAGAACCGAACCCGGGACACTGGAGCTGTGAGACTGTGGCAGTTAACAGAACCGAACCCGGGTCACTGGAGCTGTGTGACTGTGGCAGTCCCCAGAACCGAACCCAGGTCACTGGAGCTGTGAGACTGTGGCAGTAAACAGAACTGAACCCGGGACACTGGAGCTGTGAGACTGTGGCAGTAAACAGAACTGAACCCGGGACACTGGAGCTGTGAGACTGTGGCAGTAAACAGAACCGAACCCGGGTCACTGGAGCTGTGAGACTGTGGCAGTAAACAGAACCGAACCCGGGACACTGGAGCTGTGAGACTGTGGCAGTAAACAGAACTGAACCCAGGTCACTGGAGCTGTGAGACTGTGGCAGTAAACAGAACCGAACCCGGGTCACTGGAGCTGTGAGACTGTGGCAGTAAACAGAACCGAACCCGGGACACTGGAGCTGTGAGACTGTGGCAGTAAACAGAACCGAACCCAGGTCACTGAAGCTGTGAGACTGTGGCAGTAAACAGAACCGAACCCGGGTCACTGGAGCTGTGAGACTGTGGCAGTAAACAGAACTGAACCCGGGACACTGGAGCTGTGAGACTGTGGCAGTAAACAGAACCGCACCCGGGTCACTGGAGCTGTGAGACTGTGGCAGTAAACAGAACCGAACCCAGGTCACTGGAGCTGTGAGACTGTGGCAGTAAACAGAACCGAACCCAGGTCACTGGAGCTGTGAGACTGTGGCAGTAAACAGAACCGAACCCAGGTCACTGGAGCGGTGAGACTGTGGCAGTAAACAGAACCGAACCCAGGTCACTGGAGCTGTGAGACTTTGGCAGTAAACAGAACTGAACCCAGGTCACTGGAGCTGTGAGACTGTGGCAGTAAACAGAACCGAACCCGGGTCACTGGAGCGGTGAGACTGTGGCAGTAAACAGAACCGAACCCAGGTCACTGGAGCTGTGAGACTGTGGCAGTAAACAGAACCGAACCCAGGTCACTGGAGCTGTGAGACTGAGGCAGTAAACAGAACTGAACCCGGGACACTGGAGCTGTGAGACTGTGGCAGTAAACAGAACCGAACCCGGGTCACTGGAGCTGTGAGACTGTGGCAGTAAACAGAACTGAACCCGGGACACTGGAGCTGTGAGGCTGTGGCAGTAAACAGAACCGAACCCAGGTCACTGGAGCTGTGAGACTGTGGCAGTAAACAGAACCGAACCCAGGTCACTGGAGCTGTGAGACTGTGGCAGTAAACAGAACCGAACCCAGGTCACTGGAGCTGTGAGACTGTGGCAGTAAACAGAACCGAACCTGGGTCACTGGAGCTGTGAGACTGTGACAGTGAACAGAACCGAACCCGGGACACTGGAGCTGTGAGGCTGTGGCAGTAAACAGAACTGAACCCAGGTCACTGGAGCTGTGAGACTGTGGCAGTAAACAGAACCGAACCCAGGTCACTGGAGCTGTGAGACTGTGGCAGTAAACAGAACCGAACCCGGGTCACTGGAGCTGTGAGACTGTGGCAGTAAACAGAACTGAACCCGGGTCACTGGAGCTGTGAGACTGTGGCAGTAAACAGAACCGAACCCGGGACACTGGAGCTGTGAGACTGTGGCAGTAAACAGAACCGAACCCAGTTCACTGAAGCTGTGAGACTGTGGCAGTAAACAGAACCGAACCCGGGTCACTGGAGCTGTGAGACTGTGGCAGTAAACAGAACCGAACCCAGTTCACTGAAGCTGTGAGACTGTGGCAGTAAACAGAACCGAACCCGGGTCACTGGAGCTGTGAGACTGTGGCAGTAAACGGAACCGAACCCGGGACACTGGAGCTGTGAAACTGTGGCAGTAAACAGAACCGAACCCGGGACACTGGAGCGGTGAGACTGTGACAGTAAACAGAACTGAACCCAGGTCACTGGAGCTGTGAGACTGTGGCAGTAAACAGAACTGAACCCGGGTCACTGGAGCTGTGAGACTGTGACAGTAAACAGAACCGAACCCAGGACACTGGAGCTGTGAGACTGTGACAGTAAACAGAACCGAACCCAGGTCACTGGAGCTGTGAGACTGTGACAGTAAACAGAACCGAACCCAGGTCACTGGAGCTGTGAGACTGTGGCAGTAAACAGAACCGAACCCAGGTCACCGGAGCTGTGAGACTGTGGCAGTAAACAGAACCGAACCCGGGTCACTGGAGCTGTGAGACTGTGGCAGTAAACAGAACCGAACCCAGGTCACTGGAGCTGTGAGACTGTGGCAGTAAACAGAACCGAACCCGGTCACTGGAGCTGTGAGACTGTGGCAGTAAACAGAACCGAATCCGGGTCACTGGAGCTGTGAGACTGTGGCAGTAAACAGAACCGAACCCGGGACACTGGAGCTGTGAGGCTGTGGCAGTAAACAGAACCGAACCCAGGTCACTGGAGCTGTGAGACTGTGGCAGTAAACAGAACCGAACCCGGGTCACTGGAGCGGTGAGACTGTGGCAGTAAACAGAACCGAACCCGGGACACTGGAGCTGTGAGACTGTGGCAGAAAACAGAACTGAACCCAGGTCACTGGAGCTGTGAGACTGTGGCAGTAAACAGAACCGAACCCAGGTCACTGAAGCTGTGAGACTGTGGCAGTAAACAGAACCGAACCCGGGTCACTGGAGCTGTGAGACTGTGGCAGTAAACAGAACCGAACCCGGGTCACTGGAGCTGTGAGACTGTGGCAGTAAACAGAACCGAACCCGGGTCACTGGAGCTGTGAGGCTGTGGCAGTAAACAGAACCGAACCCGGGTCACCGGAGCTGTGAGACTGTGGCAGTAAACAGAACCGAACCCGGGTCACTGGAGCTGTGAGACTGTGGCAGTAAACAGAACTGAACCCGGGTCACTGGAGCTGTGAGACTGTGGCATTAAACAGAACCGAACCCAGGTCACTGGAGCTGTGAGACTGTGGCAGGAAACAGAACCGAACCCAGGTCACCGGAGCTGTGAGACTGTGGCAGTAAACAGAACTGAACCCGGGACACTGGAGCTGTGAGACTGTGGCAGTAAACAGAACCGAACCCAGGTCACCGGAGCTGTGAGACTGTGGCAGTAAACAGAACTGAACCCGGGTCACTGGAGCTGTGAGACTGTGGCAGTAAACAGAACCGAACCCGGGTCACTGGAGCTGTGAGACTGTGGCAGTAAACAGAACTGAACCCGGGTCACTGGAGCTGTGAGACTGTGACAGTAAACAGAACCGAACCCAGGTCACTGGAGCTGTGAGACTGTGGCAGTAAACAGAACTGAACCCGGGTCACTGGAGCTGTGAGACTGTGGCAGTAAACAGAACCGAACCCAGGTCACTGGAGCTGTGAGACTGTGGCAGTAAACAGAACCGAACCCAGGTCACTGGAGCTGTGAGACTGTGGCAGTAAACAGAACCGAACCCGGGTCACTGGAGCTGTGAGACTGTGGCAGTAAACAGAACCGGACCCAGGTCACTGGAGCTGTGAGACTGTGGCAGTAAACAGAACCGAACCCGGGACACTGGAGCTGTGAGACTGTGGCAGTAAACAGAACCGGACCCAGGTCACTGGAGCTGTGAGACTGTGGCAGTAAACAGAACCGAACCCGGGACACTGGAGCTGTGAGACTGTGGCAGTAAACAGAACCTGACCCAGGTCACTGGAGCTGTGAGACTGTGGCAGTAAACAGAACCAAACCCAGGTCACTGGAGCTGTGAGGCTGTGGCAGAAAACAGAACCGAACCCAGGACACTGGAGCTGTGAGACTGTGGCAGTAAACAGAACCGAACCCGGGTCACTGGAGCTGTGAGACTGTGGCAGTAAACAGAACCGAACCCAGGTCACTGGAGCTGTGAGACTGTGGCAGAAAACAGAACCGAACCCAGGTCACCGGAGCTGTGAGACTGTGGCAGTAAACAGAACCGAACCCGGGTCACTGGAGCTGTGAGACTGTGGCAGTAAACAGAACCGAACCCAGGTCACTGGAGCTGTGAGACTGTGGCAGTAAACAGAACTGAACCCAGGACACTGGAGCTGTGAGACTGTGGCAGGAAACAGAACCGAACCCGGGTCACTGGAGCTGTGAGACTGTGGCAGTAAACAGAACCGAACCCGGGTCACTGGAGCTGTGAGACTGTGGCAGTAAACAGAACCGAACCCAGGTCACCGGAGCTGTGAGACTGTGGCAGTAAACAGAACCGAACCCAGGTCACTGGAGCGGTGAGACTGTGGCAGTAAACAGAACCGAACCTGGGTCACTGGAGCTGTGAGACTGTGGCAGTAAACAGAACCGAACCCAGGTCACTGGAGCTGTGAGACTGTGGCAGTAAACAGAACCGAACCCAGGACACTGGAGCTGTGAGACTGTGGCAGTAAACAGAACCGAACCCGGGTCACTGGAGCTGTGAGACTGTGGCAGTAAACAGAACCGAACCCAGGTCACTGGAGCTGTGAGACTGTGGCAGTAAACAGAACCGAACCCAGTTCACTGAAGCTGTGAGACTGTGGCAGTAAACAGAACCGAACCCGGGTCACCGGAGCTGTGAGACTGTGGCAGTAAACAGAACCGAACCCAGTTCACTGAAGCTGTGAGACTGTGGCAGTAAACAGAACCGAACCCGGGTCACTGGAGCTGTGAGACTGTGGCAGTAAACAGAAACGAACCCGGGACACTGGAGCTGTGAGACTGTGGCAGTAAACAGAACCGAACCCAGGTCACTGGAGCTGTGAGACTGTGGCAGTAAACAGAACCGAACCCGGGACACTGGAGCGGTGAGACTGTGACAGTAAACAGAACTGAACCCGGGTCACTGGAGCTGTGAGACTGTGACAGTGAACAGAACTGAACCCAGGTCACTGGAGCTGTGAGACTGTGGCAGTAAACAGAACTGAACCCGGGTCACTGGAGCGGTGAGACTGTGGCAGTAAACAGAACTGAACCCGGGTCACTGGAGCTGTGAGACTGTGGCAGTAAACAGAACCGAACCCAGGTCACTGGAGCTGTGAGACTGTGGCAGTAAACAGAACCGAACCCAGGTCACTGGAGCTGTGAGACTGTGGCAGTAAACAGAACCGAACCCGGGACACTGGAGCTGTGAGACTGTGGCAGTAAACAGAACTGAACCCGGGTCACTGGAGCTGTGAGACTGTGGCAGTAAACAGAACTGAACCCGGGTCACTGGAGCTGTGAGACTGTGGCAGTAAACAGAACCGAACCCAGGTCACTGGAGCTGTGAGACTGTGGCAGTAAACAGAACTGAACCCAGGTCACTGGAGCTGTGAGACTGTGGCAGTAAACAGAACTGAACCCGGGTCACTGGAGCTGTGAGACTGTGGCAGTAAACAGAACCGAACCAGGTCACTGGAGCTGTGAGACTGTGGCAGTAAACAGAACCGAACCCGGGACACTGGAGCTGTGAGACTGTGGCAGTAAACAGAACTGAACCCAGGTCACTGGAGCTGTGAGACTGTGGAAGTAAACAGAACTGAACCCGGGTCACTGGAGCTGTGAGACTGTGGCAGTAAACAGAACCGAACCTGGGTCACTGGAGCTGTGAGACTGTGGCAGTAAACAGAACCGAACCCGGGTCACTGGAGCTGTGAGACTGTGGCAGTAAACAGAACCGAACCCGGGACACTGGAGCTGTGAGACTGTGGCAGTAAACAGAACCGAACCCGGGTCACTGGAGCTGTGAGACTGTGGCAGTAAACAGAACCGAACCCAGGTCACTGGAGCTGTGAGACTGTGGCAGTAAACAGAACCGAACCCAGGTCACTGGAGCTGTGAGACTGTGGCAGTAAACAGAACCGAACCCAGGTCACTGGAGCTGTGAGACTGTGGCAGTAAACATAACCGAACCCGGGACACTGGAGCTGTGAGACTGTGGCAGTAAACAGAACCGAATCCGGGACACTGGAGCTGTGAGACTGTGGCAGTAAACAGAACCGAACCCAGGTCACTGGAGCTGTGAGACTGTGGCAGTAAACAGAACCGAACCCAGGTCACTGGAGCTGTGAGACTGTGGCAGTAAACATAACCGAACCCGGGACACTGGAGCTGTGAGACTGTGGCAGTAAACAGAACCGAATCCGGGACACTGGAGCTGTGAGACTGTGGCAGTAAACAGAACCGAACCCAGGTCACTGGAGCTGTGAGACTGTGACACTAAACAGAACCGAACCCGGGTCACTGGAGCTGTGAGACTGTGGCAGTAAACAGAACCGAACCCAGGTCACTGGAGCTGTGAGACTGTGGCAGTAAACAGAACCGAACCCAGCTCACTGGAGCTGTGAGACTGTGGCAGTAAACAGAACCGAACCCAGCTCACTGGAGCTGTGAGACTGTGGCAGTAAACAGAACCGAACCCAGGTCACTGGAGCTGTGAGACTGTGGCAGTGAACAGAACTGAACCCAGGTCACTGGAGCTGTGAGACTGTGGCAGTAAACAGAACCGAACCCAGGTCACTGGAGCTGTGAGACTGTGGCAGTAAACAGAACCAAACCCAGGACACTGGAGCTGTGAGACTGTGGCAGTAAACAGAACCGAACCCGGGTCACTGGAGCTGTGAGACTGTGGCAGTAAACAGAACTGAACCCAGGTCACCGGAGCTGTGAGACTGTGGCAGTAAACAGAACTGAACCCGGGACACTGGAGCTGTGAGACTGTGGCAGTAAACAGAACTGAACCCGGGTCACTGGAGCTGTGAGACTGTGGCATTAAACAGAACCGAACCCAGGTCACTGGAGCTGTGAGACTGTGGCAGGAAACAGAACCGAACCCAGGTCACCGGAGCTGTGAGACTGTGGCAGTAAACAGAACTGAACCCGGGACACTGGAGCTGTGAGACTGTGGCAGTAAACAGAACCGAACCCAGGTCACCGGAGCTGTGAGACTGTGGCAGTAAACAGAACTGAACCCGGGTCACTGGAGCTGTGAGACTGTGGCAGTAAACAGAACCGAACCCAGGTCACCGGAGCTGTGAGACTGTGGCAGTAAACAGAACTGAACCCGGGACACTGGAGCTGTGAGACTGTGGCAGTAAACAGAACCGAACCCAGGTCACCGGAGCTGTGAGACTGTGGCAGTAAACAGAACTGAACCCGGGTCACTGGAGCTGTGAGACTGTGGCAGTAAACAGAACTGAACCCGGGTCACTGGAGCTGTGAGACTGTGGCAGTAAACAGAACCGAACCCAGGACACTGGAGCTGTGAGACTGTGGCAGTAAACAGAACTGAACCCGGGACACTGGAGCTGTGAGACTGTGGCAGTAAACAGAACCGAACCCAGGTCACCGGAGCTGTGAGACTGTGGCAGTAAACAGAACTGAACCCGGGACACTGGAGCTGTGAGACTGTGGCAGTAAACAGAACCGAACCCAGGTCACTGGAGCTGTGAGACTGGGGCAGTAAACAGAACTGAACCCGGGACACTGGAGCTGTGAGACTGTGGCAGTAAACAGAACTGAACCCAGGACACTGGAGCTGTGAGACTGTGGCAGTAAACAGAACTGAACCCGGGACACTGGAGCTGTGAGACTGTGGCAGTAAACAGAACCGAACCCAGGTCACCGGAGCTGTGAGACTGTGGCAGTAAACAGAACTGAACCCAGGACACTGGAGCTGTGAGACTGTGGCAGTAAACAGAACTGAACCCGGGACACTGGAGCTGTGAGACTGTGGCAGTAAACAGAACCGAACCCAGGTCACCGGAGCTGTGAGACTGTGGCAGTAAACAGAACTGAACCCGGGACACTGGAGCTGTGAGACTGTGGCAGTAAACAGAACCGAATCCAGGTCACTGGAGCTGTGAGACTGTGGCAGTAAACAGAACCGAACCCAGGACACTGGAGCTGTGAGACTGTGGCAGTAAACAGAACTGAACCCGGGTCACTGGAGCTGTGAGACTGTGGCAGTAAACAGAACCGAACCCAGGACACTGGAGCTGTGAGACTGTGGCAGTAAACAGAACCGAACCCGGGTCACTGGAGCTGTGAGACTGTGGCAGTAAACAGAACTGAACCCAGGTCACCGGAGCTGTGAGACTGTGGCAGTAAACAGAACTGAACCCGGGTCACTGGAGCTGTGAGACTGTGGCAGTAAACAGAACCGAACCCAGGACACTGGAGCTGTGAGACTGTGGCAGTAAACAGAACCGAACCCGGGTCACTGGAGCTGTGAGACTGTGGCAGTAAACAGAACCGAACCCAGGTCACTGGAGCTGTGAGACTGTGGCAGTAAACAGAACCGAACCCAGCTCACTGGAGCTGTGAGACTGTGGCAGTAAACAGAACCGAACCCAGCTCACTGGAGCTGTGAGACTGTGGCAGTAAACAGAACCGAACCCAGGTCACTGGAGCTGTGAGACTGTGGCAGTGAACAGAACTGAACCCAGGTCACTGGAGCTGTGAGACTGTGGCAGTAAACAGAACCGAACCCAGGTCACTGGAGCTGTGAGACTGTGGCAGTAAACAGAACTGAACCCGGGTCACTGGAGCTGTGAGACTGTGGCAGTAAACAGAACTGAACCCAGGTCACTGGAGCTGTGAGACTGTGGCAGTAAACAGAACTGAACCCAGGTCACCGGAGCTGTGAGACTGTGGCAGTAAACAGAACTGAACCCGGGACACTGGAGCTGTGAGACTGTGGCAGTAAACAGAACTGAACCCGGGTCACTGGAGCTGTGAGACTGTGGCATTAAACAGAACCGAACCCAGGTCACTGGAGCTGTGAGACTGTGGCAGGAAACAGAACCGAACCCAGGTCACCGGAGCTGTGAGACTGTGGCAGTAAACAGAACTGAACCCGGGACACTGGAGCTGTGAGACTGTGGCAGTAAACAGAACCGAACCCAGGTCACCGGAGCTGTGAGACTGTGGCAGTAAACAGAACTGAACCCGGGACACTGGAGCTGTGAGACTGTGGCAGTAAACAGAACCGAACCCGGGTCACTGGAGCTGTGAGACTGTGGCAGTAAACAGAACTGAACCCGGGTCACTGGAGCTGTGAGACTGTGGCAGTAAACAGAACCGAACCCAGGTCACTGGAGCTGTGAGGCTGTGGCAGTAAACAGAACCGAACCCAGGTCACTGGAGCTGTGAGACTGTGGCAGAAAACAGAACCGAACCCAGGTCACCGGAGCTGTGAGACTGTGGCAGTAAACAGAACTGAACCCGGGTCACCGGAGCTGTGAGACTGTGGCAGTAAACAGAACCGGACCCAGGTCACTGGAGCTGTGAGACTGTGGCAGTAAACAGAACCGAACCCGGGACACTGGAGCTGTGAGACTGTGGCAGTAAACAGAACCTGACCCAGGTCACTGGAGCTGTGAGACTGTGGCAGTAAACAGAACCGAACCCAGGTCACTGGAGCTGTGAGGCTGTGGCAGTAAACAGAACCGAACCCAGGTCACTGGAGCTGTGAGACTGTGGCAGAAAACAGAACCGAACCCAGGTCACCGGAGCTGTGAGACTGTGGCAGTAAACAGAACCGAACCCAGGTCACTGGAGCTGTGAGACTGTGGCAGTAAACAGAACCGAACCCAGGTCACTGGAGCTGTGAGACTGTGGCAGTAAACAGAACTGAACCCAGGACACTGGAGCTGTGAGACTGTGGCAGTAAACAGAACCGAACCCAGGTCACTGGAGCTGTGAGACTGTGGCAGTAAACAGAACCGAACCCGGGTCACTGGAGCTGTGAGACTGTGGCAGTAAACAGAACCGAACCCGGGACACTGGAGCTGTGAGACTGTGGCAGTAAACAGAACCGAACCCAGGTCACTGGAGCTGTGAGACTGTGGCAGTAAACAGAACCGAACCCAGGTCACCGGAGCTGTGAGACTGTGGCAGTAAACAGAACTGAACCCGGGTCACCGGAGCTGTGAGACTGTGGCAGTAAACAGAACCGGACCCAGGTCACTGGAGCTGTGAGACTGTGGCAGTAAACAGAACCGAACCCGGGACACTGGAGCTGTGAGACTGTGGCAGTAAACAGAACCTGACCCAGGTCACTGGAGCTGTGAGACTGTGGCAGTAAACAGAACCGAACCCAGGTCACTGGAGCTGTGAGACTGTGGCAGTAAACAGAACTGAACCCGGGTCACTGGAGCTGTGAGACTGTGGCAGTAAACAGAACTGAACCCAGGTCACTGGAGCTGTGAGACTGTGGCAGTAAACAGAACTGAACCCAGGTCACCGGAGCTGTGAGACTGTGGCAGTAAACAGAACTGAACCCGGGACACTGGAGCTGTGAGACTGTGGCAGTAAACAGAACTGAACCCGGGTCACTGGAGCTGTGAGACTGTGGCATTAAACAGAACCGAACCCAGGTCACTGGAGCTGTGAGACTGTGGCAGGAAACAGAACCGAACCCAGGTCACCGGAGCTGTGAGACTGTGGCAGTAAACAGAACTGAACCCGGGACACTGGAGCTGTGAGACTGTGGCAGTAAACAGAACCGAACCCAGGTCACCGGAGCTGTGAGACTGTGGCAGTAAACAGAACTGAACCCGGGTCACTGGAGCTGTGAGACTGTGGCAGTAAACAGAACCGAACCCGGGTCACTGGAGCTGTGAGACTGTGGCAGTAAACAGAACTGAACCCGGGTCACTGGAGCTGTGAGACTGTGGCAGTAAACAGAACCGAACCCAGGTCACTGGAGCTGTGAGGCTGTGGCAGTAAACAGAACCGAACCCAGGTCACTGGAGCTGTGAGACTGTGGCAGAAAACAGAACCGAACCCAGGTCACCGGAGCTGTGAGACTGTGGCAGTAAACAGAACTGAACCCGGGTCACCGGAGCTGTGAGACTGTGGCAGTAAACAGAACCGGACCCAGGTCACTGGAGCTGTGAGACTGTGGCAGTAAACAGAACCGAACCCGGGACACTGGAGCTGTGAGACTGTGGCAGTAAACAGAACCTGACCCAGGTCACTGGAGCTGTGAGACTGTGGCAGTAAACAGAACCGAACCCAGGTCACTGGAGCTGTGAGGCTGTGGCAGTAAACAGAACCGAACCCAGGTCACTGGAGCTGTGAGACTGTGGCAGAAAACAGAACCGAACCCAGGTCACCGGAGCTGTGAGACTGTGGCAGTAAACAGAACCGAACCCAGGTCACTGGAGCTGTGAGACTGTGGCAGTAAACAGAACCGAACCCAGGTCACTGGAGCTGTGAGACTGTGGCAGTAAACAGAACTGAACCCAGGACACTGGAGCTGTGAGACTGTGGCAGTAAACAGAACCGAACCCAGGTCACTGGAGCTGTGAGACTGTGGCAGTAAACAGAACCGAACCCGGGTCACTGGAGCTGTGAGACTGTGGCAGTAAACAGAACCGAACCCGGGACACTGGAGCTGTGAGGCTGTGGCAGTAAACAGAACCGAACCCAGGTCACCGGAGCTGTGAGACTGTGGCAGTAAACAGAACCGAACCCAGGTCACTGGAGCTGTGAGACTGTGGCAGTAAACAGAACCGAACCCGGGTCACTGGAGCTGTGAGACTGTGGCAGTAAACAGAACTGAACCCGGGTCACTGGAGCTGTGAGACTGTGGCAGTAAACAGAACCGAACCCAGGTCACTGGAGCTGTGAGACTGTGGCAGTAAACAGAACTGAACCCGGGTCACTGGAGCTGTGAGACTGTGGCAGTAAACAGAACAGAACCCAGTTCACTGGAGCTGTGAGACTGTGGCAGTAAACAGAACCGAACCCAGGTCACTGGAGCTGTGAGACTGTGGCAGTAAACAGAACCGAACCCAGTTCACTGAAGCTGTGAGACTGTGGCAGTAAACAGAACCGAACCAGGGACACTGGAGCTGTGAGACTGTGGCAGTAAACAGAACCGAACCCAGGTCACTGGAGCTGTGAGACTGTGGCAGTAAACAGAACAGAACCCAGTTCACTGGAGCTGTGAGACTGTGGCAGTAAACAGAACCGAACCCAGGTCACTGGAGCTGTGAGACTGTGGCAGTAAACAGAACCGAACCCAGTTCACTGAAGCTGTGAGACTGTGGCAGTAAACAGAACCGAACCCGGGTCACTGGAGCTGTGAGACTGTGGCAGTAAACAGAACCGAACCCGGGTCACTGGAGCTGTGAGACTGTGGCAGTAAACAGAACCGAACCCAGGTCACTGGAGCTGTGAGACTGTGGCAGTAAACAGAACCGAACCCGGGACACTGGAGCGGTGAGGCTGTGGCAGTAAACAGAACTGAACCCGGGTCACTGGAGCTGTGAGACTGTGGCAGTAAACAGAACCGAACCCAGGACACTGGAGCTGTGAGACTGTGGCAGTAAACAGAACCGAACCCGGGACACTGGAGCTGTGAGACTGTGGCAGTAAACAGAACCGAACCCGGGTCACTGGAGCTGTGAGACTGTGGCAGTAAACAGAACCGAACCCAGGTCACTGGAGCTGTGAGACTGTGGCAGTAAACAGAACAGAACCCAGTTCACTGGAGCTGTGAGACTGTGGCAGTAAACAGAACCGAACCCGGGTCACTGGAGCTGTGAGACTGTGGCAGTAAACAGAACCGAACCCAGGTCACTGGAGCTGTGAGACTGTGGCAGTAAACAGAACAGAACCCAGTTCACTGGAGCTGTGAGACTGTGGCAGTAAACAGAACCGAACCCAGGTCACTGGAGCTGTGAGACTGTGGCAGTAAACAGAACCGAACCCAGTTCACTGAAGCTGTGAGACTGTGGCAGTAAACAGAACCGAACCCGGGTCACTGGAGCTGTGAGACTGTGGCAGTAAACAGAACCGAACCCGGGACACTGGAGCTGTGAGACTGTGGCAGTAAACAGAACCGAACCCAGGTCACTGGAGCTGTGAGACTGTGGCAGTAAACAGAACCGAACCCGGGACACTGGAGCGGTGAGACTGTGACAGTGAACAGAACTGAACCCAGGTCACTGGAGCTGTGAGACTGTGACAGTGAACAGAACTGAACCCAGGTCACTGGAGCTGTGAGACTGTGGCAGTAAACAGAACTGAACCCGGGTCACTGGAGCTGTGAGACTGTGACAGTGAACAGAACTGAACCCAGGTCACTGGAGCTGTGAGACTGTGGCAGTAAACAGAACTGAACCCGGGTCACTGGAGCTGTGAGACTGTGGCAGTAAACAGAACTGAATCCGGGTCACTGGAGCTGTGAGACTGTGGCAGTAAACAGAACCGAACCCAGGTCACTGGAGCTGTGAGACTGTGGCAGTAAACAGAACCGAACCCAGGTCACTGGAGCTGTGAGACTGTGGCAGTAAACAGAACCGAACCCGGGACACTGGAGCTGTGAGACTGTGGCAGTAAACAGAACTGAACCCGGGTCACTGGAGCTGTGAGACTGTGGCAGTAAACAGAACCGAACCCAGGTCACTGGAGCTGTGAGACTGTGGCAGTAAACAGAACCGAACCCGGGACACTGGAGCTGTGAGACTGTGGCAGTAAACAGAACCGAACCCGGGACACTGGAGCTGTGAGACTGTGGCAGTAAACAGAACCGAACCCGGGTCACTGGAGCTGTGAGACTGTGGCAGTAAACAGAACCGAACCCAGGTCACTGGAGCTGTGAGACTGTGGCAGTAAACAGAACCGAACCCAGGTCACTGGAGCTGTGAGACTGTGGCAGTAAACAGAACCGAACCCAGGTCACTGGAGCTGTGAGACTGTGGCAGTAAACATAACCGAACCCGGGACACTGGAGCTGTGAGACTGTGGCAGTAAACAGAACCGAACCCGGGACACTGGAGCTGTGAGACTGTGGCAGTAAACAGAACCGAACCCAGGTCACTGGAGCGGTGAGACTGTGGCAGTAAACAGAACCGAACCCAGGTCACTGGAGCTGTGAGACTGTGACACTAAACAGAACCGAACCCGGGTCACTGGAGCTGTGAGACTGTGGCAGTAAACAGAACCGAACCCAGGTCACTGGAGCTGTGAGACTGTGGCAGTAAACAGAACCGAACCCAGCTCACTGGAGCAGTGAGACTGTGGCAGTAAACAGAACCGAACCCAGCTCACTGGAGCTGTGAGACTGTGGCAGTAAACAGAACCGAACCCAGGTCACTGGAGCTGTGAGACTGTGGCAGTAAACAGAACCGAACCCAGGTCACTGGAGCTGTGAGACTGTGGCAGTAAACAGAACCGAACCCAGGTCACTGGAGCTGTGAGACTGTGGCAGTAAACAGAACCGAACCCGGGTCACTGGAGCTGTGAGACTGTGGCAGTAAACAGAACTGAACCCAGGTCACTGGAGCTGTGAGACTGTGGCAGTAAACAGAACTGAACCCAGGTCACCGGAGCTGTGAGACTGTGGCAGTAAACAGAACCGAACCCGGGACACTGGAGCGGTGAGACTGTGGCAGTAAACAGAACCGAACCCAGGTCACCGGAGCTGTGAGACTGTGGCAGTAAACAGAACCGAACCCGGGACACTGGAGCGGTGAGACTGTGGCAGTAAACAGAACCGAACCCGGGACACTGGAGCTGTGAGACTGTGGCAGTAAACAGAACCGAACCCGGGACACTGGAGCTGTGAGACTGTGGCAGTAAACAGAACCGAACCCGGGTCACTGGAGCTGTGAGACTGTGGCAGTAAACAGAAACGAACCCAGGTCACTGGAGCTGTGAGACTGTGGCAGTAAAGAGAACCGAACCCGGGTCACTGGAGCTGTGAGACTGTGGCAGTAAACAGAACCGAACCCAGGTCACTGGAGCTGTGAGACTGTGGCAGTAAACAGAACGGAACCCAGGTCACTGGAGCTGTGAGACTGTGGCAGTAAACAGAACCGAACCCGGGACACTGGAGCTGTGAGACTGTGGCAGTAAACAGAACCGAACCCGGGTCACTGGAGCTGTGAGACTGTGGCAGTAAACAGAACTGAACCCAGGTCACTGGAGCTGTGAGACTGTGGCAGTAAACAGAACTGAACCCAGGTCACCGGAGCTGTGAGACTGTGGCAGTAAACAGAACCGAACCCGGGACACTGGAGCTGTGAGACTGTGGCAGTAAACAGAACCGGACCCAGGTCACTGGAGCTGTGAGACTGTGGCAGTAAACAGAACCGAACCCAGGTCACTGGAGCTGTGAGACTGTGGCAGTAAACAGAACCGAACCCGGGTCACTGGAGCTGTGAGACTGTGGCAGTAAACAGAACCGAACCCAGGTCACTGGAGCTGTGAGACTGTGGCAGTAAACAGAACCGAACCCGGGTCACTGGAGCTGTGAGACTGTGGCAGTAAACAGAACTGAACCCGGGTCACTGGAGCTGTGAGACTGTGGCAGTAAACAGAACCGAACCCAGGTCACTGGAGCTGTGAGACTGTGGCAGTAAACAGAACTGAACCCGGGTCACTGGAGCTGTGAGACTGTGGCAGTAAACAGAACCGAACCCAGTTCACTGAAGCTGTGAGACTGTGGCAGTAAACAGAACCGAACCCGGGTCACTGGAGCTGTGAGACTGTGGCAGTAAACAGAACCGAACCCAGTTCACTGAAGCTGTGAGACTGTGGCAGTAAACAGAACCGAACCCGGGTCACTGGAGCTGTGAGACTGTGGCAGTAAACAGAACCGAACCCGGGACACTGGAGCTGTGAGACTGTGGCAGTAAACAGAACCGAACCCGGGACACTGGAGCGGTGAGACTGTGACAGTAAACAGAACTGAACCCAGGTCACTGGAGCTGTGAGACTGTGGCAGTAAACAGAACCGAGCCCAGTTCACTGAAGCTGTGAGACTGTGGCAGTAAACAGAACCGAACCCGGGTCACTGGAGCTGTGAGACTGTGGCAGTAAACAGAACCGAACCCGGGACACTGGAGCTGTGAGACTGTGGCAGTAAACAGAACCGAACCCGGGACACTGGAGCTGTGAGACTGTGACAGTAAACAGAACCGAACCCAGGTCACTGGAGCTGTGAGACTGTGGCAGTAAACAGAACCGAACCCGGGACACTGGAGCGGTGAGACTGTGACAGTAAACAGAACTGAACCCAGGTCACTGGAGCTGTGAGACTGTGGCAGTAAACAGAACTGAACCCGGGTCACTGGAGCTGTGAGACTGTGGCAGTAAACAGAACCGAACCCAGGTCACTGGAGCTGTGAGACTGTGGCAGTAAACAGAACCGAACCCGGGACACTGGAGCGGTGAGACTGTGGCAGTAAACAGAACCGAACCCAGGTCACTGGAGCTGTGAGACTGTGGCAGTAAACAGAACCGAACCCAGGTCACTGGAGCTGTGAGACTGTGGCAGTAAACAGAACCGAACCCGGGACACTGGAGCTGTGAGACTGTGGCAGTAAACAGAACTGAACCCGGGTCACTGGAGCTGTGAGACTGTGGCAGTAAACAGAACCGAACCCAGGTCACTGGAGCTGTGAGACTGTGGCAGTAAACAGAACCGAACCCGGGACACTGGAGCTGTGAGACTGTGGCAGTAAACAGAACCGAACCCGGGTCACTGGAGCTGTGAGACTGTGGCAGTAAACAGAACCGAACCCAGGTCACTGGAGCTGTGAGACTGTGGCAGTAAACAGAACCGAACCCAGGTCACTGGAGCTGTGAGACTGTGGCAGTAAACATAACCGAACCCGGGACACTGGAGCTGTGAGACTGTGGCAGTAAACAGAACCGAACCCAGCTCACTGGAGCTGTGAGACTGTGGCAGTAAACAGAACCGAACCCAGGTCACTGGAGCTGTGAGACTGTGGCAGTAAACAGAACTGAACCCAGGTCACTGGAGCTGTGAGACTGTGGCAGTAAACAGAACCGAACCCAGGTCACTGGAGCTGTGAGACTGTGGCAGTAAACAGAACCGAACCCGGGTCACTGGAGCTGTGAGACTGTGGCAGTAAACAGAACTGAACCCAGGTCACCGGAGCTGTGAGACTGTGGCAGTAAACAGAACCGAACCCGGGTCACCGGAGCTGTGAGAGTGTGGCAGTAAACAGAACCGAACCCGGGACACTGGAGCTGTGAGACTGTGGCAGTAAACAGAACCGGACCCAGGTCACTGGAGCTGTGAGACTGTGGCAGTAAACAGAACCGGACCCAGGTCACTGCAGCTGTGAGACTGTGGCAGTAAACAGAACCGGACCCAGGTCACTGGAGCTGTGAGACTGTGGCAGTAAACAGAACCGAACCCGGGTCACTGGAGCTGTGAGACTGTGGCAGTAAACAGAACCGAACCCGGGACACTGGAGCTGTGAGACTGTGGCAGTAAACAGAACCGGACCCAGGTCACTGGAGCTGTGAGACTGTGGCAGTAAACAGAACCGAACCCAGGTCACTGGAGCTGTGAGACTGTGGCAGTAAACAGAACTGAACCCAGGTCACCGGAGCTGTGAGACTGTGGCAGTAAACAGAACCGAACCCGGGTCACCGGAGCTGTGAGAGTGTGGCAGTAAACAGAACCGAACCCGGGACACTGGAGCTGTGAGACTGTGGCAGTAAACAGAACCGGACCCAGGTCACTGGAGCTGTGAGACTGTGGCAGTAAACAGAACCGGACCCAGGTCACTGCAGCTGTGAGACTGTGGCAGTAAACAGAACCGGACCCAGGTCACTGGAGCTGTGAGACTGTGGCAGTAAACAGAACCGAACCCGGGTCACTGGAGCTGTGAGACTGTGGCAGTAAACAGAACTGAACCCGGGTCACCGGAGCTGTGAGACTGTGGCAGTAAACAGAACCGAACCCGGGTCACCGGAGCTGTGAGAGTGTGGCAGTAAACAGAACCGAACCCGGGACACTGGAGCTGTGAGACTGTGGCAGTAAACAGAACCGAACCCAGGTCACTGGAGCTGTGAGACTGTGGCAGTAAACAGAACTGAACCCGGGTCACTGGAGCTGTGAGACTGTGGCAGTAAACAGAACTGAACCCGGGTCACTGGAGCTGTGAGACTGTGGCAGTAAACAGAACCGAACCCAGGTCACTGGAGCTGTGAGACTGTGGCAGGAAACAGAACCGAACCCAGGTCACCGGAGCTGTGAGACTGTGGCAGTAAACAGAACCGAACCCAGGTCACCGGAGCTGTGAGACTGTGGCAGTAAACAGAACTGAACCCGGGTCACTGGAGCTGTGAGACTGTGGCAGTAAACAGAACCGAACCCGGGTCACTGGAGCTGTGAGACTGTGGCAGTAAACAGAACTGAACCCGGGTCACTGGAGCTGTGAGACTGTGGCAGTAAACAGAACCGAACCCAGGTCACTGGAGCTGTGAGACTGTGGCAGTAAACAGAACCGAACCCAGGTCACTGGAGCTGTGAGACTGTGGCAGTAAACAGAACCGAACCCGGGACACTGGAGCTGTGAGACTGTGGCAGTAAACAGAACCGGACCCAGGTCACTGGAGCTGTGAGACTGTGGCAGTAAACAGAACCGAACCCGGGACACTGGAGCTGTGAGACTGTGGCAGTAAACAGAACCGGACCCAGGTCACTGGAGCTGTGAGACTGTGGCAGTAAACAGAACCGAACCCAGGTCACTGGAGCTGTGAGGCTGTGGCAGTAAACAGAACCGAACCCAGGTCACCGGAGCTGTGAGACTGTGGCAGTAAACAGAACCGAACCCGGGTCACTGGAGCTGTGAGACTGTGGCAGTAAACAGAACTGAACCCGGGTCACTGGAGCTGTGAGACTGTGGCAGTAAACAGAAACGAACCCAGGTCACTGGAGCTGTGAGACTGTGGCAGTAAACAGAACCGAACCCAGGTCACTGGAGCTGTGAGACTGTGGCAGTAAACAGAACCGAACCCAGGTCACTGGAGCTGTGAGACTGTGGCAGTAAACAGAACCGAACCCGGGTCACTGGAGCTGTGAGACTGTGGCAGTAAACAGAACCGAACCCAGGTCACTGGAGCTGTGAGACTGTGGCAGTAAACAGAACCGAACCCAGGTCACTGGAGCTGTGAGACTGTGGCAGTAAACAGAACCGAACCCGGGACACTGGAGCTGTGAGACTGTGGCAGTAAACAGAACCGAACCCGGGTCACTGGAGCTGTGAGACTGTGGCAGTAAACAGAACCGAACCCGGGACACTGGAGCTGTGAGACTGTGGCAGTAAACAGAACTGAACCCGGGTCACTGGAGCTGTGAGACTGTGGCAGTAAACAGAACCGAACCCAGGTCACTGGAGCTGTGAGACTGTGGCAGTAAACAGAACCGAACCCGGGACACTGGAGCTGTGAGACTGTGGCAGTAAACAGAACCGAACCCGGGACACTGGAGCTGTGAGACTGTGGCAGTAAACAGAACCGAACCCGGGTCACTGGAGCTGTGAGACTGTGGCAGTAAACAGAACCGAACCCAGGTCACTGGAGCTGTGAGACTGTGGCAGTAAACAGAACCGAACCCAGGTCACTGGAGCTGTGAGACTGTGGCAGTAAACAGAACCGAACCCAGGTCACTGGAGCTGTGAGACTGTGGCAGTAAACATAACCGAACCCGGGACACTGGAGCTGTGAGACTGTGGCAGTAAACAGAACCGAATCCGGGACACTGGAGCTGTGAGACTGTGGCATTAAACAGATCCGAACCCAGGTCACTGGAGCGGTGAGACTGTGGCAGTAAACAGAACCGAACCCAGGTCACTGGAGCTGTGAGACTGTGACACTAAACAGAACCGAACCCGGGTCACTGGAGCTGTGAGACTGTGACAGTAAACAGAACCGAACCCGGGACACTGGAGCTGTGAGACTGTGACACTAAACAGAACCGAACCCGGGTCACTGGAGCTGTGAGACTGTGACAGTAAACAGAACCGAACCCAGCTCACTGGAGCTGTGAGACTGTGGCAGTAAACAGAACCGAACCCAGCTCACTGGAGCTGTGAGACTGTGGCAGTAAACAGAACCGAACCCAGCTCACTGGAGCTGTGAGACTGTGGCAGTAAACAGAACCGAACCCAGCTCACTGGAGCTGTGAGACTGTGGCAGTAAACAGAACCGAACCCAGCTCACTGGAGCTGTGAGACTGTGGCAGTAAACAGAACCGAACCCAGCTCACTGGAGCTGTGAGACTGTGGCAGTAAACAGAACCGAACCCAGGTCACTGGTGCTGTGAGACTGTGGCAGTAAACAGAACCGAACCCAGGTCACTGGAGCTGTGAGACTGTGGCAGTAAACAGAACAGGACCCAGGTCACTGGAGCTGTGAGACTGTGGCAGTAAACAGAACCGAACCCGGGACACTGGAGCTGTGAGACTGTGGCAGTAAACAGAACCGAACCCGGGTCACTGGAGCTGTGAGACTGTGGCAGTAAACAGAACCGAACCCGGGACACTGGAGCTGTGAGACTGTGGCAGTAAACAGAACCGAACCCAGGTCACTGGAGCTGTGAGGCTGCGGCAGTAAACAGAACCGAACCCGGGACACTGGAGCTGTGAGACTGTGGCAGTAAACAGAACCGAACCCGGGTCACTGGAGCTGTGAGACTGTGGCAGTAAACAGAACCGAACCCAGGTCACTGGAGCTGTGAGACTGTGACAGTAAACAGAACCGAACCCAGGACACTGGAGCTGTGAGACTGTGACAGTAAACAGAACCGAACCCAGGTCACCGGAGCTGTGAGACTGTGGCAGTAAACAGAACCGAACCCGGGTCACTGGAGCTGTGAGACTGTGGCAGTAAACAGAACCGAACCCGGGTCACTGGAGCTGTGAGGCTGTGGCAGTAAACAGAACCGAACCCGGGTCACTGGAGCTGTGAGACTGTGGCAGTAAACAGAACCGAACCCAGGTCACTGGAGCTGTGAGACTGTGGCAGTAAACAGAACCGAACCCGGTCACTGGAGCTGTGAGACTGTGGCAGTAAACAGAACCGAACCCGGGTCACTGGAGCTGTGAGACTGTGGCAGTAAACAGAACCGAACCCAGGTCACTGGAGCTGTGAGACTGTGGCAGTAAACAGAACCGAACCCGGTCACTGGAGCTGTGAGACTGTGGCAGTAAACAGAACCGAATCCGGGTCACTGGAGCTGTGAGACTGTGGCAGTAAACAGAACCGAACCCAGGTCACTGGAGCGGTGAGACTGTGGCAGTAAACAGAACCGAACCCAGGACACTGGAGCTGTGAGGCTGTGGCAGTAAACAGAACCGAACCCGGGTCACTGGAGCTGTGAGACTGTGGCAGTAAACAGAACTGAACCCAGGTCACTGGAGCTGTGAGACTGTGGCAGTAAACAGAACTGAACCCAGGACACTGGAGCTGTGAGGCTGTGGCAGTAAACAGAACCGAACCCGGGTCACTGGAGCTGTGAGACTGTGGCAGTAAACAGAACTGAACCCAGGTCACTGGAGCTGTGAGACTGTGGCAGTAAACAGAACCGAACCCGGGTCACTGGAGCTGTGAGGCTGTGGCAGTAAACAGAACCGAACCCGGGTCACTGGAGCTGTGAGACTGTGGCAGTAAACAGAACTGAACCCGGGTCACTGGAGCTGTGAGACTGTGGCAGTAAACAGAACCGAACCCGGGTCACTGGAGCTGTGAGACTGTGGCAGTAAACAGAACCGAACCCAGGTCACTGGAGCTGTGAGACTGTGGCAGGAAACAGAACCGAACCCAGGTCACCGGAGCTGTGAGACTGTGGCAGTAAACAGAACTGAACCCGGGACACTGGAGCTGTGAGACTGTGGCAGTAAACAGAACTGAACCCGGGTCACTGGAGCTGTGAGACTGTGGCAGTAAACAGAACTGAACCCAGGTCACTGGAGCTGTGAGACTGTGGCAGTAAACAGAACCGAACCCAGGACACTGGAGCTGTGAGACTGTGGCAGTAAACAGAACCGAACCCGGGTCACTGGAGCTGTGAGACTGTGGCAGTCCCCAGAACCGAACCCAGGACACTGGAGCTGTGAGACTGTGGCAGTAAACAGAACCGAACCCGGGTCACTGGAGCTGTGAGACTGTGACAGTAAACAGAACTGAACCCGGGACACTGGAGCTGTGAGACTGTGGCAGTAAACAGAACCGAACCCAGGACACTGGAGCTGTGAGACTGTGGCAGTAAACAGAACTGAACCCGGGTCACTGGAGCTGTGAGACTGTGGCAGTAAACAGAACTGAACCCGGGTCACTGGAGCTGTGAGACTGTGGCAGTAAACAGAACCGAACCCAGGTCACTGGAGCTGTGAGACTGTGGCAGTAAACAGAACCGAACCCAGGCCACTGGAGCTGTGAGACTGTGGCAGTAAACAGAACCGAACCCGGGACACTGGAGCTGTGAGACTGTGGCAGTAAACAGAACCGAACCCGGGTCACTGGAGCTGTGAGACTGTGACAGTAAACAGAACCGAACCCGGGGCACTGGAGCTGTGAGACTGTGGCAGTAAACAGAACCGAACCCGGGTCACTGGAGCTGTGAGACTGTGACAGTAAACAGAACTGAACCCGGGACACTGGAGCTGTGAGACTGTGGCAGTAAACAGAACCGAACCCAGGACACTGGAGCTGTGAGACTGTGGCAGTAAACAGAACTGAACCCGGGTCACTGGAGCTGTGAGACTGTGGCAGTAAACAGAACTGAACCCGGGTCACTGGAGCTGTGAGACTGTGGCAGTAAACAGAACCGAACCCAGGTCACTGGAGCTGTGAGACTGTGGCAGTAAACAGAACCGAACCCAGGTCACTGGAGCTGTGAGACTGTGGCAGTAAACAGAACCGAACCCGGGACACTGGAGCTGTGAGACTGTGGCAGTAAACAGAACTGAACCCGGGTCACTGGAGCTGTGAGACTGTGGCAGTAAACAGAACCGAACCCAGGTCACTGGAGCTGTGAGACTGTCGCAGTAAACAGAACCGAACCCGGGACACTGGAGCTGTGAGACTGTGGCAGTAAACAGAACCGAACCCGGGTCACTGGAGCTGTGAGACTGTGGCAGTAAACAGAACCGAACCCAGGTCACTGGAGCTGTGAGACTGTGGCAGTAAACAGAACCGAACCCAGGTCACTGGAGCTGTGAGACTGTGGCAGTAAACATAACCGAACCCGGGACACTGGAGCTGTGAGACTGTGGCAGTAAACAGAACCGAACCCAGCTCACTGGAGCTGTGAGACTGTGGCAGTAAACAGAACCGAACCCAGGTCACTGGAGCTGTGAGACTGTGGCAGTAAACAGAACTGAACCCAGGTCACTGGAGCTGTGAGACTGTGGCAGTAAACAGAACCGAACCCAGGTCACTGGAGCTGTGAGACTGTGGCAGTAAACAGAACCGAACCCGGGTCACTGGAGCTGTGAGACTGTGGCAGTAAACAGAACCGAACCCGGGACACTGGAGCTGTGAGACTGTGGCAGTAAACAGAACCGAACCCAGGTCACTGGAGCTGTGAGGCTGCGGCAGTAAACAGAACCGAACCCGGGACACTGGAGCTGTGAGACTGTGGCAGTAAACAGAACCGAACCCGGGTCACTGGAGCTGTGAGACTGTGGCAGTAAACAGAACCGAACCCAGGTCACTGGAGCTGTGAGACTGTGACAGTAAACAGAACCGAACCCAGGACACTGGAGCTGTGAGACTGTGACAGTAAACAGAACCGAACCCAGGTCACCGGAGCTGTGAGACTGTGGCAGTAAACAGAACCGAACCCGGGTCACTGGAGCTGTGAGACTGTGGCAGTAAACAGAACCGAACCCGGGTCACTGGAGCTGTGAGGCTGTGGCAGTAAACAGAACCGAACCCGGGTCACTGGAGCTGTGAGACTGTGGCAGTAAACAGAACCGAACCCAGGTCACTGGAGCTGTGAGACTGTGGCAGTAAACAGAACCGAACCCGGTCACTGGAGCTGTGAGACTGTGGCAGTAAACAGAACCGAACCCGGGTCACTGGAGCTGTGAGACTGTGGCAGTAAACAGAACCGAACCCAGGTCACTGGAGCTGTGAGACTGTGGCAGTAAACAGAACCGAACCCGGTCACTGGAGCTGTGAGACTGTGGCAGTAAACAGAACCGAATCCGGGTCACTGGAGCTGTGAGACTGTGGCAGTAAACAGAACCGAACCCAGGTCACTGGAGCGGTGAGACTGTGGCAGTAAACAGAACCGAACCCAGGACACTGGAGCTGTGAGGCTGTGGCAGTAAACAGAACCGAACCCGGGTCACTGGAGCTGTGAGACTGTGGCAGTAAACAGAACTGAACCCAGGTCACTGGAGCTGTGAGACTGTGGCAGTAAACAGAACTGAACCCAGGACACTGGAGCTGTGAGGCTGTGGCAGTAAACAGAACCGAACCCGGGTCACTGGAGCTGTGAGACTGTGGCAGTAAACAGAACTGAACCCAGGTCACTGGAGCTGTGAGACTGTGGCAGTAAACAGAACCGAACCCGGGTCACTGGAGCTGTGAGGCTGTGGCAGTAAACAGAACCGAACCCGGGTCACTGGAGCTGTGAGACTGTGGCAGTAAACAGAACTGAACCCGGGTCACTGGAGCTGTGAGACTGTGGCAGTAAACAGAACCGAACCCGGGTCACTGGAGCTGTGAGACTGTGGCAGTAAACAGAACCGAACCCAGGTCACTGGAGCTGTGAGACTGTGGCAGGAAACAGAACCGAACCCAGGTCACCGGAGCTGTGAGACTGTGGCAGTAAACAGAACTGAACCCGGGACACTGGAGCTGTGAGACTGTGGCAGTAAACAGAACTGAACCCGGGTCACTGGAGCTGTGAGACTGTGGCAGTAAACAGAACTGAACCCAGGTCACTGGAGCTGTGAGACTGTGGCAGTAAACAGAACCGAACCCAGGACACTGGAGCTGTGAGACTGTGGCAGTAAACAGAACCGAACCCGGGTCACTGGAGCTGTGAGACTGTGGCAGTCCCCAGAACCGAACCCAGGACACTGGAGCTGTGAGACTGTGGCAGTAAACAGAACCGAACCCGGGTCACTGGAGCTGTGAGACTGTGACAGTAAACAGAACTGAACCCGGGACACTGGAGCTGTGAGACTGTGGCAGTAAACAGAACCGAACCCAGGACACTGGAGCTGTGAGACTGTGGCAGTAAACAGAACTGAACCCGGGTCACTGGAGCTGTGAGACTGTGGCAGTAAACAGAACTGAACCCGGGTCACTGGAGCTGTGAGACTGTGGCAGTAAACAGAACCGAACCCAGGTCACTGGAGCTGTGAGACTGTGGCAGTAAACAGAACCGAACCCAGGCCACTGGAGCTGTGAGACTGTGGCAGTAAACAGAACCGAACCCGGGACACTGGAGCTGTGAGACTGTGGCAGTAAACAGAACCGAACCCGGGTCACTGGAGCTGTGAGACTGTGACAGTAAACAGAACCGAACCCGGGGCACTGGAGCTGTGAGACTGTGGCAGTAAACAGAACCGAACCCGGGTCACTGGAGCTGTGAGACTGTGACAGTAAACAGAACTGAACCCGGGACACTGGAGCTGTGAGACTGTGGCAGTAAACAGAACCGAACCCAGGACACTGGAGCTGTGAGACTGTGGCAGTAAACAGAACTGAACCCGGGTCACTGGAGCTGTGAGACTGTGGCAGTAAACAGAACTGAACCCGGGTCACTGGAGCTGTGAGACTGTGGCAGTAAACAGAACCGAACCCAGGTCACTGGAGCTGTGAGACTGTGGCAGTAAACAGAACCGAACCCAGGTCACTGGAGCTGTGAGACTGTGGCAGTAAACAGAACCGAACCCGGGACACTGGAGCTGTGAGACTGTGGCAGTAAACAGAACTGAACCCGGGTCACTGGAGCTGTGAGACTGTGGCAGTAAACAGAACCGAACCCAGGTCACTGGAGCTGTGAGACTGTCGCAGTAAACAGAACCGAACCCGGGACACTGGAGCTGTGAGACTGTGGCAGTAAACAGAACCGAACCCGGGTCACTGGAGCTGTGAGACTGTGGCAGTAAACAGAACCGAACCCAGCTCACTGGAGCTGTGAGACTGTGGCAGTAAACAGAACCGAACCCAGGTCACTGGAGCTGTGAGGCTGTGGCAGTAAACATAACCGAACCCGGGACACTGGAGCTGTGAGACTGTGGCAGTAAACAGAACCGAACCCAGCTCACTGGAGCTGTGAGGCTGTGGCAGTAAACATAACCGAACCCGGGACACTGGAGCTGTGAGACTGTGGCAGTAAACAGAACCGAACCCAGCTCACTGGAGCTGTGAGACTGTGGCAGTAAACAGAACCGAACCCAGGTCACTGGAGCTGTGAGACTGTGGCAGTAAACAGAACTGAACCCAGGTCACTGGAGCTGTGAGACTGTGGCAGTAAACAGAACCGAACCCAGGTCACTGGAGCTGTGAGACTGTGGCAGTAAACAGAACCGAACCCGGGTCACTGGAGCTGTGAGACTGTGGCAGTAAACAGAACTGAACCCAGGTCACCGGAGCTGTGAGACTGTGGCAGTAAACAGAACCGAACCCGGGTCACCGGAGCTGTGAGAGTGTGGCAGTAAACAGAACCGAACCCGGGACACTGGAGCTGTGAGACTGTGGCAGTAAACAGAACCGGACCCAGGTCACTGGAGCTGTGAGACTGTGGCAGTAAACAGAACCGAACCCAGGTCACTGGAGCTGTGAGACTGTGGCAGTAAACAGAACCGAACCCGGGTCACTGGAGCTGTGAGGCTGTGGCAGTAAACAGAACCGAACCCGGGTCACCGGAGCTGTGAGACTGTGGCAGTAAACAGAACCGAACCCGGGTCACTGGAGCTGTGAGACTGTGGCAGTAAACAGAACTGAACCCGGGTCACTGGAGCTGTGAGACTGTGGCAGTAAACAGAACCGAACCCAGGTCACTGGAGCTGTGAGACTGTGGCAGGAAACAGAACCGAACCCAGGTCACCGGAGCTGTGAGACTGTGGCAGTAAACAGAACTGAACCCGGGACACTGGAGCTGTGAGACTGTGGCAGTAAACAGAACCGAACCCAGGTCACCGGAGCTGTGAGACTGTGGCAGTAAACAGAACTGAACCCGGGTCACTGGAGCTGTGAGACTGTGGCAGTAAACAGAACCGAACCCGGGTCACTGGAGCTGTGAGACTGTGGCAGTAAACAGAACTGAACCCGGGTCACTGGAGCTGTGAGACTGTGGCAGTAAACAGAACCGAACCCAGGTCACTGGAGCTGTGAGACTGTGGCAGTAAACAGAACCGAACCCAGGTCACTGGAGCTGTGAGACTGTGGCAGTAAACAGAACCGAACCCGGGACACTGGAGCTGTGAGACTGTGGCAGTAAACAGAACCGGACCCAGGTCACTGGAGATGTGAGACTGTGGCAGTAAACAGAACCGAACCCGGGACACTGGAGCTGTGAGACTGTGGCAGTAAACAGAACCGGACCCGGGTCACTGGAGCTGTGAGACTGTGGCAGTAAACAGAACCGAACCCAGGTCACTGGAGCTGTGAGACTGTGGCAGTAAACAGAACCGAACCCAGGTCACTGGAGCTGTGAGGCTGTGGCAGTAAACAGAACCGAACCCAGGTCACTGGAGCTGTGAGACTGTGGCAGTAAACAGAACCGAACCCAGGTCACTGGAGCTGTGAGGCTGTGGCAGTAAACAGAACCGAACCCAGGTCACCGGAGCTGTGAGACTGTGGCAGTAAACAGAACCGAACCCGGGTCACTGGAGCTGTGAGACTGTGGCAGTAAACAGAACTGAACCCGGGTCACTGGAGCTGTGAGACTGTGGCAGTAAACAGAACCGAACCCAGGTCACTGGAGCTGTGAGACTGTGGCAGTAAACAGAACCGAACCCAGGTCACTGGAGCTGTGAGACTGTGGCAGTAAACAGAACCGAACCCGGGTCACTGGAGCTGTGAGACTGTGACAGTAAACAGAACCGAACCCAGGACACTGGAGCTGTGAGACTGTGGCAGTAAACAGAACCGAACCCGGGACACTGGAGCTGTGAGACTGTGGCAGTAAACAGAACCGAACCCGGGACACTGGAGCTGTGAGACTGTGGCAGTAAACAGAACCGAACCCGGGTCACTGGAGCTGTGAGACTGTGGCAGTAAACAGAACCGAACCCAGGTCACTGGAGCTGTGAGACTGTGGCAGTAAACAGAACCGAACCCAGGTCACTGGAGCTGTGAGACTGTGGCAGTAAACAGAACCGAACCCAGGTCACTGGAGCTGTGAGACTGTGGCAGTAAACATAACCGAACCCGGGACACTGGAGCTGTGAGACTGTGGCAGTAAACAGAACCGAATCCGGGACACTGGAGCTGTGAGACTGTGGCATTAAACAGAACCGAACCCAGGTCACTGGAGCGGTGAGACTGTGGCAGTAAACAGAACCGAACCCAGGTCACTGGAGCTGTGAGACTGTGACACTAAACAGAACCGAACCCGGGTCACTGGAGCTGTGAGGCTGTGGCAGTAAACAGAACCGAACCCAGCTCACTGGAGCTGTGAGACTGTGGCAGTAAACAGAACCGAACCCAGGTCACTGGAGCTGTGAGACTGTGGCAGTAAACAGAACTGAACCCAGGTCACTGGAGCTGTGAGACTGTGGCAGTAAACAGAACCGAACCCAGGTCACTGGTGCTGTGAGACTGTGGCAGTAAACAGAACTGAACCCAGGTCACTGGAGCTGTGAGACTGTGGCAGTAAACAGAACCGAACCCGGGACACTGGAGCTGTGAGACTGTGGCAGTAAACAGAACCGGACCCAGGTCACTGGAGCTGTGAGACTGTGGCAGTAAACAGAACCGAACCCGGGACACTGGAGCTGTGAGACTGTGGCAGTAAACAGAACCGAACCCAGGTCACTGGAGCTGTGAGACTGTGGCAGTAAACAGAACCGAACCCGGGACACTGGAGCTGTGAGACTGTGGCAGTAAACAGAACCGAACCCAGGTCACTGGAGCTGTGAGGCTGCGGCAGTAAACAGAACCGAACCCGGGACACTGGAGCTGTGAGACTGTGGCAGTAAACAGAACCGAACCCGGGTCACTGGAGCTGTGAGACTGTGGCAGTAAACAGAACCGAACCCAGGTCACTGGAGCTGTGAGACTGTGACAGTAAACAGAACCGAACCCAGGACACTGGCGCTGTGAGACTGTGACAGTAAACAGAACCGAACCCAGGTCACCGGAGCTGTGAGACTGTGGCAGTAAACAGAACCGAACCCGGGTCACTGGAGCTGTGAGACTGTGGCAGTAAACAGAACCGAACCCAGGTCACTGGAGCTGTGAGACTGTGGCAGTAAACAGAACCGAACCCGGTCACTGGAGCTGTGAGACTGTGGCAGTAAACAGAACCGAACCCGGGTCACTGGAGCTGTGAGACTGTGGCAGTAAACAGAACCGAACCCAGGTCACTGGAGCTGTGAGACTGTGGCAGTAAACAGAACCGAACCCGGTCACTGGAGCTGTGAGACTGTGGCAGTAAACAGAACCGAATCCGGGTCACTGGAGCTGTGAGACTGTGGCAGTAAACAGAACCGAACCCAGGTCACTGGAGCGGTGAGACTGTGGCAGTAAACAGAACCGAACCCAGGACACTGGAGCTGTGAGGCTGTGGCAGTAAACAGAACCGAACCCGGGTCACTGGAGCTGTGAGACTGTGGCAGTAAACAGAACTGAACCCAGGTCACTGGAGCTGTGAGACTGTGGCAGTAAACAGAACTGAACCCAGGACACTGGAGCTGTGAGACTGTGGCAGTAAACAGAACTGAACCCAGGTCACTGGAGCTGTGAGACTGTGGCAGTAAACAGAACTGAACCCAGGTCACTGGAGCTGTGAGGCTGTGGCAGTAAACAGAACCGAACCCGGGACACTGGAGCTGTGAGACTGTGGCAGTAAACAGAACTGAACCCGGGTCACTGGAGCTGTGAGACTGTGGCAGTAAACAGAACCGAACCCAGGTCACTGGAGCTGTGAGACTGTGGCAGTAAACAGAACTGAACCCGGGACACTGGAGCTGTGAGACTGTGGCAGTAAACAGAACCGAACCCAGGTCACCGGAGCTGTGAGACTGTGGCAGTAAACAGAACCGAACCCGGGTCACTGGAGCTGTGAGACTGTGGCAGTAAACAGAACCGAACCCGGGTCACTGGAGCTGTGAGACTGTGGCAGTAAACAGAACTGAACCCGGGTCACTGGAGCTGTGAGACTGTGGCAGTAAACAGAACCGAACCCAGGTCACTGGAGCTGTGAGACTGTGGCAGTAAACAGAACCGAACCCAGGTCACTGGAGCTGTGAGACTGTGGCAGTAAACAGAACCGAACCCGGGACACTGGAGCTGTGAGACTGTGGCAGTAAACAGAACCGGACCCAGGTCACTGGAGCTGTGAGACTGTGGCAGTAAACAGAACCGAACCCGGGACACTGGAGCTGTGAGACTGTGGCAGCAAACAGAACCGGACCCAGGTCACTGGAGCTGTGAGACTGTGGCAGTAAACAGAACCGAACCCAGGTCACTGGAGCTGTGAGGCTGTGGCAGTAAACAGAACCGAACCCAGGTCACTGGAGCTGTGAGACTGTGGCAGTAAACAGAACCGAACCCAGGTCACTGGAGCTGTGAGACTGTGGCAGTAAACAGAACCGAACCCAGGTCACCGGAGCTGTGAGACTGTAGCAGTAAACAGAACCGAACCCAGGTCACTGGAGCTGTGAGACTGTGGCAGTAAACAGAACCGAACCCGGGTCACTGGAGCTGTGAGACTGTGGCAGTAAACAGAACCGAACCCGGGTCACCGGAGCTGTGAGACTGTGACAGTAAACAGAACCGAACCCAGGTCACTGGAGCTGTGAGACTGTGACAGTAAACAGAACTGAACCCGGGTCACTGGAGCTGTGAGACTGTGACAGTAAACAGAACTGAACCCGGGTCACTGGAGCTGTGAGACTGTGACAGTAAACAGAACTGAACCCAGGTCACTGGAGCTGTGAGACTGTGGCAGTAAACAGAACTGAACCCGGGTCACTGGAGCTGTGAGACTGTGGCAGTAAACAGAACTGAACCCGGGTCACTGGAGCTGTGAGACTGTGGCAGTAAACAGAACCGAACCCAGGTCACTGGAGCTGTGAGACTGTGGCAGTAAACAGAACCGAACCCAGGTCACTGGAGCTGTGAGACTGTGGCAGTAAACAGAACCGAACCCAGGTCACTGGAGCTGTGAGACTGTGGCAGTAAACAGAACCGAACCCGGGACACTGGAGCTGTGAGACTGTGGCAGTAAACAGAACTGAACCCGGGTCACTGGAGCTGTGAGACTGTGGCAGTAAACAGAACCGAACCCAGGTCACTGGAGCTGTGAGACTGTGGCAGTAAACAGAACCGAACCCGGGACACTGGAGCTGTGAGACTGTGGCAGTAAACAGAACCGAACCCGGGACACTGGAGCTGTGAGACTGTGGCAGTAAACAGAACTGAACCCGGGTCACTGGAGCTGTGAGACTGTGGCAGTAAACAGAACCGAACCCAGGTCACTGGAGCTGTGAGACTGTGGCAGTAAACAGAACCGAACCCAGGTCACTGGAGCTGTGAGACTGTGGCAGTAAACATAACCGAACCCGGGACACTGGAGCTGTGAGACTGTGGCAGTAAACGGAACCGAATCCGGGACACTGGAGCTGTGAGACTGTGGCATTAAACAGAACCGAACCCAGGTCACTGGAGCGGTGAGACTGTGGCAGTAAACAGAACCGAACCCGGGACACTGGAGCTGTGAGACTGTGGCAGTAAACAGAACTGAACCCGGGTCACTGGAGCTGTGAGACTGTGACACTAAACAGAACCGAACCCGGGTCACTGGAGCTGTGAGACTGTGGCAGTAAACAGAACCGAACCCAGCTCACTGGAGCTGTGAGACTGTGGCAGTAAACAGAACTGAACCCGGGTCACTGGAGCTGTGAGACTGTGGCAGTAAACAGAACTGAACCCGGGTCACTGGAGCTGTGAGACTGTGACACTAAACAGAACCGAACCCGGGACACTGGAGCTGTGAGACTGTGGCAGTAAACAGAACTGAACCCGGGTCACTGGAGCTGTGAGACTGTGACACTAAACAGAACCGAACCCGGGTCACTGGAGCTGTGAGACTGTGGCAGTAAACAGAACCGAACCCAGCTCACTGGAGCTGTGAGACTGTGGCAGTAAACAGAACCGAACCCAGGTCACTGGTGCTGTGAGACTGTGGCAGTAAACAGAACTGAACCCAGGTCACTGGAGCTGTGAGACTGTGGCAGTAAACAGAACCGAACCCAGGTCACTGGAGCGGTGAGATTGTGGCAGTAAACAGAACCGAACCCGGGTCACTGGAGCTGTGAGACTGTGGCAGTAAATAGAACCGAACCCGGGACACTGGAGCTGTGAGACTGTGGCAGTAAACAGAACTGAACCCAGGTCACTGGAGCTGTGAGACTGTGGCAGTAAACAGAACCGAACCCGGGACACTGGAGCTGTGAGACTGTGGCAGTAAACAGAACCGGACCCAGGTCACTGGAGCTGTGAGACTGTGGCAGTAAACAGAACCGAACCCGGGTCACTGGAGCTGTGAGACTGTGGCAGTAAACAGAACCGAACCCAGGTCACTGGAGCTGTGAGACTGTGGCAGTAAACAGAACCGAACCCGGGACACTGGAGCTTTGAGACTGTGGCAGTAAACAGAACCGAACCCAGGTCACTGGAGCTGTGAGGCTGCGGCAGTAAACAGAACCGAACCCGGGACACTGGAGCTGTGAGACTGTGGCAGTAAACAGAACCGAACCCGGGTCACTGGAGCTGTGAGACTGTGGCAGTAAACAGAACCGAACCCAGGTCACTGGAGCTGTGAGACTGTGACAGTAAACAGAACCGAACCCAGGTCACCGGAGCTGTGAGACTGTGGCAGTAAACAGAACCGAACCCGGGTCACTGGAGCTGTGAGACTGTGGCAGTAAACAGAACCGAACCCAGGTCACTGGAGCTGTGAGGCTGTGGCAGTAAACAGAACCGAACCCGGGTCACTGGAGCTGTGAGACTGTGGCAGTAAACAGAACCGAACCCGGGTCACTGGAGCTGTGAGACTGTGGCAGTAAACAGAACCGAACCCGGGACACTGGAGCTGTGAGACTGTGGCAGTAAACAGAACCGAACCCAGGACACTGGAGCTGTGAGACTGTGGCAGTAAACAGAACCGAACCCGGGACACTGGAGCTGTGAGACTGTGGCAGTAAACAGAACCGAACCCGGGACACTGGAGCTGTGAGACTGTGGCAGTAAACAGAACCGAACCCAGGTCACTGGAGCTGTGAGACTGTGGCAGTAAACAGAACCGAACCCGGTCACTGGAGCTGTGAGACTGTGGCAGTAAACAGAACCGAACCCAGGACACTGGAGCTGTGAGGCTGTGGCAGTAAACAGAACCGAACCCAGGTCACTGGAGCTGTGAGACTGTGACAGTAAACAGAACTGAACCCGGGACACTGGAGCTGTGAGACTGTGACAGTAAACAGAACTGAACCCGGGTCACTGGAGCTGTGAGACTGTGACAGTAAACAGAACTGAACCCGGGACACTGGAGCTGTGAGACTGTGACAGTAAACAGAACTGAACCCAGGTCACTGGAGCTGTGAGACTGTGACAGTAAACAGAACTGAACCCGGGACACTGGAGCTGTGAGACTGTGACAGTAAACAGAACCGAACCCGGGACACTGGAGCTGTGAGACTGTGGCAGTAAACAGAACCGAACCCAGGTCACTGGAGCTGTGAGACTGTGACAGTAAACAGAACCGAACCCAGGTCACTGGAGCTGTGAGACTGTGGCAGTAAACAGAACTGAACCCGGGTCACTGGAGCTGTGAGACTGTGGCAGTAAACAGAACTGAACCCGGGACACTGGAGCTGTGAGACTGTGGCAGTAAACAGAACTGAACCCGGGTCACTGGAGCTGTGAGACTGTGGCAGTAAACAGAACCGAACCCGGGACACTGGAGCTGTGAGACTGTGGCAGTAAACAGAACCGAACCCAGGTCACTGGAGCTGTGAGACTGTGGCAGTAAACAGAACCGAACCCGGGACACTGGAGCTGTGAGACTGTGGCAGTAAACAGAACCGAACCCGGGACACTGGAGCTGTGAGACTGTGGCAGTAAACAGAACTGAACCCAGGTCACTGGAGCTGTGAGACTGTGGCAGTAAACAGAACCGAACCCAGGTCACTGGAGCTGTGAGACTGTGGCAGTAAACAGAACCGAACTCGGGTCACTGGAGCTGTGAGACTGTGGCAGTAAACAGAACCGAACCCATGTCACTGGAGCTGTGAGACTGTGGCAGTAAACAGAACCGAACCCAGGACACTGGAGCTGTGAGACTGTGGCAGTAAACAGAACCGAACCCGGGTCACTGGAGCTGTGTGACTGTGGCAGTCCCCAGAACCGAACCCAGGACACTGGAGCTGTGAGACTGTGGCAGTAAACAGAACCGAACCCGGGTCACTGGAGCTGTGAGACTGTGGCAGTAAACAGAACCGAACCCATGTCACTGGAGCTGTGAGACTGTGGCAGTAAACAGAACCGAACCCAGGACACTGGAGCTGTGAGACTGTGGCAGTAAACAGAACCGAACCCGGGTCACTGGAGCTGTGTGACTGTGGCAGTCCCCAGAACCGAACCCAGGACACTGGAGCTGTGAGACTGTGGCAGTAAACAGAACCGAACCCGGGACACTGGAGCTGTGAGACTGTGGCAGTAAACAGAACCGAACACAGGTCACTGGAGCTGTGAGACTGTGGCAGTAAACAGAACTGAACCCGGGACACTGGAGCTGTGAGACTGTGGCAGTAAACCGAACCGAACCCAGGTCACTGGAGCTGTGAGACTGTGGCAGAAAACAGAACCGAACCCAGGTCACTGGAGCTGTGAGACTGTGGCAGTAAACAGAACTGAACCCGGGACACTGGAGCTGTGAGACTGTGGCAGTAAACCGAACCGAACCCAGGTCACTGGAGCTGTGAGACTGTGGCAGTAAACAGAACCGAACCCAGGTCACTGGAGCTGTGAGACTGTGGCAGTAAACAGAACCGAACACAGGTCACTGGAGCTGTGAGACTGTGGCATTAAACAGAACCGAACCCGGGTCACTGGAGCTGTGAGACTGTGGCAGTAAACAGAACCGAACACAGGTCACTGGAGCTGTGAGACTGTGGCATTAAACAGAACCGAACCCGGGTCACTGGAGCTGTGAGACTGTGGCAGTAAACAGAACCGAACCCAGGTCACTGGAGCTGTGAGACTGTGGCAGTAAACAGAACCGAACCCGGGTCACTGGAGCTGTGAGACTGTGGCAGTAAACAGAACCGAACCCGGGTCACTGGAGCTGTGTGACTGTGGCAGTCCCCAGAACCGAACCCGGGACACTGGAGCTGTGAGACTGTGGCAGTAAACAGAACCGAACCCAGGTCACTGGAGCTGTGAGACTGTGGCAGTAAACAGAACCGAACCCAGGTCACTGGAGCTGTGAGACTGTGGCAGTAAACAGAACCGAACCCGGGTCACTGGAGCTGTGAGACTGTGGCAGTAAACAGAACCGAACCCGGGTCACCGGAGCTGTGAGACTGTGGCAGTAAACAGAACCGAACCCGGGTCACTGGAGCTGTGAGACTGTGGCAGTAAACAGAACTGAACCCGGGTCACTGGAGCTGTGAGACTGTGGCAGTAAACAGAACCGAACCCAGGTCACTGGAGCTGTGAGACTGTGGCAGTAAACAGAACCGAACCCAGGTCACTGGAGCTGTGAGACTGTGGCAGTGAACAGAACCGAACCCAGGTCACTGGAGCTGTGAGACTGTGGCAGTAAACAGAACCGAACCCAGGTCACTGGAGCTGTGAGACTGTGGCAGTGAACAGAACCGAACCCAGGTCACTGGAGCTGTGAGACTGTGGCAGTAAACAGAACCGAACCGAGGACACTGGAGCTGTGAGACTGTGGCAGTAAACAGAACCGAACCCGGGTCACTGGAGCTGTGAGACTGTGGCAGTAAACAGAACTGAACCCGGGTCACTGGAGCTGTGAGACTGTGGCAGTAAACAGAACCGAACCCAGGTCACTGGAGCTGTGAGACTGTGGCAGTAAACAGAACCGAACCCAGGTCACTGGAGCTGTGAGACTGTGGCAGTGAACAGAACCGAACCCAGGTCACTGGAGCTGTGAGACTGTGGCAGTAAACAGAACCGAACCCAGGTCACTGGAGCTGTGAGACTGTGGCAGTGTACAGAACCGAACCCAGGTCACTGGAGCTGTGAGACTGTGGCAGTGTACAGAACTGAACCCAGGTCACTGGAGCGGTGAGACTGTGGCAGTAAACAGAACCGAACCCGGGTCACTGGAGCTGTGAGACTGTGGCAGTAAACAGAACTGAACCCGGGTCACTGGAGCTGTGAGACTGTGGCAGTAAACAGAACCGAACCTGGGTCACTGGAGCTGTGAGACTGTGGCAGTAAACAGAACTGAACCCAGTTCACTGGAGCTGTGAGACTGTGGCAGTAAACAGAACCGAACCCAGGTCACTGAAGCTGTGAGACTGTGGCAGTAAACAGAACCGAACCCGGGACACTGGAGCTGTGAGACTGTGGCAGTAAACAGAACCGAACCCAGGTCACTGAAGCTGTGAGACTGTGGCAGTAAACAGAACCGAACCCGGGTCACTGGAGCTGTGAGACTGTGGCAGTAAACAGAACCGAACCCGGGACAGTGGAGCTGTGAGACTGTGGCAGTAAACAGAACCGAACCCGGGACACTGGAGCTGTGAGACTGTGACAGTAAACAGAACCGAACCCGGGACACTGGAGCTGTGAGACTGTGGCAGTAAACAGAACCGAACCCAGGTCACTGGAGCTGTGAGACTGTGGCAGTAAACAGAACCGAACCCGGGTCACTGGAGCTGTGAGACTGTGGCAGTAAACAGAACCGAACCCAGGTCACTGGAGCTGTGAGACTGTGGCAGTAAACAGAACCGAACCCAGGTCACTGGAGCGGTGAGACTGTGGCAGTAAACAGAACCGAACCCGGGTCACTGGAGCTGTGAGACTGTGGCAGTAAACAGAACCGAACCCAGGTCACTGGAGCGGTGAGACTGTGGCAGTAAACAGAACCGAACCCGGGACACTGGAGCTGTGAGACTGTGGCAGTAAACAGAACTGAACCCAGGTCACTGGAGCTGTGAGACTGTGGCAGTAAACAGAACTGAACCCAGGTCACCGGAGCTGTGAGACTGTGGCAGTAAACAGAACCGAACCCGGGTCACTGGAGCTGTGAGACTGTGGCAGTAAACAGAACTGAACCCGGGACACTGGAGCTGTGAGGCTGTGGCAGTAAACAGAACCGAACCCGGGTCACTGGAGCTGTGAGACTGTGGCAGTAAACAGAACTGAACCCGGGACACTGGAGCTGTGAGACTGTGGCAGTAAACAGAACTGAACCCGGGTCACTGGAGCTGTGAGACTGTGGCAGTAAACAGAACCGAACCCAGGTCACTGGAGCTGTGAGACTGTGGCAGTAAACAGAACCGAACCCAGGTCACTGGAGCAGTGAGACTGTGGCAGTAAACAGAACCGAACCCAGGTCACTGGAGCTGTGAGACTGTGGCAGTAAACAGAACCGAACCCGGGTCACTGGAGCTGTGAGACTGTGGCAGTAAACAGAACCGAACCCGGGACACTGGAGCTGTGAGACTGTGGCAGTAAACAGAACCGAACCCAGGTCACTGGAGCTGTGAGACTGTGGCAGTAAACAGAACCGAACCCTGGTCACTGGAGCTGTGAGACTGTGGCAGTAAACAGAACCGAACCCAGGTCACTGGAGCTGTGAGACTGTGGCAGTAAACAGAACCGAACCCGGCACACTGGAGCTGTGAGACTGTGGCAGTAAACAGAACCGAACCCGGGACACTGGAGCTGTGAGACTGTGGCAGTAAACAGAACCGAACCCAGGTCACTGGAGCTGTGAGACTGTGGCAGTAAACAGAACCGAACCCTGGTCACTGGAGCTGTGAGACTGTGGCAGTAAACAGAACAGAACCCGGGACACTGGAGCTGTGAGACTGTGGCATTCCCCAGAACCGAACCCGGGTCACTGGAGCTGTGAGACTGTGGCAGTAAACAGAACTGAACCCGGGTCACTGGAGCTGTGAGACTGTGGCAGTAAACAGAACCGAACCCGGGTCACTGGAGCTGTGAGACTGTGGCAGTAAACAGAACCGAACCCAGGTCACTGGAGCTGTGAGACTGTGGCAGTAAACAGAACTGAACCCGGGTCACTGGAGCTGTGAGACTGTGGCAGTAAACAGAACCGAACCCGGGTCACTGGAGCTGTGAGACTGTGGCAGTAAACAGAACCGAACCCAGGTCACTGGAGCTGTGAGACTGTGGCAGTAAACAGAACCGAACCCGGGTCACTGGAGCTGTGAGACTGTGGCAGTAAACAGAACCGAACCCGGGACACTGGAGCTGTGAGACTGTGGCAGTAAACAGAACCGAACCCAGGTCACTGGAGCTGTGAGACTGTGGCAGTAAACAGAACCGAACCCTGGTCACTGGAGCTGTGAGACTGTGGCAGTAAACAGAACCGAACCCAGGTCACTGGAGCTGTGAGACTGTGGCAGTAAACAGAACCGAACCCGGCACACGGGAGCTGTGAGACTGTGGCAGTAAACAGAACCGAACCCGGGACACTGGAGCTGTGAGACTGTGGCAGTAAACAGAACCGAACCCAGGTCACTGGAGCTGTGAGACTGTGGCAGTAAACAGAACCGAACCCTGGTCACTGGAGCTGTGAGACTGTGGCAGTAAACAGAACAGAACCCGGGACACTGGAGCTGTGAGACTGTGGCATTCCCCAGAACCGAACCCGGGTCACTGGAGCTGTGAGACTGTGGCAGTAAACAGAACTGAACCCGGGTCACTGGAGCTGTGAGACTGTGGCAGTAAACAGAACCGAACCCGGGTCACTGGAGCTGTGAGACTGTGGCAGTAAACAGAACCGAACCCAGGTCACTGGAGCTGTGAGACTGTGGCAGTAAACAGAACTGAACCCGGGTCACTGGAGCTGTGAGACTGTGGCAGTAAACAGAACCGAACCCGGGTCACTGGAGCTGTGAGACTGTGGCAGTAAACAGAACCGAACCCAGGTCACTGGAGCTGTGAGACTGTGGCAGTAAACAGAACCGAACCCAGGTCACTGGAGCAGTGAGACTGTGGCAGTAAACAGAACCGAACCCAGGTCACTGGAGCTGTGAGACTGTGGCAGTTTACAGAACCGAACCCGGGTCACTGGAGCTGTGAGACTGTGGCAGTAAACAGAACCGAACCCGGGACACTGGAGCTGTGAGACTGTGGCAGTAAACAGAACCGAACCCAGGTCACTGGAGCTGTGAGACTGTGGCAGTAAACAGAACCGAACCCTGGTCACTGGAGCTGTGAGACTGTGGCAGTAAACAGAACCGAACCCAGGTCACTGGAGCTGTGAGACTGTGGCAGTAAACAGAACCGAACCCGGCACACTGGAGCTGTGAGACTGTGGCAGTAAACAGAACCGAACCCGGGACACTGGAGCTGTGAGACTGTGGCAGTAAACAGAACCGAACCCAGGTCACTGGAGCTGTGAGACTGTGGCAGTAAACAGAACCGAACCCTGGTCACTGGAGCTGTGAGACTGTGGCAGTAAACAGAACAGAACCCGGGACACTGGAGCTGTGAGACTGTGGCATTCCCCAGAACCGAACCCGGGTCACTGGAGCTGTGAGACTGTGGCAGTAAACAGAACTGAACCCGGGTCACTGGAGCTGTGAGACTGTGGCAGTAAACAGAACCGAACCCGGGTCACTGGAGCTGTGAGACTGTGGCAGTAAACAGAACCGAACCCAGGTCACTGGAGCTGTGAGACTGTGGCAGTAAACAGAACTGAACCCGGGTCACTGGAGCTGTGAGACTGTGGCAGTAAACAGAACCGAACCCGGGTCACTGGAGCTGTGAGACTGTGGCAGTAAACAGAACCGAACCCAGGTCACTGGAGCTGTGAGACTGTGGCAGTAAACAGAACCGAACCCGGGTCACTGGAGCTGTGAGACTGTGGCAGTAAACAGAACCGAACCCGGGACACTGGAGCTGTGAGACTGTGGCAGTAAACAGAACCGAACCCAGGTCACTGGAGCTGTGAGACTGTGGCAGTAAACAGAACCGAACCCTGGTCACTGGAGCTGTGAGACTGTGGCAGTAAACAGAACCGAACCCAGGTCACTGGAGCTGTGAGACTGTGGCAGTAAACAGAACCGAACCCGGCACACTGGAGCTGTGAGACTGTGGCAGTAAACAGAACCGAACCCGGGACACTGGAGCTGTGAGACTGTGGCAGTAAACAGAACCGAACCCAGGTCACTGGAGCTGTGAGACTGTGGCAGTAAACAGAACCGAACCCTGGTCACTGGAGCTGTGAGACTGTGGCAGTAAACAGAACAGAACCCGGGACACTGGAGCTGTGAGACTGTGGCATTCCCCAGAACCGAACCCGGGTCACTGGAGCTGTGAGACTGTGGCAGTAAACAGAACTGAACCCGGGTCACTGGAGCTGTGAGACTGTGGCAGTAAACAGAACCGAACCCGGGTCACTGGAGCTGTGAGACTGTGGCAGTAAACAGAACCGAACCCAGGTCACTGGAGCTGTGAGACTGTGGCAGTAAACAGAACTGAACCCGGGTCACTGGAGCTGTGAGACTGTGGCAGTAAACAGAACCGAACCCGGGTCACTGGAGCTGTGAGACTGTGGCAGTAAACAGAACCGAACCCAGGTCACTGGAGCTGTGAGGTTGCGGTACTAATACCTGTTACAAAAACAATACTCTGTTACATTGAGAGGCTGATTGACAGCGTCTCCAGACAGAGTTCATAAAAACAGCGAGTGCTGGAAATATTCAGCAGGTCGGGCAACATCTGTGGAGAGAAAAACAGAGTTAATAAAAACAGAGAGTGCTGGAAATACTCAGCAGGTCGGGCAACATCTGTGGAGAGAGAAACAGAGTTAATAAAAACAGAGAGTGCTGGAAATATTCAGCAGGTCGGGCAACATCTGTGGAGAGAGAAACAGAGTTAATAAAAACAGAGAGTGCTGGAAATATTCAGCAGGTCGGGCAACATCTGTGGAGAGAGAAACGGAGTTAATAAAAACAGCGAGTGCTGGAAATACTCAGCAGGTCGGGCAACATCTGTGGAGAGAGAAACGGAGTTAATAAAAACAGAGAGTGCTGGAAATATTCAGCAGGTCGGGCAACATCTGTGGAGAGAGAAACGGAGTTAATAAAAACAGAGAGTGCTGGAAATATTCAGCAGGTCGGGCAACATCTGTGGAGAGAGAAACGGAGTTAATAAAAACAGAGAGTGCTGGAAATACTCAGCAGGTCGGGCAGCATCTGTGCAGAGAGAAACAGAGTTAATAAAAACAGAGAGTGCTGGAAATATTCAGCAGGTCGGGCAACATCTGTGGAGAGAGAAACGGAGTTAATAAAAACAGAGAGTGCTGGAAATATTCAGCAGGTCGGGCAACATCTGTGGAGAGAGAAACGGAGTTAATAAAAACAGAGAGTGCTGGAAATACTCAGCAGGTCGGGCAACATCTGTGGAGAGAGAAACGGAGTTAATAAAAACAGCGAGTGCTGGAAATACTCAGCAGGTCGGGCAACATCTGTGGAGAGAGAAACAGAGTTAATAAAAACAGCGAGTGCTGGAAATACTCAGCAGGTCGGGCAACATCTGTGGAGAGAGAAACAGAGTTAATAAAAACAGAGAGTGCTGGAAATACTCAGCAGGTCGGGAAACATCTGTGGAGAGAGAAACGGAGTTAATAAAAACAGAGAGTGCTGGAAATACTCAGCAGGTCGGGCAACATCTGTGGAGAGAGAAACGGAGTTAATAAAAACAGAGAGTGCTGGAAATATTCAGCAGGTCGGGCAACATCTGTGCAGAGAGAAACGGAGTTAACGTTTCAGCTCTGTGACCCTTCACCAGAACTAACAGATATAAGAAATGTAAAAGATTTTAAGCAAGTAAAGCGGGGGTGGGGTAAGAGATAACAAAAGAGAAGGTGTTGATAGGACAAGGTCACAGACTAACAGACCAGAAGGTCATGGAGCAAAGACAAACAATATGTTAATGTTTTGCTGAAAGACACTTTAATGTAAAGCTGTGTTATCTTGTATCTCCTGGAAGCAGACACTCTGCTCTCTGACCCATGGTGACTGCACTGTGACCCAGAATATGGTGACTTCACATCTTCTTTCTTTCAGTAGGAGATATTCAATTCAGGAATGTTTTAGCATGGTATAGGATGTGTTCATTTGACACCTGTTAGCTTTGACCATTTGTCCTTTGTCCTTGTCAGACAGTTTCAACACACAAAGACCAAGATTTGTTTTCTTTCAATGCCATTTTGGATACATTGTTCATTTTGTAAATTAAAGGCTGATTTTTTTTCCTTAAAGACAAAGATGGTTTCTGGAGTTCTTTGGAGTTATTTTCACGATTGTTGTATTATCACAGCTGTGGTTTGTGTGACAACTCCATGTGGATGTTAAACTGCAAGGGTGATTGCACTGTCAAAGGCCTCTCCAGTCCTTAAACTGTCATTGTATCCTGCATTGCAAGGTGCTGTCACCGTGCAAGAGGTGATTGAATTACAAAGGACTATTAAACTGTCAGTGTATCCTGCATTGCAAGGTGCTGTCACCGTGCAAGAGGTGATTGAATTACAAAGGACTATTAAACTGTCAGTGTATCCTGCATTGCAAGGTGCTGTCACCGTGCAAGAGGTGATTGAATTACAAAGGACTATTAAACTGTCAGTGTATCCTGCATTGCAAGGTGCTGTCACCGTGCAAGAGGTGATTGAATGACAAAGGACTATTAAACTGTCAGTGTATCCTGCATTGCAAGGTGCTGTCACCGTGCAAGAGGTGATTGAATTACAAAGGACTATTAAACTGTCAGTGTATCCTGCATTGCAAGGTGCTGTCACCGTGCAAGAGGTGATTGAATTACAAAGGACTATTAAACTGTCAGTGTATCCTGCATTGCAAGGTGCTGTCACCGTGCAAGAGGTGATTGAATGACAAAGGACTATTAAACTGTCAGTGTATCCTGCATTGCAAGGTGCTGTCACCGTGCAAGAGGTGATTGAATGACAAAGGACTATTAAACTGTCAGTGTATCCTGCATTGCAAGGTGCTGTCACCGTGCAAGAGGTGATTGAATTACAAAGGACTATTAAACTGTCAGTGTATCCTGCATTGCAAGGTGCTGTCACCGTGCAAGAGGTGATTGAATTACAAAGGACTATTAAACTGTCAGTGTATCCTGCATTGCAAGGTGCTGTCACCGTGCAAGAGGTGATTGAATTACAAAGGACTATTAAACTGTCAGTGTATCCTGCATTGCAAGGTGCTGTCACCGTGCAAGAGGTGATTGAATTACAAAGGACTATTAAACTGTCAGTGTATCCTGCAGTGCAAGGTGCTGTCACCGTGCAAGAGGTGATTGAATTACAAAGGACTATTAAACTGTCAGTGTATCCTGCATTGCAAGGTGCTGTCACCGTGCAAGAGGTGATTGAATTACAAAGGACTATTAAACTGTCAGTGTATCCTGCATTGCAAGGTGCTGTCACCGTGCAAGAGGTGATTGAATTACAAAGGACTATTAAACTGTCAGTGTATCCTGCATTGCAAGGTGCTGTCACCGTGGAAGAGGTGATTGAATTACAAAGGACTATTAAACTGTCAGTGTATCCTGCATTGCAAGGTGCTGTCACCGTGGAAGAGGTGATTGAATTACAAAGGACTATTAAACTGTCAGTGTATCCTGCATTGCAAGGTGCTGTCACCGTGCAAGAGGTGATTGAATTACAAAGGACTATTAAACTGTCAGTGTATCCTGCATTGCAAGGTGCTGTCACCGTGCAAGAGGTGATTGAATTACAAAGGACTATTAAACTGTCAGTGTATCCTGCATTGCAAGGTGCTGTCACCGTGGAAGAGGTGATTGAATTACAAAGGACTATTAAACTGTCAGTGTATCCTGCATTGCAAGGTGCTGTCACCGTGGAAGAGGTGATTGAATTACAAAGGACTATTAAACTGTCATTGTTTCCTGCATTGCAAGGTGCTGTCACCGTGCAAGAGGTGATTGAATTACAAAGGACTATTAAACTGTCAGTGTATCCTGCATTGCAAGGTGCTGTCACCGTGCAAGAGGTGATTGAATTACAAAGGACTATTAAACTGTCAGTGTATCCTGCATTGCAAGGTGCTGTCACCGTGGAAGAGGTGATTGAATTACAAAGGACTATTAAACTGTCAGTGTATCCTGCATTGCAAGGTGCTGTCCCCGTGGAAGAGGTGATTGAATTACAAAGGACTATTAAACTGTCAGTGTATCCTGCATTGCAAGGTGCTGTCACCGTGCAAGAGGTGATTGAATTACAAAGGACTATTAAACTGTCATTGTATCCTGCATTGCAAGGTGCTGTCACCGTGCAAGAGGTGATTGAATTACAAAGGACTATTAAACTGTCAGTGTATCCTGCATTGCAAGGTGCTGTCACCGTGCAAGAGGTGATTGAATTATTCTTTTCTTTTGGGCCTCCTTATCTCGAGAGACAATGGATACGCGCCTGGAGGTGGTCAGTGGTTTGTGAAGCAGCGCCTGGAGTGGCTATAAAGGCCAATTCTGGAGTGACAGGCTCTTCCACAGGTGCTGCAGAGAAATTTGTTTGTTGGGGCTGTTGCACAGTTGGCTCTCCCCTTGCGCCTCTGTCTTTTTTCCTGCCAACTACTAAGTCTCTTCGACTCGCCACAATTTAGCCCTGTCTTTATGGCTGCCCGCCAGCTCTGGCGAATTATAAAGGACTATTAAACTGTCAGTGTATCCTGCATTGCAAGGTGCTGTCACCGTGCAAGAGGTGATTGAATTACAAAGGACTATTAAACTGTCATTGTTTCCTGCATTGCAAGGTGCTGTCACCGTGCAAGAGGTGATTGAATTACAAAGGACTATTAAACTGTCAGTGTATCCTGCATTGCAAGGTGCTGTCACCGTGCAAGAGGTGATTGAATTACAAAGGACTATTAAACTGTCAGTGTGTCCTGCATTGCAAGGTGCTGTCACCGTGCAAGAGGTGATTGAATTACAAAGGACTATTAAACTGTCAGTGTATCCTGCATTGCAAGGTGCTGTCACCGTGCAAGAGGTGATTGAATTACAAAGGACTATTAAACTGTCAGTGTATCCTGCATTGCAAGGTGCTGTCACCGTGCAAGAGGTGATTGAATTACAAAGGACTATTAAACTGTCAGTGTATCCTGCATTGCAAGGTGCTGTCACCGTGCAAGAGGTGATTGAATTACAAAGGACTATTAAACTGTCAGTGTATCCTGCATTGCAAGGTGCTGTCACCGTGCAAGAGGTGATTGAATTACAAAGGGTATTTCTTTGCAAGAGGCTTCTGCTTTCCAGCACGTAGCTATTGAACTGCAAGAGTGTTCACACTACAAGAAGATATTACAGTGTAAGAGGCCATTGTAATGTAAAGTGTTATTGTATTAATCATGGATACTGTATTGTAAGCCCCCAATGTACTGCTTCAGGTTATTGCATTGCAAAGGGCAATTGCACTCCGATGAGCTATTGCTCTGTAAAAGTCCATTACTTTGCCAGTGTGCAATGTTATCAATGGGCTATTGCATGACTTAGCCCTATTGCATTGCAAGTAGTTGTTTCAGTGCATTGCCAAACATTCTTGGTTTTCTTGCGTTGCATGTGGATGTTGTATTGAAAGGGGCCATTGCATTGAAAGGGGCTCTGACATTGCAAGGATAATAGTCTGCAAGGGAGGGACTGTTGGACTGCAAGCGCTATTGCAATGAAATGCGTGTTGCATTGCTGGAGTTTTTGCTCTGCAAATAGTTCTTGTATTGCAAGGTGCCTTTGCATTTTCATTGCAAGTGGATGTTGCACACCACGCTCCATTGCAAACTCAAAGACCTTTGCATTGGAAGGAGTTATTGCACTACCAAAGGTCCCTGCATTGCAAGCTGCTATTGCACTGCAAGAGGCTATTGCAATACAAGGATCATGCACACTAATGGTTCCATTACATTGCAACTGGATGTTACATGGCAAGTGTCTATTATATTGAAAGTCACAATTGCAAAACAAATAGCTATTGCACTGCAGGGAAATTTTGTATTGCGAGATGGTTTCCATTGTGAGAGGATATTATATTTCAATAGGGTATCAAAAGGCAATTTGCTCTTGGACTGCACCTGGCTTTTGTACCATAAGCATGTTATGCAAAGCATAGAACTGTTGCACTGTAAGGGGAAAATACATTGTCAGGGTCTATTGCACACCAAAGAGCTTTTGCACTGCAAGAGGCTATTGAATTGTCATGGTCTGTTGTGTTCAAAAGGCTAGAGCATTTCTTCACGTTATTGCTATGTCACTCTTAGAGACTATTACATTGCATGTTGTTTTTACACTGTGAGTGGAGATTGCACTGCATGGGGCTATTGCTTTGTTAGTGGATGTTGTACTGCAAAGGCTATTGTACTACAAGTTTTTGTGTTGCATTGTAAGGGTCTAGTGCACCAGAACTTCAATGGGATTTCAAATGCTTGTTGCATTGCAACATTCTATGACATCTCAAGGTGTTTTTTGCACTACAAGGGGCTGCAGCACTGCATGGGAAATTTGCATTACAATTGGATTTTACATAGCAAGTCCCATTGCATTACATGGGCAAATGCACAGGAAAGGCCTCTGCATTGCAAGATGCTATTGTGCTGCTAGAGGTTCCTGCACTGCGAGGGACAATTACCCTGTCAGAGGTTCCTGCACTGCGAGGTACAATTACCCTGTCAGAGGTTCCTGTACTGCGAGGTACAATTACCCTGTCAGAGGTTCCTGCACTGCGAGGTACAATTACCCTGTCAGAGGTTCCTGTACTGCGAGGTACAATTACCCTGTCAGAGGTTCCTGTACTGCGAGGTACAATTACCCTGTCAGAGGTTCCTGTACTGCGAGGTACAATTACCCTGTCAGAGGTTCCTGTACTGCGAGGGACAATTACCCTGTCAGAGGTTCCTGTACTGCGAGGTACAATTACCCTGTCAGAGGTTCCTGTACTGCGAGGTACAATTACCCTGTCAGAGGTTCCTGTACTGCGAGGTACAATTACCCTGTCAGAGGTTCCTGTACTGCGAGGTACAATTACCCTGTCAGAGGTTCCTGTACTGCGAGGTACAATTACACTGTCAGAGGTTCCTGTACTGCGAGGTACAATTACCCTGTCAGAGGTTCCTGCACTGTGAGGTACAATTACCCTGTCAGAGGTTCCTGTACTGCGAGGTACAATTACACTATCAGAGGTTCCTGCACTGCGAGGTACAATTACCCTGTCAGAGGTTCCTGCACTGCGAGGTACAATTACCCTGTCAGAGGTTCCTGTACTGCGAGGTACAATTACCCTGTCAGAGGTTCCTGCACTGCGAGGTACAATTACCCTGTCAGAGGTTCCTGCACTGCGAGGTACAATTACCCTGTCAGAGGTTCCTGTACTGCGAGGTACAATTACCCTGTCAGAGGTTCCTGTACTGCGAGGTACAATTACCCGGTCAGAGGTTCCTGTACTGCGAGGTACAATTACCCGGTCAGAGGTTCCTGTACTGCGAGGTACAATTACCCTGTCAGAGGTTCTTGCACTGCGAGGTACAATTACCCGGTCAGAGGTTCCTGTACTGCGAGGTACAATTACCCTGTCAGAGGTTCCTGCACTGCGAGGTACAATTACACTGTCAGAGGTTCCTGTACTGCGAGGTACAATTACCCTGTCAGAGGTTCCTGTACTGTGAGGTACAATTACACTGTCAGAGGTTCCTGCACTGCGAGGTACAATTACCCTGTCAGAGGTTCCTGTACTGCGAGGTACAATTACCCTGTCAGAGGTTCCTGTACTGCGAGGTACAATTACACTGTCAGAGGTTCCTGTACTGCGAGGTACAATTACCCTGTCAGAGGTTCCTGTACTGCGAGGTACAATTACCCTGTCAGAGGTTCCTGTACTGCGAGGTACAATTACACTGTCAGAGGTTCCTGTACTGCGAGGTACAATTACCCTGTCAGAGGTTCCTGTACTGCGAGGTACAATTACCCTGTCAGAGGTTCCTGCACTGCGAGGTACAATTACCCTGTCAGAGGTTCCTGTACTGCGAGGTACAATTACCCTGTCAGAGGTTCCTGTACTGCGAGGTACAATTACCCTGTCAGAGGTTCCTGTACTGCGAGGTACAATTACCCTGTCAGAGGTTCCTGTACTGCGAGGTACAATTACCCTGTCAGAGGTTCCTGTACTGCGAGGTACAATTACCCTGTCAGAGGTTCCTGTACTGCGAGGTACAATTACCCTGTCAGAGGTTCCTGTACTGCGAGGTACAATTACCCTGTCAGAGGTTCCTGCACTGCGAGGTACAATTACCCTGTCAGAGGTTCCTGTACTGCGAGGTACAATTACCCTGTCAGAGGTTCCTGTACTGCGAGGTACAATTACCCTGTCAGAGGTTCCTGCACTGCGAGGTACAATTACCCTGTCAGAGGTTCCTGTACTGCGAGGTACAATTACACTGTCAGAGGTTCCTGTACTGCGAGGTACAATTACCCTGTCAGAGGTTCCTGTACTGCGAGGTACAATTACACTGTCAGAGGTTCCTGTACTGCGAGGTACAATTACCCTGTCAGAGGTTCCTGCACTGTGAGGTACAATTACACTGTCAGAGGTTCCTGTACTGCGAGGTACAATTACCCTGTCAGAGGTTCCTGCACTGCGAGGTACAATTACCCTGTCAGAGGTTCCTGCACAGCGAGGTACAATTACCCTGTCAGAGGTTCCTGTACTGCGAGGTACAATTACACTGTCAGAGGTTCCTGCACTGCGAGGTACAATTACACTGTCAGAGGTTCCTGTACTGCGAGGTACAATTACCCGGTCAGAGGTTCCTGTACTGCGAGGTACAATTACCCTGTCAGAGGTTCCTGCACTGCGAGGTACAATTACACTGTCAGAGGTTCCTGTACTGCGAGGTACAATTACCCTGTCAGAGGTTCCTGTACTGTGAGGAACAATTACACTGTCAGAGGTTCCTGCACTGCGAGGTACAATTACCCTGTCAGAGGTTCCTGTACTGCGAGGTACAATTACCCTGTCAGAGGTTCCTGTACTGCGAGGTACAATTACACTGTCAGAGGTTCCTGTACTGCGAGGTACAATTACCCTGTCAGAGGTTCCTGTACTGCGAGGTACAATTACCCTGTCAGAGGTTCCTGTACTGCGAGGTACAATTACACTGTCAGAGGTTCCTGTACTGCGAGGTACAATTACCCTGTCAGAGGTTCCTGTACTGCGAGGTACAATTACCCTGTCAGAGGTTCCTGCACTGCGAGGTACAATTACCCTGTCAGAGGTTCCTGTACTGCGAGGTACAATTACCCTGTCAGAGGTTCCTGTACTGCGAGGTACAATTACCCTGTCAGAGGTTCCTGTACTGCGAGGTACAATTACCCTGTCAGAGGTTCCTGTACTGCGAGGTACAATTACCCTGTCAGAGGTTCCTGTACTGCGAGGTACAATTACACTGTCAGAGGTTCCTGTACTGCGAGGTACAATTACCCTGTCAGAGGTTCCTGTACTGTGAGGTACAATTACCCTGTCAGAGGTTCCTGTACTGCGAGGTACAATTACACTGTCAGAGGTTCCTGTACTGCGAGGTACAATTACCCTGTCAGAGGTTCCTGTACTGCGAGGTACAATTACCCTGTCAGAGGTTCCTGTACTGCGAGGTACAATTACACTGTCAGAGGTTCCTGTACTGCGAGGTACAATTACCCTGTCAGAGGTTCCTGCACTGTGAGGTACAATTACACTGTCAGAGGTTCCTGTACTGCGAGGTACAATTACCCTGTCAGAGGTTCCTGCACTGCGAGGTACAATTACCCTGTCAGAGGTTCCTGCACTGCGAGGTACAATTACCCTGTCAGAGGTTCCTGTACTGCGAGGTACAATTACCCTGTCAGAGGTTCCTGTACTGCGAGGTACAATTACCCTGTCAGAGGTTCCTGCACTGCGAGGTACAATTACCCTGTCAGAGGTTCCTGCACAGCGAGGTACAATTACCCTGTCAGAGGTTCCTGTACTGCGAGGTACAATTACACTGTCAGAGGTTCCTGCACTGCGAGGTACAATTACACTATCAGAGGTTCCTGTACTGCGAGGTACAATTACCCGGTCAGAGGTTCCTGTACTGCGAGGTACAATTACCCTGTCAGAGGTTCCTGCACTGCGAGGTACAATTACACTGTCAGAGGTTCCTGTACTGCGAGGTACAATTACCCTGTCAGAGGTTCCTGTACTGTGAGGTACAATTACACTGTCAGAGGTTCCTGCACTGCGAGGTACAATTACCCTGTCAGAGGTTCCTGTACTGCGAGGTACAATTACCCTGTCAGAGGTTCCTGTACTGCGAGGTACAATTACACTGTCAGAGGTTCCTGTACTGCGAGGTACAATTACCCTGTCAGAGGTTCCTGTACTGCGAGGTACAATTACCCTGTCAGAGGTTCCTGTACTGCGAGGTACAATTACACTGTCAGAGGTTCCTGTACTGCGAGGTACAATTACCCTGTCAGAGGTTCCTGTACTGCGAGGTACAATTACCCTGTCAGAGGTTCCTGCACTGCGAGGTACAATTACCCTGTCAGAGGTTCCTGTACTGCGAGGTACAATTACCCTGTCAGAGGTTCCTGTACTGCGAGGTACAATTACCCTGTCAGAGGTTCCTGTACTGCGAGGTACAATTACCCTGTCAGAGGTTCCTGTACTGCGAGGTACAATTACCCTGTCAGAGGTTCCTGTACTGCGAGGTACAATTACACTGTCAGAGGTTCCTGTACTGCGAGGTACAATTACCCTGTCAGAGGTTCCTGTACTGTGAGGTACAATTACCCTGTCAGAGGTTCCTGTACTGCGAGGTACAATTACACTGTCAGAGGTTCCTGTACTGCGAGGTACAATTACCCTGTCAGAGGTTCCTGTACTGCGAGGTACAATTACCCTGTCAGAGGTTCCTGTACTGCGAGGTACAATTACACTGTCAGAGGTTCCTGTACTGCGAGGTACAATTACCCTGTCAGAGGTTCCTGCACTGCGAGGTACAATTACACTGTCAGAGGTTCCTGTACTGCGAGGTACAATTACACTGTCAGAGGTTCCTGTACTGCGAGGTACAATTACCCTGTCAGAGGTTCCTGCACTGCGAGGTACAATTACCCTGTCAGAGGTTCCTGTACTGCGAGGTACAATTACCCTGTCAGAGGTTCCTGTACTGCGAGGTACAATTACCCTGTCAGAGGTTCCTGCACTGCGAGGTACAATTACCCTGTCAGAGGTTCCTGTACTGCGAGGTACAATTACACTGTCAGAGGTTCCTGTACTGCGAGGTACAATTACCCTGTCAGAGGTTCCTGTACTGCGAGGTACAATTACCCTGTCAGAGGTTCCTGCACTGCGAGGTACAATTACCCTGTCAGAGGTTCCTGTACTGTGAGGTACAATTACCCTGTCAGAGGTTCCTGTACTGCGAGGTACAATTACACTGTCAGAGGTTCCTGTACTGTGAGGTACAATTACACTGTCAGAGGTTCCTGTACTGCGAGGTACAATTACCCTGTCAGAGGTTCCTGCACTGCGAGGTACAATTACCCTGTCAGAGGTTCCTGCACTGCGAGGTACAATTACCCTGTCAGAGGTTCCTGTACTGCGAGGTACAATTACCCTGTCAGAGGTTCCTGTACTGCGAGGTACAATTACCCTGTCAGAGGTTCCTGTACTGCGAGGTACAATTACCCTGTCAGAGGTTCCTGTACTGCGAGGTACAATTACCCTGTCAGAGGTTCCTGCACTGCGAGGTACAATTACCCTGTCAGAGGTTCCTGCACTGCGAGGTACAATTACCCTGTCAGAGGTTCCTGTACTGCGAGGTACAATTACCCTGTCAGAGGTTCCTGTACTGCGAGGTACAATTACCCTGTCAGAGGTTCCTGCACTGCGAGGTACAATTACACTGTCAGAGGTTCCTGTACTGCGAGGTACAATTACCCTGTCAGAGGTTCCTGTACTGCGAGGTACAATTACCCTGTCAGAGGTTCCTGCACTGCGAGGTACAATTACACTGTCAGAGGTGCCTGCACTGCGAGGTACAATTACCCTGTCAGAGGTTCCTGTACTGCGAGGTACAATTACACTGTCAGAGGTTCCTGTACTGCGAGGTACAATTACCCTGTCAGAGGTTCCTGCACTGCGAGGTACAATTACCCTGTCAGAGGTTCCTGCACTGCGAGGTACAATTACCCTGTCAGAGGTTCCTGTACTTCGAGGTACAATTACCCTGTCAGAGGTTCCTGTACTGCGAGGTACAATTACCCTGTCAGAGGTTCCTGTACTGTGAGGGACAATTACCCTGTCAGAGGTTCCTGTACTGTGAGGTACAATTACCCTGTCAGAGGTTCCTGTACTGCGAGGTACAATTACCCTGTCAGAGGTTCCTGCACTGCGAGGTACAATTAGCCTGTCAGAGGTTCGTGCACTGCGAGGTACAATTACCCTGTCAGAGGTTCCTGCACTGCGAGGTACAATTACCCTGTCAGAGGTTCCTGCACTGCGAGGTACAATTACCCTGTCAGAGGTTCCTGCACTGCGAGGTACAATTACCCTGTCAGAGGTTCCTGTACTGCGAGGTACAATTACACTGTCAGAGGTTCCTGCACTGCGAGGTACAATTACCCTGTCAGAGGTTCCTGTACTGCGAGGTACAATTACCCTGTCAGAGGTTCCTGTACTGCGAGGTACAATTACCCTGTCAGAGGTTCCTGTACTGCGAGGTACAATTACCCTGTCAGAGGTTCCTGTACTGCGAGGTACAATTACCCTGTCAGAGGTTCCTGTACTGCGAGGTACAATTACCCTGTCAGAGGTTCCTGCACTGCGAGGTACAATTACCCTGTCAGAGGTTCCTGCACTGCGAGGTACAATTACCCTGTCAGAGGTGCCTGCACTGCGAGGTACAATTACCCTGTCAGAGGTTCCTGCACTGCGAGGTACAATTACCCTGTCAGAGGTTCCTGTACTGCGAGGTACAATTACACTGCAATAGGCCTTTGCATTCCAATAGTCAAGCATGCTAAAAAGGTCCAGGGCATTGTAAGTGAATGGTGTGTTAAACGTTTCTATTACTTTGCACTTATAAATGTCTATGGCACTGCCAGAGTGAGCGTGTTAATATTAATCTGTGTTCTCTGTCAGTGTGTTAATATTCCTGAGGACAGTGGGGGTGTTTTACACTTCACAGGGTGTATCTGACTGTGGGTCATGATATACACAGTGTGTCAGTGAGTGTGTTAATATTAATCTGTGTTCTCTGTCAGTGTGTTAATATTACTGAGGACAGTGGGGGTGATTTACACTTCACAGGGTGTATCTGACTGTGGGTCATGATGTACACAGTGTGTCGGTGAGTGTGTTAATATTAATCTGTGTTCTCTGTCAGTGTGTTAATATTCCTGAGGACAGTGGGGGTGTTTTACACTTCACAGGGTGTATCTGGCTGTGGGTCATGATGTACACAGTGTGCCAGTGAGTGTGTTAATATTAATCTGTGTTCTCTGTCAGGTGTTAATATTGCTGAGGACAGTGGGGGTGTTTTACACTTCACAGGGTGTATCTGACTGTGGGTCATGATATACACAGTGTGTCAGTGAGTGTGTTAATATTAATCTGTGTTCTCTGTCAGTCTGTTAATATTACTGAGGACAGTGGGGGTGTTTTACACTTCACAGGGTGTATCTGACTGTGGGTCATGATATACACAGTGTGTCAGTGAGTGTGTTAATATTAATCTGTGTTCTCTGTCAGTGTGTTAATATTACTGAGGACAGTGGGGGTGTTTTACACTTCACAGGGTGTATCTGACTGTGGGTCATGATATACACAGTGTGTCAGTGAGTGTGTTAATATTAATCTGTGTTCTCTGTCAGTGTGTTAATATTCCTGAGGACAGTGGGGGTGTTTTACACTTCACAGGGTGTATCTGACTGTGGGTCATGATGTACACAGTGTGTCAGTGAGTGTGTTAATATTAATCTGTGTTCTCTGTCAGTGTGTTAATATTCCTGAGGACAGTGGGGGTGTTTTACACTTCACAGGGTGTATCTGACTGTGGGTCATGATATACACAGTGTGTCAGTGAGTGTGTTAGTATTAATCTGTGTTCTCTGTCAGTGTGTTAATATTACTGAGGACAGTGGGGTGTTTTACACTTCACAGGGTGTATCTGACTGTGGGTCATGATATACACAGTGTGTCAGTGAGTGTGTTAATATTAGTCTGTGTTCTCTGTCAGTGTGTTAATATCACTGAGGACAGTGGGCGTGTTTTACACTTCACAGGGTGTATCTGACTGTGGGTCATGATATACACAGTGTGTCAGTGAGTGTGTTAATATTAATCTGTGTTCTCTGTCAGGTGTTAATATTACCGAGGACAGTGGGGGTGTTTTACACTTCACAGGGTGTATCTGACTGTGGGTCATGATGTACACAGTGTGTCAGTGAGTGTGTTAATATTAATCTGTGTACTCTGTCAGTGTGTTAATATTACTGAGGACAGTGGGGGTGTTTTACACTTCACAGGGTGTATCTGACTGTGGGTCTTGATGTACACAGTGTGTCAGTGAGTGTGTTAATATTAATCTGTGTTCTCTGTCAGTGTGTTAATATTACTGAGGACAGTTGTGGTGTTTTACACTTCACAGGGTGTATCTGACTGTGGGTCATGATGTACACAGTGTGTCAGTGAGTGTGTTAATATTAATCTGTGTTCTCTGTCAGTGTGTTAATATTCCTGAGGACAGTGGGGGTGTTTTACACTTCACAGTGTTTATCTGACTGTGGGTCATGATATACACAGTGTGTCAGTGAGTGTGTTAATATTAATCTGTGTTCTCTGTCAGTGTGTTAATATTACTGAGGACAGTGGGGATGTTTTACACTTCACAGGGTGTATCTGACTGTGGGTCATGATATACACAGTGTGTCAGTGAGTGTGTTAATATTAATCTGTGTTCTCTGTCAGTGTGTTAATATTACTGAGGACAGTGGGGGTGTTTTACACTTCACAGGGTGTATCTGACTGTGGGTCATGATATACACAGTGTGTCAGTGAGTGTGTTAATATTAATCTGTGTTCTCTGTCAGTGTGTTAATATTACTGAGGACAGTGGGGGTGTTTTACACTTCACAGGGTGTATCTGACTGTGGGTCATGATGTCACAGTGTGTCAGTGAGTGTGTTAATATTAATCTGTGTACTCTGTCAGTGTGTTAATATTACTGAGGACAGTGGGGGTGTTTTACACTTCACAGGGTGTATCTGACTGTGGGTCATGATATACACAGTGTGTCAGTGAGTGTGTTAATATTAATCTGTGTTCTCTGTCAGTGTGTTAATATTCCTGAGGACAGTAGGGGTGTTTTACACTTCAGAGGGTGTATCTGACTGTGGGTCATGATATACAGAGTGTGTCAGTGAGTGTGTTAATATTAATCTGTGTTCTCTGTCAGGTGTTAATATTACCGAGGACAGTGGGGTGTTTTACACTTCACAGGGTGTATCTGACTGTGGGTCATGATATACACAGTGTGTCAGTGAGTGTTTTAATATTAATCTGTGTTCTCTGTCAGTGTGTTAATATTACTGAGGACAGTGGGGGTGTTTTACACTTCACAGGGTGTATCTAACTGTGGGTCATGATATACACAGTGTGTCAGTGAGTGTGTTAATATTAATCTGTGTTCTCTGTCAGTGTGTTAATATTACTGAGGACAGTGGGGGTGTTTTACACTTCACAGGGTGTATCTGACTGTGGGTCATGATATACACAGTGTGTCAGTGAGTGTTTTAATATTAATCTGTGTTCTCTGTCACTGTGTTAATATTACTGAGGACAGTGGGGGTGTTTTACACTTCACAGGGTGTATCTGACTGTGGGTCATGATATACACAGTGTGTCAGTGAGTGTGTTAATATTAATCTGTGTTCTCTGTCAGTGTGTTAATATTCCTGAGGACAGTGGGGGTGTTTTACACTTCACAGGGTGTATCTGACTGTGGGTCATGATGTACACAGTGTGTCAGTGAGTGTGTTAATATTAATCTGTGTTCTCTGTCAGTGTGTTAATATTACTGAGGACAGTGGGGGTGTTTTACACTTCACAGGGTGTATCTGACTGTGGGTCATGATGTACACAGTGTGTCAGTGAGTGTGTTAATATTAATCTGTGTTCTCTGTCAGTGTGTTAATATTCCTGAGGACAGTGGGGGTGTTTTACACTTCACAGGGTGTATCTGACTGTGGGTCATGATATACACAGTGTGTCAGTGAGTGTGTTAATATTAATCTGTGTTCTCTGTCAGTGTGTTAATATTACTGAGGACAGTGGGGTGTTTTACACTTCACAGGGTGTATCTGACTGTGGGTCATGATATACACAGTGTGTCAGTGAGTGTGTTAATATTAGTCTGTGTTCTCTGTCAGTGTGTTAATATCACTGAGGACAGTGGGCGTGTTTTACACTTCACAGGGTGTATCTGACTGTGGGTCATGATATACACAGTGTGTCAGTGAGTGTGTTAATATTAATCTGTGTTCTCTGTCAGGTGTTAATATTACCGAGGACAGTGGGGGTGTTTTACACTTCACAGGGTGTATCTGACTGTGGGTCATGATGTACACAGTGTGTCAGTGAGTGTGTTAATATTAATCTGTGTACTCTGTCAGTGTGTTAATATTACTGAGGACAGTGGGGGTGTTTTACACTTCACAGGGTGTATCTGACTGTGGGTCTTGATGTACACAGTGTGTCAGTGAGTGTGTTAATATTAATCTGTGTTCTCTGTCAGTGTGTTAATATTACTGAGGACAGTTGGGGTGTTTTACACTTCACAGGGTGTATCTGACTGTGGGTCATGATGTACACAGTGTGTCAGTGAGTGTGTTAATATTAATCTGTGTTCTCTGTCAGTGTGTTAATATTCCTGAGGACAGTGGGGGTGTTTTACACTTCACAGTGTTTATCTGACTGTGGGTCATGATATACACAGTGTGTCAGTGAGTGTGTTAATATTAATCTGTGTTCTCTGTCAGTGTGTTAATATTACTGAGGACAGTGGGGATGTTTTACACTTCACAGGGTGTATCTGACTGTGGGTCATGATATACACAGTGTGTCAGTGAGTGTGTTAATATTAATCTGTGTTCTCTGTCAGTGTGTTAATATTACTGAGGACAGTGGGGGTGTTTTACACTTCACAGGGTGTATCTGACTGTGGGTCATGATATACACAGTGTGTCAGTGAGTGTGTTAATATTAATCTGTGTTCTCTGTCAGTGTGTTAATATTACTGAGGACAGTGGGGGTGTTTTACACTTCACAGGGTGTATCTGACTGTGGGTCATGATGTCACAGTGTGTCAGTGAGTGTGTTAATATTAATCTGTGTTCTCTGTCAGTGTGTTAATATTCCTGAGGAGAGTGGGGGTGTTTTACACTTCACAGGGTGTATCTGACTGTGGGTCATGATATACACAGTGTGTCAGTGAGTGTGTTAATATTAATCTGTGTTCTCTGTCAGTGTGTTAATATTACTGAGGACAGCGGGGGTGTTTTACACTTCACAGGGTGTATCTGACTGTGGGTCATGATATACACAGTGTGTCAGTGAGTGTGTTAATATTAATCTGTGTTCTCTGTCAGTGTGTTAATATTACTGAGGACAGTGGGGATGTTTTACACTTCACAGGGTTTATCTGACTGTGGGTCATGATATACACAGTGTGTCAGTGAGTGTGTTAATATTAATCTGTGTTCTCTGTCAGTGTGTTAATATTCCTGAGGACAGTGGGGGTGTTTTACACTTCACAGGGTGTATCTGACTGTGGGTCATGATATACACAGTGTGTCAGTGAGTGTGTTAATATTAATCTGTGTTCTCTGTCAGTGTGTTAATATTACTGAGGACAGTGGGGATGTTTTACACTTCACAGGGTGTATCTGACTGTGGGTCATGATATACACAGTGTGTCAGTGAGTGTGTTAATATTAATCTGTGTACTCTGTCAGTGTGTTAATATTACTGAGGACAGTGGGGGTGTTTTACACTTCACAGGGTGTATCTGACTGTGGGTCATGATATACACAGTGTGTCAGTGAGTGTGTTAATATTAATCTGTGTTCTCTGTCAGTGTGTTAATATTCCTGAGGACAGTGGGGGTGTTTTACACTTCAGAGGGTGTATCTGACTGTGGGTCATGATATACACAGTGTGTCAGTGAGTGTGTTAATATTAATCTGTGTTCTCTGTCAGGTGTTAATATTACCGAGGACAGTGGGGTGTTTTACACTTCACAGGGTGTATCTGACTGTGGGTCATGATGTACACAGTGTGTCAGTGAGTGTGTTAATATTAATCTGTGTTCTCTGTCAATGTGTTAATATTACTGAGGACAGTGGGATGTTTTACACTTCACAGGGTTTATCTGACTGTGGGTCATGATGTACACAGTGTGTCAGTGAGTGTGTTAATATTAATCTGTGTTCTCTGTCAATGTGTTAATATTCCTGAGGACAGTGGGGGTGTTTTACACTTCACAGGGTGTATCTGACAGTGGGTCATGATGTACACAGTGTGTCAGTGAGTGTGTTAATATTAATCTGTGTTCTCTGTCAGTGTGTTAATATTCCTGAGGACAGTGGGGGTGTTTTACACTTCACAGGGTTTATCTGACTGTGGGTCATGATATACACAGTGTGTCAGTGAGTGTGTTAATATTAATCTGTGTTCTCTGTCAGTGTGTTACTATTCCTGAGGACAGTGGGGGTGTTTTACACTTCACAGGGTTTATCTGACTGTGGGTCATGATATACACAGTGTGTCAGTGAGTGTGTTAATATTAATCTGTGTTCTCTGTCAGTGTGTTAATATTCCTGAGGACAGTGGGGGTGTTTTACACTTCACAGGGTGTATCTAACTGTGGGTCATGATATACACAGTGTGTCAGTGAGTGTGTTAATATTAATCTGTGTTCTCTGTCAGTGTGTTAATATTACTGAGGACAGTGGGGGTGTTTTACACTTCACAGGGTGTATCTGACTGTGGGTCATGATATACACAGTGTGTCAGTGAATGTGTTAATATTAATCTGTGTTCTCTATCAGTGTGTTAATATTCCTGAGGACAGTGGGGGTGTTTTACACTTCACAGGGTGTATCTGACTGTGGGTCATGATATACACAGTGTGTCAGTGAGTGTGTTAATATTAATCTGTGTTCTCTGTCAGTGTGCTAATATTACTGAGGACAGTGGGAATGTTTTACACTTCACAGGGTGTATCTGACTGTGGGTCCTGATATACACAGTGTGTCAGTGAGTGTGTTAATATTAATCTGTGTTCTCTGTCAGTGTGTTAATATTACTGAGGATAGTGGGGGTGTTTTACACTTCACAGGGTGTATCTGACTGTGGGTCATGATATACACAGTGTGTCAGTGAGTGTGTTAATATTAATCTGTGTTCTCTGTCAGGTGTTAATATTACTGAGGACGATGGGGGTGTTTTACACTTCGCAGGGTGCATCTGACTGTGGGTCATGATATACACAGTGTGTCAGTGAGTGTGTTAATATTAATCTGTGTTCTCTGTCAGTGTGTTAATATTACTGAGGACAGTGGGGGTGTTTTACACTTCACAGGGTGTATCTGACTGTGGGTCATGATATACACAGTGTGTCAGTGAGTGTGTTAATATTAATCTGCGTTCTCTGTCAGTGTGTTAATATTACTGAGGACAGTGGGGACGTTTTACACTTCACAGGGTGTATCTGACTGTGGGTCATGATATACACAGTGTGTCAGTGAGTGTGTTAATATTAATCTGTGTTCTCTGTCAGTGTGTTAATATTACTGAGGACAGTGGGGGTGTTTTACACTTCACCGGGTGTATCTGACTGTGGGTCATGATATACACAGTGTGTCAGTGAGTGTGTTAATATTAATCTGTGTTCTCTGTCAGTGTGTTAATATTACTGAGGACAGTGGGGATGTTTTACACTTCACAGGGTGTATCTGACTGTGGGTCATGATATACACAGTGTGTCAGTGAGTGTGTTAATATTAATCTGTGTTCTCTGTCAGTGTGTTAATATTCCTGAGGACAGTGGGGGTGTTTTACACTTCACAGGGTGTATCTGACTCTGGGTCATGATATACACAGTGTGTCGGTGAGTGTGTTAATATTAATCTGTGTTCTCTGTCAGTGTGTTAATATTCCTGAGGACAGTGGGGGTGTTTTACACTTCACAGGGTGTATCTGACTGTGGGTCAGGATATACACAGTGTGTCGGTGAGTGTGTTAATATTAATCTGTGTTCTCTGTCAGTGTGTTAATATTCCTGAGGACAGTGGGGGTGTTTTACACTTCACAGGGTGTATCTGACTGTGGGTCATGATATACACAGTGTGTCAGTGAGTGTGTTAATATTAATCTGTGTTCTCTGTCAGTGTGTTAATATTACTGAGGACAGTGGGGGTGTTTTACACTTCACCGGGTGTATCTGACTGTGGGTCATGATATACACAGTGTGTCAGTGAGTGTGTTAATATTAATCTGTGTTCTCTGTCAGTGTGTTAATATTCCTGAGGACAGTGGGGGTGTTTTACACTTCACAGGGTGTATCTGACTGTGGGTCATGATATACACAGTGTGTCAGTGAGTGTGTTAATATTAATCTGTGTTCTCTGTCAGTGTGTTAATATTCCTGAGGACAGTGGGGGTGTTTTACACTTCACAGGGTGTATCTGACTGTGGGTCATGATGTACACAGTGTGTCAGTGAGTGTGTTAATATTAATCTGTGTTCTCTGTCAGTGTGTTAATATTACTGAGGACAGTGGGGGTGTTTTACACTTCACAGGGTGTATCTGACTGTGGGTCATGATATACACAGTGTGTCGGTGAGTGTGTTAATATTAATCTGTGTTCTCTGTCAGTGTGTTAATATTCCTGAGGACAGTGGGGGTGTTTTACACTTCACAGGGTGTATCTGACTGTGGGTCATGATGTCACAGTGTGTCAGTGAGTGTGTTAATATTAATCTGTGTACTCTGTCAGTGTGTTAATATTACTGAGGACAGTGGGGGTGTTTTACTCTTCACAGGGTGTATCTGACTGTGGGTCATGATATACACAGTGTGTCAGTGAGTGTGTTAATATTAATCTGTGTTCTCTGTCAGTGTGTTAATATTCCTGAGGACAGTGGGGGTGTTTTACACTTCACAGGGTGTATCTGACTGTGGGTCATGATATACACAGTGTGTCAGTGAGTGTGTTAATATTAATCTGTTGTCTCTGTCAGGTGTTAATATTACCGAGGACAGTGGGGGTGTTTTACACTTCACAGGGTGTATCTGACTGTGGGTCATGATGTACACAGTGTGTCAGTGAGTGTGTTAATATTAATCTGTGTACTCTGTCAGTGTGTTAATATTACTGAGGACAGTGGGGGTGTTTTACACTTCACAGGGTGTATCTGACTGTGGGTCATGATATACACAGTGTGTCAGTGAGTGTGTTAATATTAATCTGTGTTCTCTGTCAGTGTGTTAATATTACTGAGGACAGTGGGGATGTTTTACACTTCACAGGGTGTATCTGACTGTGGGTCATGATATACACAGTGTGTCAGTGAGTGTGTTAATATTAATCTGTGTTCTCTGTCAGTGTGTTAATATTCCTGAGGACAGTGGGGGTGTTTTACACTTCACAGTGTTTATCTGACTGTGGGTCATGGTATACACAGTGTGTCAGTGAGTGTGTTAATATTAATCTGTGTTCTCTGTCAGTGTGTTAATATTACTGAGGACAGTGGGGATGTTTTACACTTCACAGGGTGTATCTGACTGTGGGTCATGATATACACAGTGTGTCAGTGAGTGTGTTAATATTAATCTGTGTTCTCTGTCAGTGTGTTAATATTACTGAGGACAGTGGGGGTGTTTTACACTTCACAGGGTGTATCTGACTGTGGGTCATGATATACACAGTGTGTCAGTGAGTGTGTTAATATTAATCTGTGTTCTCTGTCAGTGTGTTAATATTACTGAGGACAGTGGGGGTGTTTTACACTTCACAGGGTGTATCTGACTGTGGGTCATGATGTCGCAGTGTGTCAGTGAGTGTGTTAATATTAATCTGTGTACTCTGTCAGTGTGTTAATATTACTGAGGACAGTGGGGGTGTTTTACACTTCACAGGGTGTATCTGACTGTGGGTCATGATATACACAGTGTGTCAGTGAGTGTGTTAATATTAATCTGTGTTCTCTGTCAGTGTGTTAATATTCCTGAGGACAGTAGGGGTGTTTTACACTTCAGAGGGTGTATCTGACTGTGGGTCATGATATACACAGTGTGTCAGTGAGTGTGTTAATATTAATCTGTGTTCTCTGTCAGGTGTTAATATTACCGAGGACAGTGGGGTGTTTTACACTTCACAGGGTGTATCTGACTGTGGGTCATGATGTACACAGTGTGTCAGTGAGTGTGTTAATATTAATCTGTGTTCTCTGTCAATGTGTTAATATTACTGAGGACAGTGGGATGTTTTACACTTCACAGGGTTTATCTGACTGTGGGTCATGATGTACACAGTGTGTCAGTGAGTGTGTTAATATTAATCTGTGTTCTCTGTCAATGTGTTAATATTCCTGAGGACAGTGGGGGTGTTTTACACTTCACAGGGTGTATCTGACAGTGGGTCATGATGTACACAGTGTGTCAGTGAGTGTGTTAATATTAATCTGTGTTCTCTGTCAGTGTGTTAATATTCCTGAGGACAGTGGGGGTGTTTTACACTTCACAGGGTTTATCTGACTGTGGGTCATGATATACACAGTGTGTCAGTGAGTGTGTTAATATTAATCTGTGTTCTCTGTCAGTGTGTTACTATTCCTGAGGACAGTGGGGGTGTTTTACACTTCACAGGGTTTATCTGACTGTGGGTCATGATATACACAGTGTGTCAGTGAGTGTGTTAATATTAATCTGTGTTCTCTGTCAGTGTGTTAATATTCCTGAGGACAGTGGGGGTGTTTTACACTTCACAGGGTGTATCTAACTGTGGGTCATGATATACACAGTGTGTCAGTGAGTGTGTTAATATTAATCTGTGTTCTCTGTCAGTGTGTTAATATTACTGAGGACAGTGGGGGTGTTTTACACTTCACAGGGTGTATCTGACTGTGGGTCATGATGTACACAGTGTGTCAGTGAGTGTGTTAATATTAATCTGTGTTCTCTGTCAATGTGTTAATATTACTGAGGACAGTGGGATGTTTTACACTTCACAGGGTTTATCTGACTGTGGGTCATGATGTACACAGTGTGTCAGTGAGTGTGTTAATATTAATCTGTGTTCTCTGTCAATGTGTTAATATTCCTGAGGACAGTGGGGGTGTTTTACACTTCACAGGGTGTATCTGACAGTGGGTCATGATGTACACAGTGTGTCAGTGAGTGTGTTAATATTAATCTGTGTTCTCTGTCAGTGTGTTAATATTCCTGAGGACAGTGGGGGTGTTTTACACTTCACAGGGTTTATCTGACTGTGGGTCATGATATACACAGTGTGTCAGTGAGTGTGTTAATATTAATCTGTGTTCTCTGTCAGTGTGTTACTATTCCTGAGGACAGTGGGGGTGTTTTACACTTCACAGGGTTTATCTGACTGTGGGTCATGATATACACAGTGTGTCAGTGAGTGTGTTAATATTAATCTGTGTTCTCTGTCAGTGTGTTAATATTCCTGAGGACAGTGGGGGTGTTTTACACTTCACAGGGTGTATCTAACTGTGGGTCATGATATACACAGTGTGTCAGTGAGTGTGTTAATATTAATCTGTGTTCTCTGTCAGTGTGTTAATATTACTGAGGACAGTGGGGGTGTTTTACACTTCACAGGGTGTATCTGACTGTGGGTCATGATATACACAGTGTGTCAGTGAGTGTGTCAATATTAATCTGTGTTCTCTGTCAGTGTGTTAATATTACTGAGGACAGTGGGGGTGTTTTACACTTCACAGGGTGTATCTGACTGTGGGTCATGATATACACAGTGTGTCAGTGAGTGTGTCAATATTAATCTGTGTTCTCTGTCAGTGTGTTAATATTACTGAGGACAGTGGGGGTGTTTTACACTTCACAGGGTGTATCTGACTGTGGGTCATGATATACACAGTGTGTCAGTGAATGTGTTAATATTAATCTGTGTTCTCTATCAGTGTGTTAATATTCCTGAGGACAGTGGGGGTGTTTTACACTTCACAGGGTGTATCTGACTGTGGGTCATGATATACACAGTGTGTCAGTGAGTGTGTTAATATTAATCTGTGTTCTCTGTCAGTGTGCTAATATTACTGAGGACAGTGGGAATGTTTTACACTTCACAGGGTGTATCTGACTGTGGGTCATGATATACACAGTGTGTCAGTGAATGTGTTAATATTAATCTGTGTTCTCTGTCAGTGTGTTAATATTACTGAGGATAGTGGGGGTGTTTTACACTTCACAGGGTGTATCTGACTGTGGGTCATGATATACACAGTGTGTCAGTGAGTGTGTTAATATTAATCTGTGTTCTCTGTCAGGTGTTAATATTACTGAGGACAGTGGGGGTGTTTTACACTTCACAGGGTGTATCTGACTGTGGGTCATGATATACACAGTGTGTCAGTGAGTGTGTTAATATTAATCTGTGTTCTCTGTCAGTGTGTTAATATTACTGAGGACAGTGGGGGTGTTTTACACTTCACAGGGTGCATCTGACTGTGGGTCATGTTATACACAGTGTGTCAGTGAGTGTGTTAATATTAATCTGTGTTCTCTGTCAGTGTGTTAATATTACTGAGGACAGTGGGGGTGTTTTACACTTCACAGGGTGTATCTGACTGTGGGTCATGATATACACAGTGTGTCAGTGAGTGTGTTAATATTAATCTGCGTTCTCTGTCAGTGTGTTAATATTACTGAGGACAGTGGGGATGTTTTACACTTCACAGGGTGTATCTGACTGTGGGTCATGATATACACAGTGTGTCAGTGAGTGTGTTAATATTAATCTGTGTTCTCTGTCAGTGTGTTAATATTACTGAGGACAGTGGGAGTGTTTTACACTTCACCGGGTGTATCTGACTGTGGGTCATGATATACACAGTGTGTCAGTGAGTGTGTTAATATTAATCTGTGTTCTCTGTCAGTGTGTTAATATTACTGAGGACAGTGGGGATGTTTTACACTTCACAGGGTGTATCTGACTGTGGGTCATGATATACACAGTGTGTCAGTGAGTGTGTTAATATTAATCTGTGTTCTCTGTCAGTGTGTTAATATTCCTGAGGACAGTGGGGGTGTTTTACACTTCACAGGGTGTATCTGACTCTGGGTCATGATATACACAGTGTGTCGGTGAGTGTGTTAATATTAATCTGTGTTCTCTGTCAGTGTGTTAATATTCCTGAGGACAGTGGGGGTGTTTTACACTTCACAGGGTGTATCTGACTGTGGGTCATGATATACACAGTGTGTCGGTGAGTGTGTTAATATTAATCTGTGTTCTCTGTCAGTGTGTTAATATTCCTGAGGACAGTGGGGGTGTTTTACACTTCACAGGGTGTATCTGACTGTGGGTCATGATATACACAGTGTGTCAGTGAGTGTGTTAATATTAATCTGTGTTCTCTGTCAGTGTGTTAATATTGCTGAGGACATTGGGGGTGTTTTACACTTCACAGGGTTTATCTGACTGTGGGTCATGATGTACACAGTGTGTCAGTGAGTGTGTTAATATTAATCTGTGTTCTCTGTCAGTGTGTTAATATTCCTGAGGACAGTGGGGGTGTTTTACACTTCACAGGGTGTATCTGACTGTGGGTCATGATATACACAGTGTGTCAGTGAGTGTGTTAATATTAATCTGTGTTCTCTGTCAGTGTGTTAATATTACTGAGGACAGTGGGGGTGTTTTACACTTCACAGGGTTTATCTGACTGTGGGTCATGATATACACAGTGTGTCAGTGAGTGTGTTAATATTAATCTGTGTTCTCTGTCAGTGTGTTAATATTACTGAGGACAGTGGGGGTGTTTTACACTTCACCGGGTGTATCTGACTGTGGGTCATGATATACACAGTGTGTCAGTGAGTGTGTTAATATTAATCTGTGTTCTCTGTCAGTGTGTTAATATTCCTGAGGACAGTGGGGGTGTTTTACACTTCACAGGGTGTATCTGACTGTGGGTCATGATATACACAGTGTGTCAGTGAGTGTGTTAATATTAATCTGTGTTCTCTGTCAGTGTGTTAATATTCCTGAGGACAGTGGGGGTGTTTTACACTTCACAGGGTGTATCTGACTGTGGGTCATGATGTACACAGTGTGTCAGTGAGTGTGTTAATATTAATCTGTGTTCTCTGTCAGTGTGTTAATATTACTGAGGACAGTGGGGGTGTTTTACACTTCACAGGGTGTATCTGACTGTGGGTCATGATGTACACAGTGTGTCAGTGAGTGTGTTAATATTAATCTGTGTTCTCTGTCAGTGTGTTAATATTACTGAGGACAGTGGGGGTGTTTTACACTTCACCGGGTGTATCTGACTGTGGGTCATGATATACACAGTGTGTCAGTGAGTGTGTTAATATTAATCTGTGTTCTCTGTCAGTGTGTTAATATTCCTGAGGACAGTGGGGGTGTTTTACACTTCACAGGGTGTATCTGACTGTGGGTCATGATGTACACAGTGTGTCAGTGAGTGTGTTAATATTAATCTGTGTTCTCTGTCAGGTGTTAATATTACTGAGGACAGTGGGGGTGTTTTACACTTCACAGGGTGTATCTGACTGTGGGTCATGATGTACACAGTGTGTCAGTGAGTGTGTTAATATTAATCTGTGTTCTCTGTCAGTGTGTTAATATTCCTGAGGACAGTGGGGGTGTTTTAAACTTCACAGGGTGTATCTGACTGTGGGTCATGATATACACAGTGTGTCAGTGAGTGTGTTAATATTAATCTGTGTTCTCTGTCAGTGTGTTAATATTACTGAGGACAGTGGGGGTGTTTTACACTTCACAGGGTGTATCTGACTGTGGGTCATGATATACACAGTGTGTCAGTGAGTGTGTTAATATTAATCTGTGTTCTCTGTCAGTGTGTTAATATTGCTGAGGACAGTGGGGGTGTTTTACACTTCACAGGGTGTATCTGACTGTGGGTCATGATATGCACAGTGTGTCAGTGAGTGTGTTAATATTAATCTGTGTTCTCTGTCAGTGTGATAATATTGCTGAGGACAGTGGGGGTGTTTTACACTTCACAGGGTGTATCTGACTGTGGGTCATGATATACACAGTGTGTCAGTGAGTGTGTTAATATTAATCTGTGTTCTCTGTCAGTGTGATAATATTACAGAGGACAGTGGGGGTGTTTTACACTTCACAGGGTGTATCTGACTGTTGGTCATGATGTACACAGTGTGTCAGTGAGTGTGTTAATATTAATCTGTGTTCTCTGTCAGTGTGTTAATATTACTGAGGACAGTGGGGATGTTTTACACTTCACAGGGTGTATCTGACTGTGGGTCATGATATACACAGTGTGTCAGTGAGTGTGTTAATATTAATCTGTGTTCTCTGTCAGTGTGTTCATATTCCTGAGGACAGTGGGGGTGTTTTACACTTCACAGGGTTTATCTGACTGTGGGTCATGATACACACAGTGTGTCAGTGAGTGTGTTAATATTAATCTGTGTTCTCTGTCAGTGTGTTAATATTCCTGAGGACAGTGGGGGTGTTTTACACTTCACAGGGTGTATCTGACAGTGGGTCATGATATACACAGTGTGTCAGTGAGTGTGTTAATATTAATCTGTGTTCTCTGTCAGTGTGTTAATATTACTGAGGACAGTGGGGGTGTTTTACACTTCACAGGGTGTATCTGACTGTGGGTCATGATATACACAGTGTGTCAGTGAGTGTGTTAATATTAATCTGTGTTCTCTGTCAGTGTGCTAATATTACTGAGGACAGTGGGAATGTTTTACACTTCACAGGGTGTATCTGACTGTGGGTCATGATATACACAGTGTGTCAGTGAGTGTGTTAATATTAATCTGTGTTCTCTGTCAGTGTGTTAATATTACTGAGGACAGTGGGGGTGTTTTACACTTCACAGGGTGTATCTGACTGTGGGTCATGATATACACAGTGTGTCAGTGAGTGTGTTAATATTAATCTGTGTTCTCTGTCAGGTGTTAATATTACTGAGGACAGTGGGGGTGTTTTACACTTCACAGGGTGTATCTGACTGTGGGTCATGATATACACAGTGTGTCAGTGAGTGTGTTAATATTAATCTGTGTTCTCTGTCAGTGTGTTAATATTGCTGAGGACAGTGGGGGTGTTTTACACTTCACAGGGTGTATCTGACTGTGGGTCATGATATACACAGTGTGTCAGTGAGTGTGTTAATATTAATCTGTGTTCTCTGTCAGTGTGTTAATATTACTGAGGACAGTGGGGATGTTTTACACTTCACAGGGTGTATCTGACTGTGAGTCATGATATACACAGTGTGTCAGTGAGTGTGTTAATATTAATCTGTGTTCTCTGTCAGTGTGTTAATATTACTGAGGACAGTGGGGGTGTTTTACACTTCACAGGGTGTATCTGACTGTGGGTCATGATATACACAGTGTGTCAGTGAGTGTGTTAATATTAATCTGTGTTCTCTGTCAGTGTGTTAATATTCCTGAGGACAGTGGGGGTGTTTTACACTTCACAGGGTGTATCTGACTGTGGGTCATGATATACACAGTGTGTCAGTGAGTGTGTTAATATTAATCTGTGTTCTCTGTCAGTGTGTTAATATTACTGAGGACAGTGGGGGTGTTTTACACTTCACCGGGTGTATCTGACTGTGGGTCATGATATACACAGTGTGTCAGTGAGTGTGTTAATATTAATCTGTGTTCTCTGTCGGTGTGTTAATATTACTGAGGACAGTGGGGATGTTTTACACTTCACAGGGTGTATCTGACTGTGGGTCATGATATACACAGTGTGTCAGTGAGTGTGTTAATATTAATCTGTGTTCTCTGTCAGTGTGTTAATATTACTGAGGACAGTGGGGATGTTTTACACTTCACAGGGTTTATCTGACTGTGGGTCATGATGTACACAGTGTGTCAGTGAGTGTGTTAATATTAATCTGTGTTCTCTGTCAGGTGTTAATATTACTGAGGACAGTGGGGGTGTTTTACACTTCACAGGGTGTATCTGACTGTGGGTCATGATATACACAGTGTGTCAGTGAGTGTGTTAATATTAATCTGTGTTCTCTGTCAGGTGTTAATATTACTGGGGACAGTGGGGGTGTTTTACACTTCACAGGGTGTATCTGACTGTGGGTCATGATATACACAGTGTGTCAGTGAGTGTGTTAATATTAATCTGTGTTCTCTGTCAGTGTGATAATATTACAGAGGACAGTGGGGGTGTTTTACACTTCACAGGGTGTATCTGACTGTTGGTCATGATGTACACAGTGTGTCAGTGAGTGTGTTAATATTAATCTGTGTTCTCTGTCAGTGTGTTAATATTACTGAGGACAGTGGGGGTGTTTTACACTTCACAGGGTGTATCTGACTGTGGGTCATGATATGCACAGTGTGTCAGTGAGTGTGTTAATATTAATCTGTGTTCTCTGTCAGTGTGATAATATTGCTGAGGACAGTGGGGGTGTTTTACACTTCACAGGGTGTATCTGACTGTGGGTCATGATATACACAGTGTGTCAGTGAGTGTGTTAATATTAATCTGTGTTCTCTGTCAGTGTGATAATATTACAGAGGACAGTGGGGGTGTTTTACACTTCACAGGGTGTATCTGACTGTTGGTCATGATGTACACAGTGTGTCAGTGAGTGTGTTAATATTAATCTGTGTTCTCTGTCAGTGTGTTAATATTACTGAGGACAGTGGGGATGTTTTACACTTCACAGGGTGTATCTGACTGTGGGTCATGATATACACAGTGTGTCAGTGAGTGTGTTAATATTAATCTGTGTTCTCTGTCAGTGTGTTCATATTCCTGAGGACAGTGGGGGTGTTTTACACTTCACAGGGTTTATCTGACTGTGGGTCATGATACACACAGTGTGTCAGTGAGTGTGTTAATATTAATCTGTGTTCTCTGTCAGTGTGTTAATATTCCTGAGGACAGTGGGGGTGTTTTACACTTCACAGGGTGTATCTGACAGTGGGTCATGATATACACAGTGTGTCAGTGAGTGTGTTAATATTAATCTGTGTTCTCTGTCAGTGTGTTAATATTACTGAGGACAGTGGGGGTGTTTTACACTTCACAGGGTGTATCTGACTGTGGGTCATGATATACACAGTGTGTCAGTGAGTGTGTTAATATTAATCTGTGTTCTCTGTCAGTGTGTTAATATTGCTGAGGACAGTGGGGGTGTTTTACACTTCACAGGGTGTATCTGACTGTGGGTCATGATATGCACAGTGTGTCAGTGAGTGTGTTAATATTAATCTGTGTTCTCTGTCAGTGTGATAATATTGCTGAGGACAGTGGGGGTGTTTTACACTTCACAGGGTGTATCTGACTGTGGGTCATGATATACACAGTGTGTCAGTGAGTGTGTTAATATTAATCTGTGTTCTCTGTCAGTGTGATAATATTACAGAGGACAGTGGGGGTGTTTTACACTTCACAGGGTGTATCTGACTGTTGGTCATGATGTACACAGTGTGTCAGTGAGTGTGTTAATATTAATCTGTGTTCTCTGTCAGTGTGTTAATATTACTGAGGACAGTGGGGATGTTTTACACTTCACAGGGTGTATCTGACTGTGGGTCATGATATACACAGTGTGTCAGTGAGTGTGTTAATATTAATCTGTGTTCTCTGTCAGTGTGTTCATATTCCTGAGGACAGTGGGGGTGTTTTACACTTCACAGGGTTTATCTGACTGTGGGTCATGATACACACAGTGTGTCAGTGAGTGTGTTAATATTAATCTGTGTTCTCTGTCAGTGTGTTAATATTCCTGAGGACAGTGGGGGTGTTTTACACTTCACAGGGTGTATCTGACAGTGGGTCATGATATACACAGTGTGTCAGTGAGTGTGTTAATATTAATCTGTGTTCTCTGTCAGTGTGTTAATATTACTGAGGACAGTGGGGGTGTTTTACACTTCACAGGGTGTATCTGACTGTGGGTCATGATATACACAGTGTGTCAGTGAGTGTGTTAATATTAATCTGTGTTCTCTGTCAGTGTGCTAATATTACTGAGGACAGTGGGAATGTTTTACACTTCACAGGGTGTATCTGACTGTGGGTCATGATATACACAGTGTGTCAGTGAGTGTGTTAATATTAATCTGTGTTCTCTGTCAGTGTGTTAATATTACTGAGGACAGTGGGGGTGTTTTACACTTCACAGGGTGTATCTGACTGTGGGTCATGATATACACAGTGTGTCAGTGAGTGTGTTAATATTAATCTGTGTTCTCTGTCAGGTGTTAATATTACTGAGGACAGTGGGGGTGTTTTACACTTCACAGGGTGTATCTGACTGTGGGTCATGATATACACAGTGTGTCAGTGAGTGTGTTAATATTAATCTGTGTTCTCTGTCAGTGTGTTAATATTGCTGAGGACAGTGGGGGTGTTTTACACTTCACAGGGTGTATCTGACTGTGGGTCATGATATACACAGTGTGTCAGTGAGTGTGTTAATATTAATCTGTGTTCTCTGTCAGTGTGTTAATATTACTGAGGACAGTGGGGATGTTTTACACTTCACAGGGTGTATCTGACTGTGGGTCATGATATACACAGTGTGTCAGTGAGTGTGTTAATATTAATCTGTGTTCTCTGTCAGTGTGTTAATATTACTGAGGACAGTGGGGATGTTTTACACTTCACAGGGTGTATCTGACTGTGGGTCATGATATACACAGTGTGTCAGTGAGTGTGTTAATATTAATCTGTGTTCTCTGTCAGTGTGTTAATATTACTGAGGACAGTGGGGGTGTTTTACACTTCACAGGGTGTATCTGACTGTGGGTCATGATATACACAGTGTGTCAGTGAGTGTGTTAATATTAATCTGTGTTCTCTGTCAGTGTGTTAATATTCCTGAGGACAGTGGGGGTGTTTTACACTTCACAGGGTGTATCTGACTGTGGGTCATGATATACACAGTGTGTCAGTGAGTGTGTTAATATTAATCTGTGTTCTCTGTCAGTGTGTTAATATTACTGAGGACAGTGGGGGTGTTTTACACTTCACCGGGTGTATCTGACTGTGGGTCATGATATACACAGTGTGTCAGTGAGTGTGTTAATATTAATCTGTGTTCTCTGTCGGTGTGTTAATATTACTGAGGACAGTGGGGATGTTTTACACTTCACAGGGTGTATCTGACTGTGGGTCATGATATACACAGTGTGTCAGTGAGTGTGTTAATATTAATCTGTGTTCTCTGTCAGTGTGTTAATATTACTGAGGACAGTGGGGATGTTTTACACTTCACAGGGTTTATCTGACTGTGGGTCATGATGTACACAGTGTGTCAGTGAGTGTGTTAATATTAATCTGTGTTCTCTGTCAGTGTGTTCATATTCCTGAGGACAGTGGGGGTGTTTTACACTTCACAGGGTTTATCTGACTGTGGGTCATGATACACACAGTGTGTCAGTGAGTGTGTTAATATTAATCTGTGTTCTCTGTCAGTGTGTTAATATTCCTGAGGACAGTGGGGGTGTTTTACACTTCACAGGGTGTATCTGACAGTGGGTCATGATATACACAGTGTGTCAGTGAGTGTGTTAATATTAATCTGTGTTCTCTGTCAGTGTGTTAATATTACTGAGGACAGTGGGGGTGTTTTACACTTCACAGGGTGTATCTGACTGTGGGTCATGATATACACAGTGTGTCAGTGAGTGTGTTAATATTAATCTGTGTTCTCTGTCAGTGTGTTAATATTGCTGAGGACAGTGGGGGTGTTTTACACTTCACAGGGTGTATCTGACTGTGGGTCATGATATGCACAGTGTGTCAGTGAGTGTGTTAATATTAATCTGTGTTCTCTGTCAGTGTGATAATATTGCTGAGGACAGTGGGGGTGTTTTACACTTCACAGGGTGTATCTGACTGTGGGTCATGATATACACAGTGTGTCAGTGAGTGTGTTAATATTAATCTGTGTTCTCTGTCAGTGTGATAATATTACAGAGGACAGTGGGGGTGTTTTACACTTCACAGGGTGTATCTGACTGTTGGTCATGATGTACACAGTGTGTCAGTGAGTGTGTTAATATTAATCTGTGTTCTCTGTCAGTGTGTTAATATTACTGAGGACAGTGGGGATGTTTTACACTTCACAGGGTGTATCTGACTGTGGGTCATGATATACACAGTGTGTCAGTGAGTGTGTTAATATTAATCTGTGTTCTCTGTCAGTGTGTTCATATTCCTGAGGACAGTGGGGGTGTTTTACACTTCACAGGGTTTATCTGACTGTGGGTCATGATACACACAGTGTGTCAGTGAGTGTGTTAATATTAATCTGTGTTCTCTGTCAGTGTGTTAATATTCCTGAGGACAGTGGGGGTGTTTTACACTTCACAGGGTGTATCTGACAGTGGGTCATGATATACACAGTGTGTCAGTGAGTGTGTTAATATTAATCTGTGTTCTCTGTCAGTGTGTTAATATTACTGAGGACAGTGGGGGTGTTTTACACTTCACAGGGTGTATCTGACTGTGGGTCATGATATACACAGTGTGTCAGTGAGTGTGTTAATATTAATCTGTGTTCTCTGTCAGTGTGCTAATATTACTGAGGACAGTGGGAATGTTTTACACTTCACAGGGTGTATCTGACTGTGGGTCATGATATACACAGTGTGTCAGTGAGTGTGTTAATATTAATCTGTGTTCTCTGTCAGTGTGTTAATATTACTGAGGACAGTGGGGGTGTTTTACACTTCACAGGGTGTATCTGACTGTGGGTCATGATATACACAGTGTGTCAGTGAGTGTGTTAATATTAATCTGTGTTCTCTGTCAGGTGTTAATATTACTGAGGACAGTGGGGGTGTTTTACACTTCACAGGGTGTATCTGACTGTGGGTCATGATATACACAGTGTGTCAGTGAGTGTGTTAATATTAATCTGTGTTCTCTGTCAGTGTGTTAATATTGCTGAGGACAGTGGGGGTGTTTTACACTTCACAGGGTGTATCTGACTGTGGGTCATGATATACACAGTGTGTCAGTGAGTGTGTTAATATTAATCTGTGTTCTCTGTCAGTGTGTTAATATTACTGAGGACAGTGGGGATGTTTTACACTTCACAGGGTGTATCTGACTGTGGGTCATGATATACACAGTGTGTCAGTGAGTGTGTTAATATTAATCTGTGTTCTCTGTCAGTGTGTTAATATTACTGAGGACAGTGGGGATGTTTTACACTTCACAGGGTGTATCTGACTGTGGGTCATGATATACACAGTGTGTCAGTGAGTGTGTTAATATTAATCTGTGTTCTCTGTCAGTGTGTTAATATTACTGAGGACAGTGGGGGTGTTTTACACTTCACAGGGTGTATCTGACTGTGGGTCATGATATACACAGTGTGTCAGTGAGTGTGTTAATATTAATCTGTGTTCTCTGTCAGTGTGTTAATATTCCTGAGGACAGTGGGGGTGTTTTACACTTCACAGGGTGTATCTGACTGTGGGTCATGATATACACAGTGTGTCAGTGAGTGTGTTAATATTAATCTGTGTTCTCTGTCAGTGTGTTAATATTACTGAGGACAGTGGGGGTGTTTTACACTTCACCGGGTGTATCTGACTGTGGGTCATGATATACACAGTGTGTCAGTGAGTGTGTTAATATTAATCTGTGTTCTCTGTCGGTGTGTTAATATTACTGAGGACAGTGGGGATGTTTTACACTTCACAGGGTGTATCTGACTGTGGGTCATGATATACACAGTGTGTCAGTGAGTGTGTTAATATTAATCTGTGTTCTCTGTCAGTGTGTTAATATTACTGAGGACAGTGGGGATGTTTTACACTTCACAGGGTTTATCTGACTGTGGGTCATGATGTACACAGTGTGTCAGTGAGTGTGTTAATATTAATCTGTGTTCTCTGTCAGGTGTTAATATTACTGAGGACAGTGGGGGTGTTTTACACTTCACAGGGTGTATCTGACTGTGATTCATGATATACACAGTGTGTCAGTGAGTGTGTTAATATTAATCTGTGTTCTCTGTCAGGTGTTAATATTACTGGGGACAGTGGGGGTGTTTTACACTTCACAGGGTGTATCTGACTGTGGGTCATGATATACACAGTGTGTCAGTGAGTGTGTTAATATTAATCTGTGTTCTCTGTCAGTGTGATAATATTACAGAGGACAGTGGGGGTGTTTTACACTTCACAGGGTGTATCTGACTGTTGGTCATGATGTACACAGTGTGTCAGTGAGTGTGTTAATATTAATCTGTGTTCTCTGTCAGTGTGTTAATATTACTGAGGACAGTGGGGGTGTTTTACACTTCACAGGGTGTATCTGACTGTGGGTCATGATATGCACAGTGTGTCAGTGAGTGTGTTAATATTAATCTGTGTTCTCTGTCAGTGTGATAATATTGCTGAGGACAGTGGGGGTGTTTTACACTTCACAGGGTGTATCTGACTGTGGGTCATGATATACACAGTGTGTCAGTGAGTGTGTTAATATTAATCTGTGTTCTCTGTCAGTGTGATAATATTACAGAGGACAGTGGGGGTGTTTTACACTTCACAGGGTGTATCTGACTGTTGGTCATGATGTACACAGTGTGTCAGTGAGTGTGTTAATATTAATCTGTGTTCTCTGTCAGTGTGTTAATATTACTGAGGACAGTGGGGATGTTTTACACTTCACAGGGTGTATCTGACTGTGGGTCATGATATACACAGTGTGTCAGTGAGTGTGTTAATATTAATCTGTGTTCTCTGTCAGTGTGTTCATATTCCTGAGGACAGTGGGGGTGTTTTACACTTCACAGGGTTTATCTGACTGTGGGTCATGATACACACAGTGTGTCAGTGAGTGTGTTAATATTAATCTGTGTTCTCTGTCAGTGTGTTAATATTCCTGAGGACAGTGGGGGTGTTTTACACTTCACAGGGTGTATCTGACAGTGGGTCATGATATACACAGTGTGTCAGTGAGTGTGTTAATATTAATCTGTGTTCTCTGTCAGTGTGTTAATATTACTGAGGACAGTGGGGGTGTTTTACACTTCACAGGGTGTATCTGACTGTGGGTCATGATATACACAGTGTGTCAGTGAGTGTGTTAATATTAATCTGTGTTCTCTGTCAGTGTGCTAATATTACTGAGGACAGTGGGAATGTTTTACACTTCACAGGGTGTATCTGACTGTGGGTCATGATATACACAGTGTGTCAGTGAGTGTGTTAATATTAATCTGTGTTCTCTGTCAGTGTGTTAATATTACTGAGGACAGTGGGGGTGTTTTACACTTCACAGGGTGTATCTGACTGTGGGTCATGATATACACAGTGTGTCAGTGAGTGTGATAATATTAATCTGTGTTCTCTGTCAGGTGTTAATATTACTGAGGACAGTGGGGGTGTTTTACACTTCACAGGGTGTATCTGACTGTGGGTCATGATATACACAGTGTGTCAGTGAGTGTGTTAATATTAATCTGTGTTCTCTGTCAGTGTGTTAATATTGCTGAGGACAGTGGGGGTGTTTTACACTTCACAGGGTGTATCTGACTGTGGGTCATGATATACACAGTGTGTCAGTGAGTGTGTTAATATTAATCTGTGTTCTCTGTCAGTGTGTTAATATTACTGAGGACAGTGGGGATGTTTTACACTTCACAGGGTGTATCTGACTGTGGGTCATGATATACACAGTGTGTCAGTGAGTGTGTTAATATTAATCTGTGTTCTCTGTCAGTGTGTTAATATTACTGAGGACAGTGGGGGTGTTTTACACTTCACAGGGTGTATCTGACTGTGGGTCATGATATACACAGTGTGTCAGTGAGTGTGTTAATATTAATCTGTGTTCTCTGTCAGTGTGTTAATATTCCTGAGGACAGTGGGGGTGTTTTACACTTCACAGGGTGTATCTGACTGTGGGTCATGATATACACAGTGTGTCAGTGAGTGTGTTAATATTAATCTGTGTTCTCTGTCAGTGTGTTAATATTACTGAGGACAGTGGGGGTGTTTTACACTTCACCGGGTGTATCTGACTGTGGGTCATGATATACACAGTGTGTCAGTGAGTGTGTTAATATTAATCTGTGTTCTCTGTCGGTGTGTTAATATTACTGAGGACAGTGGGGATGTTTTACACTTCACAGGGTGTATCTGACTGTGGGTCATGATATACACAGTGTGTCAGTGAGTGTGTTAATATTAATCTGTGTTCTCTGTCAGTGTGTTAATATTACTGAGGACAGTGGGGATGTTTTACACTTCACAGGGTTTATCTGACTGTGGGTCATGATGTACACAGTGTGTCAGTGAGTGTGTTAATATTAATCTGTGTTCTCTGTCAGGTGTTAATATTACTGAGGACAGTGGGGGTGTTTTACACTTCACAGGGTGTATCTGACTGTGGGTCATGATATACACAGTGTGTCAGTGAGTGTGTTAATATTAATCTGTGTTCTCTGTCAGGTGTTAATATTACTGAGGACAGTGGGGGTGTTTTACACTTCACAGGGTGTATCTGACTGTGGGTCATGATATACACAGTGTGTCAGTGAGTGTGTTAATATTAATCTGTGTTCTCTGTCAGGTGTTAATATTACTGAGGACAGTGGGGGTGTTTTACACTTCACAGGGTGTATCTGACTGTGGGTCATGATATACACAGTGTGTCAGTCAGTGTGTTAATATTAATCTGTGTACTCTGTCAGTGTGTAAATATTACTGAGGACAGTGTGGGTGTTTTTCACTTCACAGGGTGTATCTGACTGTGGGTCATGATATACACAGTGTGTCAGTGAGTGTGTTAATATTAATCTGTGTTCTCTGTCAGGTGTTAATATTACTGAGGACAGTGGGGGTGTTTTACACTTCACAGGGTGTATCTGACTGTGGGTCATGTTATACACAGTGTGTCAGTGAGTGTGTTAATATTAATCTGTGTTCTCTGTCAGTGTGTTAATATTACTGAGGACAGTGGGGGTGTTTTACACTTCACAGGGTGTATCTGACTGTGGGTCATGATGAACACAGTGTGTCAGTGAGTGTGTTAATATTAATCTGTGTTCTCTGTCAGTGTGTTAATATTCCTGAGGACAGTGGGGGTGTTTTACACTTCACAGGGTGTATCTGACTGTGGGTCATGATATACACAGTGTGTCAGTGAGTGTGTTAATATTAATCTGTGTTCTCTGTCAGTGTGTTAATAATACTGAGGACAGTGGTGGTGTTTTGCACTTCACAGGGTGTATCTGACTGTGGGTCATGATATACAGAGTGTGTCAGTGAGTGTGTTAATATTAATCTGTGTTCTCTGTCAGTGTGTTAATATTACTGAGGACAGTGGGGGTGTTTTACACTTCACAGGGTGTATCTGACTGTGGGTCATGATATACACAGTGTGTCAGTGAGTGTGTTAATATTAATCTGTGTTCTCTGTCAGGTGTTAATATTACTGAGGACAGTGGGGGTGTTTTACACTTCACAGGGTGTATCTGACTGTGGGTCATGATATACACAGTGTGTCAGTCAGTGTGTTAATATTAATCTGTGTACTCTGTCAGTGTGTAAATATTACTGAGGACAGTGGGGGTGTTTTACACTTCACAGGGTGTATCTGACTGTGGGTCATGATATACACAGTGTGTCAGTGAGTGTGTTAATATTAATCTGTGTTCTCTGTCAGGTGTTAATATTACTGAGGACAGTGGGGGTGTTTTACACTTCACAGGGTGTATCTGACTGTGGGTCATGTTATACACAGTGTGTCAGTGAGTGTGTTAATATTAATCTGTGTTCTCTGTCAGTGTGTTAATATTACTGAGGACAGTGGGGGTGTTTTACACTTCACAGGGTGTATCTGACTGTGGGTCATGATGAACACAGTGTGTCAGTGAGTGTGTTAATATTAATCTGTGTTCTCTGTCAGTGTGTTAATATTCCTGAGGACAGTGGGGGTGTTTTACACTTCACAGGGTGTATCTGACTGTGGGTCATGATATACACAGTGTGTCAGTGAGTGTGTTAATATTAATCTGTGTTCTCTGTCAGTGTGTTAATAATACTGAGGACAGTGGGGGTGTTTTACACTTCACAGGGTGTATCTGACTGTGGGTCATGATATACAGAGTGTGTCAGTGAGTGTGTTAATATTAATCTGTGTTCTCTGTCAGTGTGTTAATATTCCTGAGGACAGTAGGGGTGTTTTACACTTCACAGGGTGTATCTGACTGTGGGTCATGATATACACAGTGTGTCAGTGAGTGTGTTAATATTAATCTGTGTTCTCTGTCAGTGTGTTAATATTCCTGAGGACAGTGGGGGTGTTTTACACTTCACAGGGTGTATCTGACTGTGGGTCATGATATACACAGTGTGTCAGTGAGTGTGTTAATATTAATCTGTGTTCTCTGTCAGTGTGTTAATATTACTGAGGACAGTGGGGGTGTTTTACACTTCACAGGGTGTATCTGACTGTGGGTCATGATATACATAGTGTGTCAGTGAGTGTGTTAATATTAATCTGTGTTCTCTGTCAGTGTGTTAATATTCCTGAGGACAGTGGGGATGTTTTACACTTCACAGGGTGTATCTGAATCTGGGTCATGATATACACAGTGTGTCAGTGAGTGTGTTAATATTAATCTGTGTTCTCTGTCAGTGTGTTAATATTCCTGAGGACAGTGGGGATGTTTTACACTTCACAGGGTGTATCTGACTGTGGGTCATGATGTACACAGTGTGTCAGTGAGTGTGTTAATATTAATCTGAGTTCTCTGTCAGTGTGTTAATATTGCTGAGGACAGTGGGGGTGTTTTACACTTCACAGGGTGTATCTGACTGTGGGTCATGATATACACAGTGTGTCAGTGAGTGTGTTAATATTAATCTGTGTTCTCTGTCAGTGTGTTAATATTACAGAGGACAGTGGGGGTGTTTTACACTTCACAGGGTGTATCTGACTGTTGGTCATGATGTACACAGTGTGTCAGTGAGTGTGTTAATATTAATCTGTGTTCTCTGTGGGTGTGTTAATATTACTGAGGACAGTGGGGATGTTTTACACTTCACAGGGTGTATCTGACTGTGGGTCATGATATACACAGTGTGTCAGTGAGTGTGTTAATATTAATCTGTGTTCTCTGTCAGTGTGTTCATATTCCTGAGGACAGTGGGGGTGTTTTACACTTCACAGGGTTTATCTGACTGTGGGTCATGATACACACAGTGTGTCAGTGAGTGTGTTAATATTAATCTGTGTTCTCTGTCAGTGTGTTAATATTCCTGAGGACAGTGGGGGTGTTTTACACTTCACAGGGTGTATCTGACTGTGGGTCATGATATACACAGTGTGTCAGTGAGTGTGTTAATATTAATCTGTGTTCTATGTCAGTGTGTTAATATTACTGAGGACAGTGGGGGTGTTTTACACTTCACAGGGTGTATCTGACTCTGGGTCATGATGTACACAGTGTGTCAGTGAGTGTGTTAATATTAATCTGTGTTCTCTGTCAGTGTGTTAATATTCCTGAGGACAGTGGGGGTGTTTTACACTTCACAGGGTGCATCTGACTGTGGGTCATGATATACACAGTGTGTCAGTGAGTGTGTTAATATTAATCTGTGTTCTCTGTCAGTGTGTTAATATTCCTGAGGACAGTGGGGGTGTTTTACACTTCACAGGGTGTATCTGACTGTGGGTCATGATATACACAGTGTGTCAGTGAGTGTGTTAATATTAATCTGTGTTCTCTGTCAGTGTGTTAATATTACTGAGGACAGTGGGGGTGTTTTACACTTCACAGGGTTTATCTGACTGTGGGTCATGATATACTCAGTGTGTCAGTGAGTTTGTTAATATTAATCTGTGTTCTCTGTCAGTGTGTTAATATTACTGAGGACAGTGGGGGTGTTTTACACTTCACAGAGTGTATCTGACTGTGGGTCATGATATACACAGTGTGTCAGTGAGTGTGTTAATATTAATCTGTGTTCTCTGTCAGGTGTTAATATTACTGAGGGCAGTGGGGGTGTTTTACACTTCACAGGGTGTATCTAACTGTGGGTCATGATGTACACAGTGTGTCAGTGAGTGTGTTAATATTAATCTGTGTTCTCTGTCAATGTGTTAATATTACTGAGGACAGTGGGATGTTTTACACTTCACAGGGTTTATCTGACTGTGGGTCATGATGTACACAGTGTGTCATTGAGTGTGTTAATATTAATCTGTGTTCTCTGTCACTGTGTTAATATTCCTGAGGACAGTGGGGGTGTTTTACACTTCACAGGGTGTATCTGACTGTGGGTCATGATATACACAGTGTGTCAGTGAGTGTGTTAATATTAATCTGTGTTCTCTGTCAGTGTGTTAATATTACTGAGGACAGTGGGGGTGTTTTACACTTCACAGGGTGTATCTGACTGTGGGTCATGATATACACAGTGTGTCAGTGAGAGTGTTAATATTAATCTGTGTTCTCTGTCAGTGTGTTAATATTCCTGAGGACAGTGGGGTGTTTTACACTTCAGAGGGTGTATCTGATTGTGGGTCATGATGTACACAGTGTGTCAGTGAGTGTGTTAATATTAATCTGTGTTCTCTGTCAGTGTGTTAATATTACTGAGGACAGTGGGGGTGTTTTACACTTCACAGGGTTTATCTGACTGTGGGTCATGATATACACAGTGTGTCAGTGAGTGTGTTAATATTAATCTGTGTTCTCTGTCAGTGTGTTAATATTCCTGAGGACAGTGGGGGTGTTTTACACTTCACAGGGTGTATCTGACTATGGGTCATGATGTACAAAGTGTGTCAGTGAGTGTGTTAATATTAATCTGTGTTCTCTGTCAGTGTGTTAATATTACTGAGGACAGTGGGGATGTTTTACACTTCACAGGGTGTATCTGACTGTGGGTCATGATTTACACAGTGTTTCAGTGAGTGTGTTAATATTAATCTGTGTTCTCTGTCAGTGTGTTAATATTACTGAGGACAGTGGGGGTGTTTTACACTTCACAGGGTGTATCTGACTGTGGGTCATGATATACACAGTGTGTCAGTGAGTGTGTTAATATTAATCTGTGTTCTCTGTCAGTGTGTTAATATTACTGAGGACAGTGGGGGTGTTTTACACTTCACAGGGTGTAACTGACTGTGGGTCATGATATACACAGTGTGTCAGTGAGTGTGTTAATATTAATCTGTGTTCTCTGTCAGTGTGTTAATATTCCTGAGGACAGTGGGGGTGTTTTACACTTCACAGGGTGTAACTGACTGTGGGTCATGATATACACAGTGTGTCAGTGAGTGTGTTAATATTAATCTGTGTTCTCTGTCAGTGTGTTAATATTACTGAGGACAGTGGGGATGTTTTACTCTTCACAGGGTGTATCTGACTGTGGGTCATGATATAGACAGTGTGTCAGTGAGTGTGTTAATATTAATCTGTGTTCTCTGTCAGTGTGTTAATATTACTGAGGACAGTGGGGGTGTTTTACACTTCACCGGGTGTATCTGACTGTGGGTCATGATGTACACAGTGTGTCAGTGAGTGTGTTAATATTAATCTGTGTTCTCTGTCAGTGTGTTAATATTACTGAGGACAGTGGGGATGTTTTACACTTCACAGGGTGTATCTGACTGTGGGTCATGATATACACAGTGTGTCAGTGAGTGTGTTAATATTAATCTGTGTTCTCTGTCGGTGTGTTAATATTACTGAGGACAGTGGGGATGTTTTACACTTCACAGGGTGTATCTGACTGTGGGTCATGATATACACAGTGTGTCAGTGAGTGTGTTAATATTAATCTGTGTTCTCTGTCAGTGTGTTAATATTACTGAGGACAGTGGGGATGTTTTACTCTTCACAGGGTGTATCTGACTGTGGGTCATGATATACACAGTGTGTCAGTGAGTGTGTTAATATTAATCTGTGTTCTCTGTCAGTGTGTTAATATTACTGAGGACAGTGGGGATGTTTTACACTTCACAGGGTGTATCTGACTGTGGGTCATGATGTACACAGTGTGTCAGTGAGTGTGTTAATATTAATCTGTGTTCTCTGTCAGTGTGTTAATATTCCTGAGGACAGTGGGGATGTTTTACGCTTCACAGGGTGTATCTGACTGTGGGTCATGATATACACAGTGTGTCAGTGAGTGTGTTAATATTAATCTGTGTTCTCTGTCGGTGTGTTAATATTACTGAGGACAGTGGGGATGTTTTACACTTCACAGGGTGTATCTGACTGTGGGTCATGATATACACAGTGTGTCAGTGAGTGTGTTAATATTAATCTGTGTTCTCTGTCAGTGTGTTAATATTACTGAGGACAGTGGGGATGTTTTACTCTTCACAGGGTGTATCTGACTGTGGGTCATGATATACACAGTGTGTCAGTGAGTGTGTTAATATTAATCTGTGTTCTCTGTCGGTGTGTTAATATTACTGAGGACAGTGGGGATGTTTTACACTTCACAGGGTGTATCTGACTGTGGGTCATGATATACACAGTGTGTCAGTGAGTGTGTTAATATTAATCTGTGTTCTCTGTCAGTGTGTTAATATTCCTGAGGACAGTGGGGGTGTTTTACACTTCACAGGGTGTATCTGACTGTGGGTGATGATATACACAGTGTGTCAGTGAGTGTGTTAATATTAATCTGTGTTCTCTGTCAATGTGTTAATATTACTGAGGACAGTGGGGGTGTTTTACACTTCACAGGGTGTATCTGACTGTGGGTCATGATATACACAGTGTGTCAGTGAGTGTGTTAATATTAATCTGTGTTCTCTGTCAGTGTGTTAATATTACTGAGGACAGTGGGGATGTTTTACACTTCACAGGGTGTATCTGACTCTGGGTCATGATATACACAGTGTGTCAGTGAGTGTGTTAATATTAATCTGTGTTCTCTGTCAGTGTGTTAATATTCCTGAGGACAGTGGGGGTGTTTTACACTTCACAGGGTGTATCTGACTCTGGGTCATGATGTACACAGTGTGTCAGTGAGTGTGTTAATATTAATCTGTGTTCTCTGTCAGTGTGTTAATATTCCTGAGGACAGTGGGGGTGTTTTACACTTCACAGGGTGTATCTGACTGTGGGTCATGATATACACAGTGTGTCGGTGAGTGTGTTAATATTAATCTGTGTTCTCTGTCAGTGTGTTAATATTCCTGAGGACAGTGGGGGTGTTTTACACTTCACAGGGTGTATCTGACTGTGGGTCATGATATACACAGTGTGTCAGTGAGTGTGTTAATATTAATCTGTGTTCTCTGTCAGGTGTTAATATTACTGAGGACAGTGGGGGTGTTTTACACTTCACAGGGTGTATCTGACTGTGAGTCATGATATACACAGTGTGTCAGTCAGTGTGTTAATATTAATCTGTGTACTCTGTCAGTGTGTAAATATTACTGAGGACAGTGGGGGTGTTTTACACTTCACAGGGTGTATCTGACTGTGGGTCATGATATACACAGTGTGTCAGTGAGTGTGTTAATATTAATCTGTGTTCTCTGTCAGTGTGCTAATATTACTGAGGACAGTGGGAATGTTTTACACTTCACAGGGTGTATCTGACTGTGGGTCATGATATACACAGTGTGTCAGTGAGTGTGTTAATATTAATCTGTGTTCTCTGTCAGTGTGTTAATATTACTGAGGATAGTGGGGGTGTTTTACACTTCACAGGGTGTATCTGACTGTGGGTCATGATATACACAGTGTGTCAGTGAGTGTGTTAATATTAATCTGTGTTCTCTGTCAGGTGTTAATATTACTGAGGACAGTGGGGGTGTTTTACACTTCACAGGGTGTATCTGACTGTGGGTCATGATATACACAGTGTGTCAGTGAGTGTGTTAATATTAATCTGTGTTCTCTGTCAGTGTGTTAATATTACTGAGGACAGTGGGGGTGTTTTACACTTCACAGGGTGTATCTGACTGTGGGTCATGATATACACAGTGTGTCAGTGAGTGTGTTAATATTAATCTGTGTTCTCTGTCAGGTGTTAATATTACTGAGGACAGTGGGGGTGTTTTACACTTCACAGGGTGTATCTGACTGTGGGTCATGATATACACAGTGTGTCAGTGAGTGTGTTAATATTAATCTGTGTTCTCTGTCAGTGTGTTAATATTACTGAGGACAGTGGGGGTGTTTTACACTTCACAGGGTGCATCTGACTGTGGGTCATGTTATACACAGTGTGTCAGTGAGTGTGTTAATATTAATCTGTGTTCTCTGTCAGTGTGTTAATATTACTGAGGACAGTGGGGGTGTTTTACACGTCACAGGGTGTATCTGACTGTGGGTCATGATATACACAGTGTGTCAGTGAGTGTGTTAATATTAATCTGTGTTTTCTGTCAGTGTGTTAATATTACTGAGGACAGTGGGGATGTTTTACACTTCACAGGGTGTATCTGACTGTGGGTCATGATATACACAGTGTGTCAGTGAGTGTGTTAATATTAATCTGTGTTCTCTGTCAGTGTGTTAATATTACTGAGGACAGTGGGGATGTTTTACTCTTCACAGGGTGTATCTGACTGTGGGTCATGATATACACAGTGTGTCAGTGAGTGTGTTAATATTAATCTGTGTTCTCTGTCAGTGTGTTAATATTACTGAGGACAGTGGGGGTGTTTTACACTTCACCGGGTGTATCTGACTGTGGGTCATGATATACACAGTGTGTCAGTGAGTGTGTTAATATTAATCTGTGTTCTCTGTCGGTGTGTTAATATTACTGAGGACAGTGGGGATGTTTTACACTTCACAGGGTGTATCTGACTGTGGGTCATGATATACACAGTGTGTCAGTGAGTGTGTTAATATTAATCTGTGTTCTCTGTCAGTGTGTTAATATTACTGAGGACAGTGGGGATGTTTTACACTTCACAGGGTGTATCTGTCTCTGGGTCATGATATACACAGTGTGTCAGTGAGTGTGTTAATATTAATCTGTGTTCTCTGTCAGTGTGTTAATATTCCTGAGGACAGTGGGGGTGTTTTACACTTCACAGGGTGTATCTGACTCTGGGTCATGATGTACCAAGTGTGTCAGTGAGTGTGTTAATATTAATCTGTGTTCTCTGTCAGTGTGTTAATATTCCTGAGGACAGTGGGGGTGTTTTACACTTCACAGGGTTTATCTGACTGTGGGTCATGATATACACAGTGTGTCGGTGAGTGTGTTAATATTAATCTGTGTTCTCTGTCAGTGTGTTAATATTCCTGAGGACAGTGGGGGTGTTTTACACTTCACAGGGTGTATCTGACTGTGGGTCATGATATACACAGTGTGTCAGTGAGTGTGTTAATATTAATCTGTGTTCTCTGTCAGGTGTTAATATTACTGAGGACAGTGGGGGTGTTTTACACTTCACAGGGTGTATCTGACTGTGGGTCATGATATACACAGTGTGTCAGTCAGTGTGTTAATATTAATCTGTGTACTCTGTCAGTGTGTAAATATTACTGAGGACAGTGGGGGTGTTTTACACTTCACAGGGTGTATCTGACTGTGGGTCATGATATACACAGTGTGTCAGTGAGTGTGTTAATATTAATCTGTGTTCTCTGTCAGGTGTTAATATTACTGAGGACAGTGGGGGTGTTTTACACTTCACAGGGTGTATCTGACTGTGGGTCATGTTATACACAGTGTGTCAGTGAGTGTGTTAATATTAATCTGTGTTCTCTGTCAGTGTGTTAATATTACTGAGGACAGTGGGGGTGTTTTACACTTCACAGGGTGTATCTGACTGTGGGTCATGATGAACACAGTGTGTCAGTGAGTGTGTTAATATTAATCTGTGTTCTCTGTCAGTGTGTTAATATTCCTGAGGACAGTGGGGGTGTTTTACACTTCACAGGGTGTATCTGACTGTGGGTCATGATATACACAGTGTGTCAGTGAGTGTGTTAATATTAATCTGTGTTCTCTGTCAGTGTGTTAATAATACTGAGGACAGTGGGGGTGTTTTACACTTCACAGGGTGTATCTGACTGTGGGTCATGATATACAGAGTGTGTCAGTGAGTGTGTTAATATTAATCTGTGTTCTCTGTCAGTGTGTTAATATTCCTGAGGACAGTAGGGGTGTTTTACACTTCACAGGGTGCATCTGACTATGGGTCATGATATACACAGTGTGTCAGTGAGTGTGTTAATATTAATCTGTGTTCTCTGTCAGTGTGTTAATATTCCTGAGGACAGTGGGGGTGTTTTACACTTCACAGGGTGTATCTGACTGTGGGTCATGATGTACACAGTGTGTCAGTGAGTGTGTAATATTAATCTGTGTTCTCTGTCAGTGTGTTAATATTACCGAGGACAGTGGGGGTGTTTTACACATCACAGGGTGTATCTGACTGTGGGTCATGATGTACACAGTGTGTCAGTGAGTGTGTTAATATTAATCTGAGTTCTCTGTCAGTGTGTTAATATTGCTGAGGACAGTGGGGGTGTTTTACACTTCACAGGGTGTATCTGACTGTGGGTCATGATATACACAGTGTGTCAGTGAGTGTGTTAATATTAATCTGTGTTCTCTGTCAGTGTGTTAATATTACTGAGGACAGTGGGGATGTTTTACACTTCACAGGGTGTATCTGACTGTGGGTCATGATATACACAGTGTGTCAGTGAGTGTGTTAATATTAATCTGTGTTCTCTGTCAGTGTGTTAATATTCCTGAGGACAGTGGGGGTGTTTTACACTTCACAGGGTGTATCTGACTGTGGGTCATGATGTACACAGTGTGTCAGTGAGTGTGTTAATATTAATCTGTGTTCTCTGTCAGTGTGTTAATATTACTGAGGACAGTGGGGGTGTTTTACACTTCACAGGGTGTATCTGACTGTGGGTCATGATATACACAGTGTGTCAGTGAGTGTGTTAATATTAATCTGTGTTCTCTGTCAGTGTGTTAATATTACTGAGGACAGTGGGGGTGTTTTACACTTCACAGGGTGTATCTGACTGTGGGTCATGATATACACAGTGTGTCAGTGAGTGTGTTAATATTAATCTGTGTTCTCTGTCAGTGTGTTAATATTACTGAGGACAGTGGGGATGTTTTACACTTCACAGGGTGTATCTGACTGTGGGTCATGATATACACAGTGTGTCAGTGAGTGTGTTAATATTAATCTGTGTTCTCTGTCAGTGTGTTCATATTCCTGAGGACAGTGGGGGTGTTTTACACTTCACAGGGTTTATCTGACTGTGGGTCATGATACACACAGTGTGTCAGTGAGTGTGTTAATATTAATCTGTGTTCTCTGTCAGTGTGTTAATATTCCTGAGGACAGTGGGGGTGTTTTACACTTCACAGGGTGTATCTGACTGTGGGTCATGATATACACAGTGTGTCAGTGAGTGTGTTAATATTAATCTGTGTTCTCTGTCAGTGTGTTAATATTACTGAGGACAGTGGGGGTGTTTTACACTTCACAGGGTTTATCTGACTGTGGGTCATGATATACACAGTGTGTCAGTGAGTGTGTTAATATTAATCTGTGTTCTCTGTCAGTGTGTTAATATTACTGAGGACAGTGGGGGTGTTTTACACTTCACAGGGTGTATCTGACTGTGGGTCATGATGTACACAGTGTGTCAGTGAGTGTGTTAATATTAATCTGTGTTCTCTGTCAGTGTGTTAATATTACTGAGGACAGTGGGGGTGTTTTACACTTCACAGGGTGCATCTGACTGTGGGTCATGATATACACAGTGTGTCAGTGAGTGTGTTAATATTAATCTGTGTTCTCTGTCAGTGTGTTAATATTACTGAGGACAGTGGGGGTGTTTTACACTTCACAGGGTGTATCTGACTGTGGGTCATGATGTACACAGTGTGTCAGTGAGTGTGTTAATATTAATCTGTGTTCTCTGTCAGTGTGTTAATATTCCTGAGGACAGTGGGGGTGTTTTACACTTCACAGGGTGTATCTGACTGTGGGTCATGATATACACAGTGTGTCAGTGAGTGTGTTAATATTAATCTGTGTTCTCTGTCAGTGTGTTAATATTCCTGAGGACAGTGGGGGTGTTTTACACTTCACAGGGTGTATCTGACTGTGGGTCATGATGTACACAGTGTGTCAGTGAGTGTGTTAATATTAATCTGTGTTCTCTGTCAGTGTGTTAATATTACTGAGGACAGTGGGGGTGTTTTACACTTCACAGGGTGTATCTGACTGTGGATCATGATATACACAGTGTGTCAGTGAGTGTGTTAATATTAATCTGTATTCTCTGTCAGTGTGTTAATATTCCTGAGGATAGTGGGGGTGTTTTACACTTCACAGGGTTTATCTGACTGTGGGTCATGATATACACAGTGTGTCAGTGAGTGTGTTAATATTAATCTGTGTTCTCTGTCAGTGTGTTAATATTACTGAGGACAGTGGGGGTGTTTTACACTTCACAGAGTGTATCTGACTGTGGGTCATGATATACACAGTGTGTCAGTGAGTGTGTTAATATTAATCTGTGTTCTCTGTCAGGTGTTAATATTACTGAGGGCAGTGGGGGTGTTTTACACTTCACAGGGTGTATCTAACTGTGGGTCATGATGTACACAGTGTGTCAGTGAGTGTGTTAATATTAATCTGTGTTCTCTGTCAATGTGTTAATATTACTGAGGACAGTGGGATGTTTTACACTTCACAGGGTTTATCTGACTGTGGGTCATGATGTACACAGTGTGTCAGTGAGTGTGTTAATATTAATCTGTGTTCTCTGTCAGTGTGTTAATATTACTGAGGACAGTGGGGGTGTTTTACACTTCACAGGGTGTATCTGACTGTGGGTCATGATATACACAGTGTGTCAGTGAGAGTGTTAATATTAATCTGTGTTCTCTGTCAGTGTGTTAATATTCCTGAGGACAGTGGGGTGTTTTACACTTCAGAGGGTGTATCTGATTGTGGGTCATGATGTACACAGTGTGTCAGTGAGTGTGTTAATATTAATCTGTGTTCTCTGTCAGTGTGTTAATATTACTGAGGACAGTGGGGGTGTTTTACACTTCACAGGGTTTATCTGACTGTGGGTCATGATATACACAGTGTGTCAGTGAGTGTGTTAATATTAATCTGTGTTCTCTGTCAGTGTGTTAATATTACTGAGGACAGTGGGGGTGTTTTACACTTCACAGGGTGTATCTGACTGTGGGTCATGATATACACAGTGTGTCAGTGAGTGTGTTAATATTAATCTGTGTTCTCTGTCAGTGTGTTAATATTCCTGAGGACAGTGGGGGTGTTTTACACTTCACAGGGTGTATCTGACTATGGGTCATGATGTACAAAGTGTGTCAGTGAGTGTGTTAATATTAATCTGTGTTCTCTGTCAGTGTGTTAATATTACTGAGGACAGTGGGGATGTTTTACACTTCACAGGGTGTATCTGACTGTGGGTCATGATTTACACAGTGTTTCAGTGAGTGTGTTAATATTAATCTGTGTTCTCTGTCAGTGTGTTAATATTACTGAGGACAGTGGGGGTGTTTTACACTTCACAGGGTGTATCTGACTGTGGGTCATGATATACACAGTGTGTCAGTGAGTGTGTTAATATTAATCTGTGTTCTCTGTCAGTGTGTTAATATTCCTGAGGACAGTGGGGGTGTTTTACACTTCGCAGGGTGTATCTGACTCTAAGTCATGATTTACACAGTGTGTCAGTGAGTGTGTTAATATTAATCTGTGTTCTCTGTCAGTGTGTTAATATTCCTGAGGACAGTGGGGGTGTTTTACACTTCACAGGGTGTATCTGACTGTGGGTCATGATATACACAGTGTGTCAGTGAGTGTGTTAATATTAATCTGTGTTCTCTGTCAGTGTGTTAATATTACTGAGGACAGTGGGGGTGTTTTACACTTCACAGGGTGTATCTGACTGTGGGTCATGATATACACAGTGTGTCAGTGAGTGTGTTAATATTAATCTGTGTTCTCTGTCAGTGTGTTAATATTCCTGAGGACAGTGGGGGTGTTTTACACTTCACAGGGTGTATCTGACTATGGGTCATGATGTACAAAGTGTGTCAGTGAGTTTGTTAATATTAATCTGTGTTCTCTGTCAGTGTGTTAATATTACTCAGGACAGTGGGGGTGTTTTACACTTCACAGGGTGTATCTGACTGTGAGTCATGATATACACAGAGTGTCAGTGAGTGTGTTAATATTAATCTGTGTTCTCTGTCAGTGTGTTAATATTACTGAGGACAGTGGGGATGTTTTACACTTCACAGGGTGTATCTGACTGTGGGTCATGATATACACAGTGTGTCAGTGAGTGTGTTAATATTAATCTGTGTTCTCTGTCAGTGTGTTAATATTACTGAGGACAGTGGGGATGTTTTACACTTCACAGGGTGTATCGGACTGTGGGTCATGATATACACAGTGTGTCAGTGAGTGTGTTAATATTAATCTGTGTTCTCTGTCAGTGTGCTAATATTGCTGAGGACAGTGGGGGTGTTTTACACTTCACAGGGTGCATCTGACTGTGGGTCATGATATACACAGTGTGTCAGTGAGTGTGTTAATATTAATCTGTGTTCTCTGTCAGTGTGTTAATATTACTGAGGACAGTGGGGGTGTTTTACACTTCACAGAGTGTATCTGACTGTGGGTCATGATATACACAGTGTGTCAGTGAGTGTGTTAATATTAATCTGTGTTCTCTGTCAGGTGTTAGTATTACCGAGGACAGTGGGGTGTTTTACACTTCACAGGGTGTATCTGGCTGTGGGTCATGATATACACAGTGTGTCAGTGAGTGTGTTAATATTAATCTGTGTTCTCTGTCAGTGTGTTAATATTCCTGAGGACAGTGGGGTGTTTTACACTTCACAGGGTGTATCTGACTGTGGGTCATGATGTACACAGTGTGTCAGTGAGTGTGTTAATATTAATCTGTGTTCTCTGTCAATGTGTTAATATTACTGAGGACAGTGGGATGTTTTACACTTCACAGGGTTTATCTGACTGTGGGTCATGATATACACAGTGTGTCAGTGAGTGTGTTAATATTAATCTGTGTTCTCTGTCAGTGTGTTAATATTCCTGAGGACAGTGGGGGTGTTTTACACTTCACAGGGTGTATCTGGCTGTGGGTCATGAATTACACAGTGTGTCAGTGAGAGTGTTAATATTAATCTGTGTTCTCTGTCATTGTGTTAATATTCCTGATGACAGTGGGGGTGTTTTACACTTCACAGGGTGTATCTGACTGTGGGTCATGATATACACAGTGTGTCAGTGAGTGTGTTAATATTAATCTGTGTTCTCTGTCAGTGTGTTAATATTACTGAGGACAGTGGGGATGTTTTACACTTCACAGGGTTTATCTGACTGTGGGTCATGATATACACAGTGTGTCAGTGAGTGTGTTAATATTAATCTGTGTTCTCTGTCAGTGTGTTAATATTACTGAGGACAGTGGGGGTGTTTTACACTTCACAGGGTGTATCTGACTGTGGGTCATGATATACACAGTGTGTCAGTGAGTGTGTTAATATTAATCTGTGTTCTCTGTCAGTGTGTTAATATTACTGAGGACAGTGGGGGTGTTTTACACTTCACAGGGTGTATCTGACTGTGGGTCATGATGTACACAGTGTGTCAGTGAGTGTGTTAATATTAATCTGTGTTCTCTGTCAGTGTGTTAATATTACTGAGGACAGTGGGGGTGTTTTACACTTCACCGGGTGTATCTGACTCTGGGTCATGATGTACACAGTGTGTCAGTGAGTGTGTTAATATTAATCTGTGTTCTCTGTCAGTGTGTTAATATTACTGAGGACAGTGGGGGTGTTTTACACTTCACAGGGTGTATCTGACTGTGGGTCATGATATGCACAGTGTGTCAGTGAGTGTGTTAATATTAATCTGTGTTCTCTGTCAGTGTGTTAATATTCCTGAGGACAGTGGGGGTGTTTTACACTTCACAGGGTGTATCTGACTGTGGGTCATGATATACACAGTGTGTCAGTGAGTGTGTTAATATTAATCTGTGTACTCTGTCAGTGTGTTAATATTACTGAGGACAGTGGGGGTGTTTTACACTTCACAGGGTGTATCTGACTGTGGGTCATGATATACACAGTGTGTCAGTGAGTGTGTTAATATTAATCTGTGTTCTCTGTCAGTGTGTTAATATTACTGAGGACAGTGGGGGTGTTTTACACTTCACAGGGTGTATCTGACTGTGGGTCATGATATACACAGTGTGTCAGTGAGTGTGTTAATATTAATCTGTGTTCTCTGTCAGTGTGTTAATATTCCTGAGGACAGTGGGGGTGTTTTACACTTCACAGGTTGTATCTGACTGTGGGTCATGATATACAGAGTGTGTCAGTGAGTGTGTTAATATTAATCTGTGTTCTCTGTCAGTGTGTTAATATTCCTGAGGACAGTGGGGGTGTTTACACTTCACAGGGTGTATCTGACTGTGGGTCATGATGTACACAGTGTGTCAGTGAGTGTGTTAATATTAATCTGTGTCCTCTGTCAGTGTGTTAATATTACTGAGGACAGTGGGGGTGTTTTACACTTCACAGTGTTTATCTGACTGTGGGTCATGATATACACAGTGTATCAGTGAGTGTGTTAATATTAATCTGTGTTCTCTGTCAGTGTGTTAATATTGCTGAGGACAGTGGGGGTGTTTTACAATTCACAGGGTGTATCTGACTGTGGGTCATGATGTACACAGTGTGTCAGTGAGTGTGTCAATATTAATCTGTGTTCTCTGTCAGTGTGTTAATATTCCTGAGGACAGTGGGGGTGTTTTACACTTCACAGGGTGTATCTGACTCTGGGTCATGATGTACACAGTGTGTCAGTGAGTGTTTTAATATTAATCTGTGTTCTCTGTCAGTGTGTTAATATTACTGAGGACAGTGGGGGTGTTTTACACTTCACCGGGTGTATCTGACTCTGGGTCATGATGTACACAGTGTGTCAGTGAGTGTGTTAATATTAATCTGTGTTCTCTGTCAGTGTGTTAATATTACTGAGGACAGTGGGGGTGTTTTACACTTCACAGGGTGTATCTGACTGTGGGTCATGATATACACAGTGTGTCAGTGAATGTGTTAATATTAATCTGTGTTCTCTGTCAGTGTGTTAATATTGCTGAGGACAGTGGGGGTGTTTTACACTTCACAGGGTGTATCTGACTGTGGGTCATGATATACACAGTGTGTCAGTGAGTGTGTTAATATTAATCTGTGTACTCTGTCAGTGTGTTAATATTACTGAGGACAGTGGGGATGTTTTACACTTCACAGGGTGTATCTGACTGTGGGTCATAATGTACACAGTGTGTCAGTGAGTGTGTTAATATTAATCTGTGTTCTCTGTCAGTGTGTTAATATTCCTGAGGGCAGTGGGGATGTTTTACACTTCACAGGGTGTATCTGACTGTGGGTCATAATGTACACAGTGTGTCAGTGAGTGTGTTAATATTAATCTGTGTTCTCTGTCAGTGTGTTAATATTCCTGAGGACAGTGGGGGTGTTTTACACTTCACAGGGTGTATCTGACTGTGGGTCATGATGTACACAGTGTGTCAGTGAGTGTGTTAATATTAATCTGTGTTCTCTGTCAGTGTGTTAATATTCCTGAGGACAGTGGGGGTGTTTTACACTTCACAGGGTTTATCTGACTGTGGGTCATGATGTGCACAGTGTGTCAGTGAGTGTGTTAATATTAATCTGTGTTCTCTGTCAGGGTGTTAATATTCCTGAGGACAGTGGGGGTGTTTTACACTTCACAGGGTTTATCTGACTGTGGGTCATGATATACACAGTGTGTCAGTGAGTGTGTTAATATTAATCTGTGTTCTCTGTCAGTGTGTTAATATTACCGAGGACAGTGGGGGTGTTTTACACTTCACAGGGTGTATCTGACTGTGGGTCATGATGTACACAGTGTGTCAGTGAGTGTGTTAATATTAATCTGTGTTCTCTGTCAGTGTGTTAATATTCCTGAGGACAGTGGGGGTGTTTTACACTTCACAGGGTGTATCTGACTGTGGGTCATGATATACACAGTGTGTCAGTGAGTGTGTTAATATTAATCTGTGTTCTCTGTCATTGTGCTAATATTACTGAGGACAGTGGGGGTGTTTTACACTTCACAGGGTGTATCAGACTGTGGGTCATGATATACACAGTGTGTCAGTGAGTGTGTTAATATTAATCTGTGTTCTCTGTCAGTGTGTTAATACTACTGAGGACAGTGGGGGTGTTTTACACTTCACAGGGTGTATCTGACTGTGGGTCATGATGTACACAGTGTGTCAGTGAGTGTGTTAATATTAATCTGTGTTCTCTGTCAGTGTGTTAATATTACTGAGGACAGTGGGGGTGTTTTACACTTCACAGGGTGTATCTGACTGTGGGTCATGATGTACACAGTGTGTCAGTGAGTGTGTTAATATTAATCTGTGTACTCTGTCAGTGTGTTAATATTACTGAGGACAGTGGGGGTGTTTTACACTTCACAGGGTGTATCTGACTGTGGGTCATGATGTACACAGTGTGTCAGTGAGTATGTTAATATTAATCTGTGTTCTCTGTCAGTGTGTTAATATTACTGAGGACAGTGGGGGTGTTTTACACTTCACCGGGTGTATCTGACTCTGGGTCATGATGTACACAGTGTGTCAGTGAGTGTGTTAATATTAATCTGTGTTCTCTGTCAGTGTGTTAATATTACTGAGGACAGTGGGGGTGTTTTACACTTCACAGGGTGTATCTGACTGTGGGTCATGATATACACAGTGTGTCAGTGAGTGTGTTAATATTAATCTGTGTTCTCTGTCAGTGTGTTAATATTGCTGAGGACAGTGGGGGTGTTTTACACTTCACAGGGTGTATCTGACTGTGGGTCATGATATACACAGTGTGTCAGTGAGTGTGTTAATATTAATCTGTGTACTCTGTCAGTGTGTTAATATTACTGAGGACAGTGGGGGTGTTTTACACTTCACAGGGTGTATCTGACTGTGGGTCATGATATACACAGTGTGTCAGTGAGTGTGTTAATATTAATCTGTGTCCTCTGTCAGTGTGTTAATATTACTGAGGACAGTGGGGGTGTTTTACACTTCACAGTGTTTATCTGACTGTGGGTCATGATGTACACAGTGTGTCAGTGAGTGTGTTAATATTAATCTGTGTACTCTGTCAGTGTGTTAATATTGCTGAGGACAGTGGGGGTGTTTTACACTTCACAGGGTGTATCTGACTGTGGGTCATGATGTACACAGTGTGTCAGTGAGTGTGTTAATATTAATCTGTGTTCTCTGTCAGTGTGTTAATATTCCTGAGGACAGTGGGGGTGTTTTACACTTCACAGGGTGTATCTGACTCTGGGTCATGATGTACACAGTGTGTCAGTGAGTGTTTTAATATTAATCTGTGTTCTCTGTCAGTGTGTTAATATTACTGAGGACAGTGGGGGTGTTTTACACTTCACAGGGTGTATCTGACTCTGGGTCATGATGTACACAGTGTGTCAGTGAGTGTTTTAATTTTAATCTGTGTTCTCTGTCAGTGTGTTAATATTACTGAGGACAGTGGGGGTGTTTTACACTTCACAGGGTGTATCTGACTGTGGGTCATGATATACACAGTGTGTCAGTGAGTGTGTTAATATTAATCTGTGTTCTCTGTCAGTGTGTTAATATTACTGAGGACAGTGGGGATGTTTTACACTTCACAGGGTGTATCTGACTGTGGGTCATGATATACACAGTGTGTCAGTGAGTGTGTTAATATTAATCTGTGTTCTCTGTCAGTGTGTTAATATTCCTGAGGACAGTGGGATGTTTTACACTTCACAGGGTTTATCTGACTCTGGGTCATGATATACACAGTGTGTCAGTGAGTGTGTTAATATTAATCTGTGTTCTCTGTCAGTGTGTTAATATTACTGAGGACAGTGGGGATGTTTTACACTTCACAGGGTTTATCTGACTGTGGGTCATGATATACACAGTGTGTCAGTGAATGTGTTAATATTAATCTGTGTTCTCTGTCAGTGTGTTAATATTACTGAGGACAGTGGGGGTGTTTTTCACTTCACAGGGTGTATCTGACTGTGGGTCATGATATACACAGTGTGTCAGTGAGTGTGTTAATATTAATCTGTGTTCTCTGTCAGTGAGTTAATATTCCTGAGGACAGTGGGGATGTTTTACACTTCACAGGGTTTATCTGACTGTGGGTCATGATGTACACAGTGTGTCAGTGAGTGTGTTAATATTAATCTGTGTTCTCTGTCAGTGTGTTAATATTCCTGAGGACAGTGGGGGTGTTTTACACTTCACAGGGTGTATCTGACTCTGGGTCATGATGTACACAGTGTGTCAGTGAGTGTTTTAATTTTAATCTGTGTTCTCTGTCAGTGTGTTAATATTACTGAGGACAGTGGGGATGTTTTACACTTCACAGGGTTTATCTGACTGTGGGTCATGATATACACAGTGTGTCAGTGAGTGTGTTAATATTAATCTGTGTTCTCTGTCAGTGTGTTAATATTACTGAGGACAGTGGGGGTGTTTTACACTTCACAGGGTTTATCTGACTGTGGGTCATGATATACACAGTGTGTCAGTGAGTGTGTTAATATTAATCTGTGTTCTCTGTCAGTGTGTTAATATTACTGAGGACAGTGGGGGTGTTTTACACTTCACAGGGTGTATCTGATTGTGGGTCATGATATACACAGTGTGTCAGTGAGTGTGTTAATATTAATCTGTGTTCTCTGTCAATGTGTTAATATTACTGAGGACAGTGGGGGTGTTTTACACTTCACAGGGTTTATCTGACTGTGGGTCATGATATACACAGTGTGTCAGTGAGTGTGTTAATATTAATCTGTGTTCTCTGTCAATGTGTTAATATTACTGAGGACAGTGGGGGTGTTTTACACTTCACAGGGTTTATCTGACTGTGGGTCATGATATACACAGTGTGTCAGTGAGTGTGTTAATATTAATCTGTGTTCTCTGTCAGTGTGTTAATATTACTGAGGACAGTGGGGGTGTTTTACACTTCACAGGGTGTATCTAACTGTGGGTCATGATATACACAGTGTGTCAGTGAGTGTGTTAATATTAATCTGTGTTCTCTGTCAGTGTGCTAATATTACTGAGGACAGTGGGGGTGTTTTACACTTCACAGGGTGTATCTGACTGTGGGTCATGATATACACAGTGTGTCAGTGAGTGTGTTAATATTAATCTGTGTACTCTGTCAGTGTGTTAATATTACTGAGGACAGTGGGGATGTTTTACACTTCACAGGGTGTATCTAACTGTGGGTCATGATATACACAGTGTGTCAGTGAGTGTGTTAATATTAATCTGTGTTCTCTGTCAGTGTGTTAATATTCCTGAGGACAGTGGGGATGTTTTACACTTCACAGGGTGTATCTGACTGTGGGTCATGATATACACAGTGTGTCAGTGAGTGTGTTAATATTAATCTGTGTTCTCTGTCAGTGTGTTAATATTCCTGAGGACAGTGGGGGTGTTTTACACTTCACAGGGTGTATCTGACTGTGGGTCATGATGTACACAGTGTGTCAGTGAGTGTGTTAATATTAATCTGTGTTCTCTGTCAGTGTGTTAATATTACTGAGGACAGTGGGGATGTTTTACACTTCACCGGGTGTATCTGACTGTGGGTCATGATATACACAGTGTGTCAGTGAGTGTGTTAATATTAATCTGTGTTCTCTGTCAGTGTGTTAATATTCCTGAGGACAGTGGGGGTGTTTTACACTTCACAGGGTGTATCTGACTCTGGGTCATGATGTACACAGTGTGTCAGTGAGTGTGTTAATATTAATCTGTGTTCTCTGTCAGTGTGTTAATATTCCTGAGGACAGTGGGGGTGTTTTACACTTCACAGGGTGTATCTAACTGTGGGTCATGATATACACAGTGTGTCAGTGAGTGTGTTAATATTAATCTGTGTTCTCTGTCAGTGTGTTAATATTCCACCCTAGCCAAATCGCCCCGTTCACATTTTGCTCTCTCTCTCCCCCCACAACTCCTCTTGCACCTTCTCCTCCTTTGAGCTCATCACTTTGTTCCCCAAATCCCATCCCCCACTCCCATACACCATTCCCCGATACCACTACCCCCTAACACCCCTCCCTCACTTCCATATCCCACATCCCACCCAGCCACCCCTCTCCCACTCCCCTTCCCCACTCCCCTCCCAACTTCCCTACTTCATTCCCCTCCCCCACTTCCCAACCCCACCCCCAACCACACTCCCCTATCCCACTGCTTCCCCCACTGCCCTCCCTCACTCTCCTACCCCACACCCCTCCCCCACTCCCCTCCCCCACTCCCCTCCCCAACTCCCCTCAACCGCTCCACTCCCCAACTCCATCACTATCGCCCCTCCCCCACTCCCCTCCCCCACTCCCCTCCGCCAATCCGCTCCCCCACTCCCCTCCACACTCCCCTCCCCAACTCCGCTCCCCTACACACCTCTTCCCTCCCCTCCCACACTACCCTCCCACACTCCCCAGCCCACTTCCCTCCCCCACTCCCCTACCCCATTCCTGCTGCCACTCCCCTACCCTACTCCCCTTCCCCACTCCACTCCCCTCTCAATGCCTCCACTCCCCTACCGCACTCCCCTCCCCAGTCCCCTTACCACTCCACTCCCACACTCCCCTACATCATTCCCCTACCCCACTCCCCTACACCACTCCCATCCCCCACTCCCCTCCCACACTCCCCTTCCCTACTCCCTTCCCACACTCCCCCTACCGAACTCCCCTCCCACACTCCCCGACCACACTCCCCTACCACGCTCCCCTCCCCCACTCCCCTCTCCCAGCCCTGACTCACCTACCGCACTCCACTACCCCACTTCCTTTCCCCCACTCCCCACTCCCACTCCCTTCACCCACTCCCCTACCCCACTCCCATACCCCACTCCCCTCTCCCACTCCCTGTCCCCCACTCCCCTCCCCCACTCCCCTAACCCACTCCCCTACCCCACTCCCCTTTATCACTCCCCTACCAGACCCCCTGTCCCCCAATCCCTGTTCCCCCACTCCCTGTCCCCCACTCCCCTCCCCCACTCCCCTCCTCACTCTCCTACCCCACACTCCTCTCCCACTCCCCGCCACACTCCCCTCCCCAACTCCCCTCAACCGCTCCACTCCCCAACTCCACCAGCAGCTCCTCTCGCCCACTCCCTTCCCCAACTCCCCTGCACCAATCCCCTCCACCAATCCCCTCCCCCAGACCCCTCCCCACTCCCCTCCCCAACTCTGCGCCCCTACTCCCCTCTCCGCTCCCCTCCCACTCTACCCTCCCTCACTCCCCAGCTCACTCCCTCCCGCTCTCCCCTACCCCATTCCTGCCGCCACTCCCCTCCCCCACTCCCCTCCCCTACTCCACACCCGTCTCACTGCCCCACTCCCCTACCCCACTCCCCTCGCCAGTCCCCTTTCCACTCCACTCCCACACACCCCTACATCACTGCCCTACCCCACTCCCCTACACCACTCCCATCCCCCACTCCCTTACAACACACCCCTTCCCTACTCCCTTCCCACACTCCCCCTACCACACTCCCCTCCCCCACTACCCTCCCCCCACCCCAACTCACCTACCGCACTCCCCTACACCACTTCCTGTCCCCCACTCCCCTCCCCCACTCCCCTATATCACTCCCCTACCCCATTACCTATCCCCCACTCCCTGTCCCCCACTCCCCTCCCCCACTCCCCTACCCCACTCCCCTACCCCACTCCCCTCGACCACTCCCCTAACCCACCCCCCTATATCACTCCCCTACCCCACTCCCCCTGTCCCCCATTCCCTGTCCCCCACTCCCCTCCACAACTCACCTCCCCCACTCCCCTACTCCACTCCCGCACCCCACTCCTTACCCCCACTCCTCTACCCAACTCCCCTCCCCAACTCCCCTCCCCCCTCCCCTCCCCCACTCCCCACCCAACTCATTACCCCACTCCCCTACCCCACACCCCTCACCAACTCCCTTACCACCAGCCCCTACTCCACTCCCCTCCCAAACTCACCTCCCCCACTCCCCTGGAAAACAACTCCCCTCCCTCACTTCCCTCCAGAACACCCCTCCCCAAATCCCCCCAACAGCCCTCCCCCACCTCCCTCCCCCACACCCCTCCCCCACTCCCCTCCCCAACTCCTCTCCCCACTCCCCTCCCCCTCTCCCCGCCCCAGCTCCCCTCGTCCACTCCCCTCCCACATTAACTTCCCCCACTCTCCTCCCCACTCCCCTCCCCAACTAGCCTCCCCAACTCCGCTACCACACTCCCCTACCCCATTCGCTGAACCCACTCCCTTACCACACCCCACCACCAATCCCCTCCCCTACTCCGATCCACCACTCCGCTTCCCTCCACCTCTTCACTGCCCTCACCTAAGACAATCCCATCCTCCACTCCCCTGCCCCACTCCCCGACCCCACACCCCGACCGCAGTGCCCTCCACAACTCCCCTACCCCACTCCCCTACCCCACTCCCCTACCACACTCCCCTACCCCACTCCCCTCTACAACTCCCCTACCCCACTCCCCTACCCCATTCCCCTCCTCCACACCCCTCCCCACTCCCCTACCTCACTCCCCTCCCCACACCCCTACCCACCTCTCCTACCCCACTCCCCTCCCCCACTCCCCTACTGCACTCCCTCTACAACTCCCCTACCCCACTCCCCTACCACACTGCCCTACCCCACACCCCTACCCCAATCCCCTACCACTCTCCCCTACCCCACTCCCCTCCACCACTCCAATACCTCACTACCCTCCCCTACTCCCGTACCCACATCTCCTACCACACCCCTTCCCCACTCCCCTTCCCTCCACCTCCTCACTGCCCTCCACTACCCAACACCTCGACCCTACACACATCCTCACTCCCCTCCCCACTCCCCTTCCCTCCACCTCCTCACTGCGCTCACCTATCCCACGCCCCTTTCCCACTCCCTACATAACTCCCCTCCCCCACTCCCCTCCCCCACTCCCCTCCCAAACTCCCTGACCACATCCCCTACCCAATTCTCCTACCTCACTCCCCTACCTCACACCCTTACCACACCCCCTCCTCCAATCACCTCACCCACTCCCCTCCACCACTCAGTTCCCTCCACCTCTTCACTGCCCTGCCCAACCACACTCCCATCCCCCAGTACACTCCCCCAATCCCCAACCCCACTCCCCTCCCCCATTCCCCTACTGCACTCCCTCTACAACTCCCCTACCCCAATCCCCTAACACACTCCCCTACCCCACTCCCCTCCACCACTCCCATACCTCACTGTCCTCCCCTACTCCCGTACCCACATCTCCTACCACATCCCTTCCCCACTCCCCTTCCCGCCACCTCCTCACTGCCCTCCACTACCCAACACCTCGGCCCTACACACATCCTCACTCCCCTCACCACTCCCCTTCCCTCCACCTCCTCACTGCGCTTCCCTATCCCACGCCCCTTTCCCACTCCCTACATCACTCCCCTCCCCCCCTCCCCTCCCCCACTCCCCTCCCAAACTCCCTGACCACATCCCCTACCCAATTCTCCTACCTCACTTCCCTACCTCACACCCTTACCACACCCCCTCCTCCAATCACCTCACCCACTCCCCTCCACCACTCAGCTCCCTCCACCTCTTCACTGCCCTGCCCAACCACACACCCATCCCCCAGTACACTCCCCCAATCCCCAACCCCACTCCCCTCCCCCATTCCCCTACTGCACTCCCTCTACAACTCCCCTACCCCACTCCCCTACCACACTGCCCTACCCCACTCCCCTACCCCAATCCCCTACCACGCTCCCCTACCCCACTCCCCTCAACCACTCCCATACCTCACTACCCTCCCCTACTCCCGTACCCACATCTCCTACCACACCCCTTCCCCACTCCCTTTCCCTCCACATCCTCACTGCCCTCCACTACCCAACACCTCGACCCTCCCCACATCCTCACTCCCCTCCCCACTCCCCTTCCCTCCACCTCCTCACTGCGCTTCCCTATCCCACGCCCCTTTCCCACTCGCTACATCACTCCCCTCCCCCACTCCCCTCCCCCACTCCCCTCACGAACTCCCATACCTCACTACCCTCCCCTACTCCCGTACCCACCTCTCCTACCACACCCCTTCCCCACTCCCCTACCCCACTCCCTCTCCCCCACTCCCCTCCCTCCCCTCCCACACTCCATACCCCACTCCCCTACCCCACACCCCTACCCCACTCTATACCCCCACTCCCATCCCCAACTCCCCTCCCCACTCCCCTACCCCACTCTCACACCCCACTACACTCCCCCACTCCTCTCACACACTCCCCTCCCCCTCTCCTCTCCGCAACTCCCCGCAACCACCTCTCCCCATGCCCCTCCCCCACTCACTTCCCCCACTCCCCTACCGCGGTCCCCTATCCAACCCTCCCCAACTCCCCTTCCCAACTACCATCCCCAACTCTCCTCCCTCACTCCCCCACCAATTCCCATACCCAACTCCCCTGCACCACTTACCACCCCACTCCCTTCCCCCACACCCCTTCTCAACTCCCCTCCCTCACTCCCCTCCCCAACTCCATTCCCCAACTCCCCTCCCATACTACACTCCCCCACTGTCCTCCTCAACTCCCCGCACTAACTTCCATACCCGACTCCCCTACTCCACTCCCCTCCTTCACTCCCCTTCTCACATCCTCCCCATCTCCCCTCCCTCACTCCCCTCCCTCAATCCCCTCCCTCTTTCCCCTCCCCCACTCCCCTACCCCACTCCCCTACCCCATCCCGTACCCCACACCCCTACCCCACACCCCTACCCCACTCCCCACCCCCACTCCCATCCCCAATTCCCCACCCTCACTCCCCTCACTCACTCCCCTGCCCCACTCCGCTCACCCACTCCTCTCCCGAACTCTCCATCCCCACCCCCCTCACCAACTCCCATACCCAACTCCCATGCTCCACATCCCACCCTACTCCCCACCCCACTCCCCTCCCCACGCCCCTCCCCCATTCCACTCCCCTCTCCCCTCCCCCACGGACCTTTGCCACTCCCCTACCCCACTCCCAGTCCCCCACTCCCGTCCCTCATTCCCCTCCCCCAGTCCCCTTCCCCACTCCCCTACTGCACACCCATACCCCACTCCTCACACCCACTCCCATACCCAACAAGCCTCCCCCACTCCCCTACCGCACACCTGCACCCCACTACACTCCCCTCCCCCTCTCCTCTCCGCAACTCCCCGCAACCACTCCGCTCCCCAACCCCTGCCGCAACTCCCCTCCCCCACTGTACTACCCCACTCCTCTACCCCACTCCCCTCCCCAACTCCCCTCCCCCAACACTCCTCCCGCACTTCCCTCACAATCTCCCATACCCCACTCCCCTACTCCACTCCCCGTCAGCACTCCCCTACCCCAATCCCCTACACCACTCCACTCTCCTAACCCACTCCCTTCCCCCACTCCCTTCCCCCACTCGCTTCCCCCACTCGCTTCCCCCACTCCCCTACCCCCACTCCCCTACCCCCACTCCCCTACCCCACTCCGCTACCCCACTCCCTGACACCACATCCCTACCGCAGTCCGCTCCCCAACTTTCCTACCCCACTCCCCTCCCCTCCACCTCCTCACTGCCCTCCACTACCCAACTCTCCTAACCCACACACCTCCCCCACTCTACTCCCCAACTCCCCTTCCCTCCACTCCCCTCCCCTCTCCCTGCCCCCACTCACTTACGCCACTCCCCTACCCCATTCACTGTCCCCCATTCCCCTCCCACATTCCCCTACCGCACTCACAAACCCCAATCCCCTCTCTCACTCCTCCACCCGACTCCCCTCCCCCTCTCCTCTCCTCTCCGCATCTCCCCTTCCCCACTCCTCTCCCACACTCCCTGCCTCAACTCCCGTCTCTCACTCCCCTAAACAACTCCCCTTCCCCCTCCCCTCCCCCACTCCCCTCCCCCACTCCCATCCCCCACTCCCCTATCCCACTCCCCTATCCCACTCCCCTCCCCCACTCCCCTCCCTCACTTCCCTCGTCAACTCCCCTCCCTCACTCCCCTCCGCCAACTCCCCTCCGCCAACTCCCCTCCCCCAACTCCCCTCCCCCAACTCCCCTCCCCCACTCCCCTCTCCTCTACTCCCCAAATCTCCTCCCCCAATTCCTGTCCGCCACTCACCTTCACAAACCCCCTCCCCCGCTCCCCTCCCCCGCCCCCTCCCCACCCCCTCCCCCGCTCCCCTCCCCTCCCCCACTCCGTCCACCATTCCGCATCCCTGCACCTCCTCACTGCCCACCGTACCCCACTCCCCTCCCCCACTCCCCTACCCCATTCCACTCCCCTTCCCTCCAAATCCTCACTGCCCTCCCCTACACCACGCCCCTACCCCACTCTATACCCCCACTCCCCCACCGCACTCCCCTCCACAACTCCCCTACTCCACTCCCCTACCCCACTCCCCGTCAACACACCCTTACCCCACTCCGCTACCCCACTCCCTGACATCACATCCCTACCGCAGTCCGCTCCCCAACTTTCCTACCCCACTCCCTTCCCCTCCACCTCCTCACTGCCCTCCACTACCCAACTCTCCTAACCCACACACCTCCCCCACTCCACTCCCCAACTCCCCTTCCCTCCACTCCCCTCCCCTCTCCCTGCCCCCACTCACTTACGCCACTCCCCTACCCCATTCACTGTCCCCCACTCCCCTCCCACACTCCCCTACCACACTCACAAACCCACTCCCCTCTCCCACTCCTCCACCCGACTCCCCTCCCCCTCTCCTCTCCTCTCCGCATCTCCCCTTCCCCACTCCTCTCCCACACTCCCTGCCTCAACTCCCGTCTCTCACTCCCCTAAACAACTCCCCTTCCCCCTCCCCTCCCCCAATCCCCTCCCTCACTTCCCTCGTCAACTCCCCTCCCTCACTCCCCTCCGCCAACTCCCCTCCGCCAACTCCCCTCCGCCAACTCCCCTCCCCCAACTCCCCTCCCCCACTCCCCTCTCCTCTACTCCCCAAATCTCCTCCCCCAACTCCTGTCCGCCACTCACCTTCACAAACCCCCTCCCCCGCTCCCCTCCCCCGCCCCCTTCCCACCCCCTCCCCCGCTCCCCTCCCATCCCCCACTCCCGTCCACCATTCAGCATCCCTGCACCTCCTCACTGCCCACCGTACCCCACTCCCCTCCCCCACTCCCCTCCCCCACAACCCTACCCCACACCCCTACTCCACACCACTAGCCCACTCCGCTCCCCACATCCCCTCCCCCGCTCCCCTCCCCCACTCCCCCACTCCCCTCCCCCACTCCCCACCCCCACTCCCCTCCCCCACTCCCCTCCCCCACTCCCCTATCCCACTCCACTTTCCCACTCCCCGACCCGACTCCCCTTCCCCACATCCCTTCCCCCACATCCCTTCCCTCCAAATCCTCACTGCCCTCCCCTACACCACTCCCCTCCCCACTCCCTTTTCCTCCACCTCCTCACTGCCCTCCCCTCCCCCACTACCCTCCTCCACTCCCCTCCCCTACTCCCCTTCCTTCTCCTCCACAATGCCCTCCCCTACCCAACTCCCCTACGCCACTGCCCTGCCCACTCCCTACACAACTCCCCTTCACCCCACCTTCTCTCTGCCCTCCCCTCCCCCACTCCCCCACTCCCCTACACAACACCCCACTCCCCTACACCACTCCCCTCCCTCACTCCCCTACCCGACTTCCTTCCACCAGTCCCCAACCCCACTCCCCTCCCCTCCCCAACTCCCCGCCCCAACTCCCCTCCCCCACTCCCCTCCCCCACTCCCCTCCCCACTCCCCCACTCTCCCACACCCCACCCCCAAATCCCCTCCCCCACTCCCCTGCACCTCTCCCCGACCCCACTCTCCTCACAATTCCCCTGTCACACTCCCCTCCAAAACTCCCCTCCAAAACTCCCCTCCCCCACTCTCTAACTCCCCTCCCCCACTCCCATCCCCCGCTACCCTCCGCCACTCCCCTCCCCCACTCCCCTCCCCCACACCCGTGCCCCACACCCCTGCCCCACACCCCTACCCCACTCCACTACCCCACTCCGCTACCCCACTCCACTACCCCACTCCGCTACCCCACTCCACTACCCCACTCCGCTACCCCACTCCCATCCCCAATTACCTACCTCACTCCCCTCCCATACTCCCCTACCCACCTCGCCTTCCCCACTCCCCTTCCCCACTCCCCTTCCCCACTCCCCTTACCTCCACCTCCTCACTGCACTCCAGTCCCCAACTCCCCCAGCCCCTCCCTCACTCCACTTCTCTCCACATCCTCACTGTGCTCCAGTCCCCAACTCCCCTACCCCACATACCTCCCCCACGCCCCTCCCCCTCTCTCCTCCCCCTTTCTCCTCCCCCTCTCATCTCCTTCCCCACTCCTCTACCGCACTCCTCTACCCCACTCCTCTACCCCAAGTACCCTCCCCAAGTCCCCTCCCCAGGTCCCCTTCCCAGGTCACCTCCCCAACTCCCCTCACCATCTCCCCTTACCCCACTCCCCTCCCTCACTCCCATTCCTCACTCCCCTATCCCACTCCCTTCCCGCACACCCCTCCCGCTCTCCCCTCCCCCGCTCCCCTCCCCCGCTCCCCTCACACACTCCCCTCCCCCACTCCCCTCACCCACTCCCCTCCCCCACTAACTACCCTCACATCCCTCCCCACTCCCCTCCCCACTCCCCTCCCCACCTCCCCTCCCCCACTCCCCTCCCCCACACCCCTTCCCCAACTCCCCTCCCCACACTCCCCTCACCCCCCTCCCCACACCCCACTCCCCCACATCACTCCACTCCCCCACTCCACTCCCCCACCCCACTCCCCCACTCCACTACCCCCCCACTCCCCTCCCCAACTCTCCTCCCCAATCCCCTCCCCGACTCCCCTCCCCCTCTCACCTGCCCCTCTCCACTACCCCACTCCCCTCCCGTCCACCACTCCGCTTCCCTGCACCTCCTCACTGCCCTCCCCTACAACACTCCCATCCCCCACTCCACTCCCCAACTCTCCTACCTCACACCCCTTCCCCACTCCCCTTCCCTCCACCTCCTCACCGCCCTCCACAACCCAACTCCCCTACCCCACACACCTCCCCCACTCCCCTATCCCACTCCCCTATGCCACTCCCCTATCCCACTCCACTTTCCCACATCCCTACCCCACTCCCCTAACTCACTCCGCTCCCCAACTCCACTACCCCACTCCCCTCCCACATTCCCCTACCCCCTCCCCTAGCCACCCCCTCCCACACACCCCTCCCCCCCACACTCCCCTCCCCCCACTCCAGTCCACCTCTGCGCTTCCCTGCAACTCTTCACAGCCCTCTCCTGCCACACTCCCATCACCCACTACCCTCACGCACTCCCCTACCGCACTCCACTCCCCCACTTCCCACAACAACTCCACTACCCCATTCCAAATCACCACACCCCTACCCCACTCCCCTATCCCACTCGTTACCGCACTCCCCTACCGCACTCCCCTTCCCCACTCCGCTCCACCACTCCCCTCCCCCACTCCCCTCCCCCACTCCCCTAACTCACTCCACTCCCCCACTCCCCTCCCCCACCCCATGCACGTCATCCACTCCCCTACCCCGATTACCCTACCTCACTCCCCTCCCCACTCCCCTTCCAGACTCCCCTACCTCACTCACATAACACACACCCCTCGCCCACTCCCCTCCCCCAATACACTATCCCACTCCCCTTCCCTCCAAATCCTCACTGCCCTCCCCTACACAACGCCCCTACTCCACTCCACACCCCCACTCCCCTACCGCACTCCCCTACCGCACTCCACGACCGCACTCCCCTCCACCACTCCCCTTCCACACTCCTCTCCCTCACTACCCTCCCCCACTAACCTCCCCAACTACCCTCCCCAACTACCCTCCCCAACTCCCCTCCCCAACTCCCCACCCCAACTCCCCACCCCAACTCCCCTTCCACACTCCCCTTCCACACTCCCCTCCTACACTCCCCTCCCACATTTCCCTCCCACGCTCAACCCCCCACTCAACTCCCCCACTCAACTCCCCAACTCCCCTACCCGACTACCCTCCCCAACTCCCCCCCAACTCCCCTCCCCCTACTCCCCACCCCCACTCCCATCCCCCACTCCCCTCTCCCACTCCCCCCCCCACTCCCCTCTGTCTCTCCTCACCGCATCTCCCCTTCCCCACTCCTCTCCCACACTCCCTGCCTCAACTCCCCTCCCCCACCCCCCTAAACCACTCCCCTTCCCCCTCCCCTCGCCAACACCCTCCCCCACTCCCCTCCCTCAATCCCCTCGTTAACTCCCCTCCCTCACTCCCATCCCTCACTCCCCTCCCCCACTTCCCTACCCCACTCCACTCCCCAACTTCCCTACCCCACTCCCCTCCCCAACTCCCCTCCCCAACTCCCCTCCCCACTCCCCTCCCCCACTCCCCTACCCCACTCCCCTCTCCCACTCCACTCCCAAAATCCACTCCCCCAACTCCTCTCCGCCCACTCACTTCCCCCGCTCCCCTCCCCCACACCCCTCCCCCGCTCCCGTCCACCACTCCGTATCCCTGCACCTCCTCACTGCCCTCCCGTACCCCACTCCCCTCCCCCACTCCCCTCCCCACTCCCCTCCCCATTCCCCTCCCTCACTCCCCTGCCCCATACCCCTACCCCTACCCCACTCCGCTCCCCAACTCCCCTACCTCTCTCCCCTCCCCCTCCCCCACTCCCCTCCCCCACTCCCCTTCCCCACTCCCCTTCCCCACTCCACTTTCCCACTCCCCGACACCACTCCCCTTACCCACATCCCTTCCCTCCAAATCCTCACTGCCCTCCCCTACACCACTCCCCTCCCCCACTCCCTTTTCCTCCACCTCCTCACTGTCCTCCAATCCCCTCCCCTACTCCCCTTCCTTCTCCTCCACACTGCCCTCCCCTACCCAACTCCCCTACGCCACTGCCCTGCCCACTCCCCACGCCACTCCCCTTCACTCCACCTCCTCACTGCCCTCCCCCACTTCCACCAGTCCCCAACCCCACTCCCCTCCCCAACTCCCCTCCCCCTCACACCACCCCCAGATCCCTCCCCAACTCCCCTCCCCAACTCCCCTCACCCACTCCCCTCCCCCACTCCCAAACACCCCACCCCCAAATCCCCTCCCCCACACCCCTGCACCTCTCCCCTACCCCACTCTCCTCCCAATTCCCCTATCACACTCCCCTCCAAAACTCCCCTCCCCCAATTCCCAACTCCCCTCCCCACTCCCATCCCCCGCTACCCTCCGCCACTCCCCTCCCCCAAACCCCTACCCCACACCCCTGCCCCACACCCCTGCCCCACTCCACTACCCCACTCCACTACCCCACTCCACTACCCCACTCCAGTCCCCAATTACCTACCTCACTCCCCTCCCATACTCCCCTAGTCACCTCTCCTACCCCACTCCCCTTCCCCACTCCCCTTCCCTCCACCTCCTCACTGCACCCCGGTCCCCAACTCCCCTACCCCAAACACCTCCCCCAGGCCCCTCCCTCACTCCACTTCTCTCCACATCCTCACTGTGCTCCAGTCCCCAACTCCCCTACACCACACATCCCCCACTCCCCTACATCACTCCCCTACATCACTCCCCTACATCACTCCCCTCCCCCACTCCACTCCCCTCCCCCACTCCCCTCCCCCTCTCCCCTCCCCCTCTCCCCTCCCCCTCTCTCCTCCCCCTCTCTCCTCCCCCTCTCATCTCTGCAAAACTCCTTCCCCACTCCTCTACCCAACTCCTCTACCCCACTCCTCTAGCCCACTCCTCTACCCCAAGTCCCCTCCCCAAGTCCCCACCCCAAGTCCCCTCCCCAAGTCCCCTCCCCAAGACCCCTCCCCATGTCCCCTCCCCATGTCCCCTCCCCATGTCCCCTCCCCAGGTCCCCTCCCCAGCTCCCCTCCCCATCTCCCCGCACTATCTACCCTCACCATCTCCCCTCACTATCTCCCCTCACCATCTTGCCTCACCAACTCCCCTTCCCCCACTCCCCTCCTCCCACTCCCCTCCCGCACTCCCCTCCCGCACACCCCTTCCGCTCTGCCCTCCCCCGCACCCCTCCCCCACTCCCCTCCCCCACTAACCACCCTCACATCCCTCCCCACTCCACGCCCACACTCCACGCCCCCACTCCACTCCCACACTCCACTCCCAGACCGACTCCCCTCCCCAACTTTCCTCCCCCAATCCCCTCCCCGACTCCCCTCCCCCTCTCCCCTGCCCCTCTCCACTACCCGACTCCCCTCCCGTCCACCACTCCGCTTCCCTGTACCTCCTCATAGCCCTCCCCTACAACACTCCCATCCCCCACTCCGCTCCCCAACTCTCCTACCTCACACCCCTCCCCCAATCCCCTTCCCTCCACCTCCTCACTGCCCTCCACAACCCAACTGCCCTACCCCACACACCTCCCCCATTCCCCATCCCACTCCCCTTCCCTCCACCTCCTCACTGCGCTTCCCTATCCCACTCCCCTATCCCACTCCCCTATCCCACTCCACTTTCCCACTTCCCTACCCCACTCCCCTAATTCACTCCGCCCCCCAACGCCACTACCCCACTCCCCGACCCCACACCACGACCCCACACCCCGACCCCACTCCCTGACCCCACACCCCTACCCCACACCCCGACCCCACACCCCGACCCCACTCCCCTAAACAGCACCCCTACCCCACTCCCCTCCCACACTCTCCACCCCCAGTCTCCTCCCCCACTCTCCTCCCCCACTCTCCTCCCCCACTCTCCTCCCCCACTCCCCGCCCCACTCCCCTAACCATCTACCCTACCCCACACCCCTACTCCACTCCCCTCTCCCACACCCCTCCCCCACACCCCTCCCCCACTCCCATCCCCCACTCCCCTCCCTCACTCCCCTACCCCACTACCGTCCCAACTACCCTCCCCAACTACCCTCCCCAACTCCCCACCCCAACTCCCCTTCCACACTCCCCTTCCACACTCCCCTTCCTCACTCCCCTACCCCACTACCCTCACCAACTACCCTCCCCAACTACCATCCCCAACATACCCTCCCCAACTCCACACCCCAACTCCCCACCCCAAGTCCCCTTCCACACTCCCCTTACACACTCCCCTTCCACACTCCCCTCCCACACTCCCTTCCCACACTCAACTCCCCCACTCAACTCCCCCACTCAACTCCCCAACTCCCCTACCTCACCCCCTACCCCACTCCCCTCCCCAACTCCCCTCCCCCTACTCCCCTCCCCCCACTCCCCTCCCCCACTGCCCTCCCCCACTCCTCCACCCCACTCCCCTCTGCCTCTCCTCTCCGCATCTCCCCTTCCCCACTCCTCTCCCACACTCCCTGCCTCAACTCCCCTCCCCCACCCCCTAAACCACTCCCCTTCCCCCTCCCCTCCCCCACACCCCACCCCCACTCCCCTCCCCCACTCCCCTCCCTCAATCCCCTCGTCAACTCCCCTCCCTCACTCCCCTCCCTCACACCCCTCCCTCACTCCCCTCCCCCACTTCCCTACCCCACTCCTCTCCCCAACTCCCCTCCACAACTCCCCTCCCCCACTCCCCTCCCCCACACCCCACACCTGCTCCCCTCCCCTGCCCCCCTCCCCCGCTCCTGTCCACCACTCCGTATCCCTGCACCTCCTCACTGTGCTCCCGTACCCCACTCCCCTCCCCCACTCCCATCCCCCACTCCCCTCCCCCACACCCCTACCCCACTCCCCTACCGTACTCCACTAGCGCACTCCACTAGCGCACTCCACTACCGCACCCCCTCCACCACTCCCCTACCCCACTCCCAATCACCACACACCAACCCCACTCCCCTATCCACTCACCTCCCCCACTCCGCTAACCCACTCCCCTCCCCCACTCCCCTCCCCCGCTCCCCTCCCCCGCTCCCCTCCCCCGCTCCCTGACACCACACCGGCTCCCCCACTCCCCTCACCCACTCCCCTCCCCCACTCCGCCCCACAACCCTCCCCCTTTCCCCTCCCCCACACCCCTCGCCCACTCCACTCCCGACACTCCTCCCCCACTCCACTCCCCTCCCCCAATCCCCTCCCCCTCACCCCTCCCCCACTCCCCTCCCCCACTCTCCTCCCGTCCAACACTCCACTTCCCTGCACCTCCTCACTGCCCTCCCCTACCACACTCCCATCCCCCACTCCGCTCCCCAACTCTCCTGCCTCACACCCCTTCCCCACTGCCCTTCCCTCCATCTCCTCACTGCCCTCCTCAACCCAACTCCGCTACCCCACACACATCACCAACTCGACTCACCCACTCCCCTTCCCTCCACCTCCTCACTGCGCTCCCCTATCCCACTCCCCTATCCCACTCCCCTATCTCACTCCACTATCCCACTCCCCTATCCGACTCCACTTTCCCACTTCCCTACCCCACTCCCCTAACTCACTCCCCTCCCCAACTCCAGTACCCCTCTCCACTCCACCATTCCCCTACCCCCCTCCTCTAGCCAAACCCTCCCACACTCACCTCCCCCCACACCAGTCCACCTCTGCGCTCCCCTGCATCTCTTCACTGCCCTCCCCTAACACACTCCCATCCCCCACTACGCTCCTTCATTCCCCTACCCCACTCCCCTACCGCACTCCACCCCCCCACTCCCCTACCGCACTCCCCTCCACAACTCCCCTACAGCACTCCAAATCACTACACCACTCCTCTCCCCCACTCCCTACCTCAACTCCCCTCCCCACTCCCCTAAACCACTCCCCTTCCCACTCCCCTCCCCCACTTCCCTCCCCCACTCCCCTCCCCCACCCCCCTCCCCCACACCCATCACAAACTCCCCTACCCCACTCCCCTACTCCGCTCCTCTCCCACACTCCCCTCCCCCACTCCGCTCCCCCACTCCCCTCCCCCACGCCCTCCGCCACACTCCTACCACACTCTACTCCCTCACTCACCTCCCCAACTCCCCTCCCCCGCTCCCCTCCCACACTAACCTCCCACACACCCCTTCCCACTCCCCTCCCCTTCGACACTCCCCTCGTCCTCTCTCCACCGCCACTCTCCTCCCGAACACCCCTCCCCACTTCCCGCCCCCACCTCCTCCCCCACTCCACTCTCCTCCCCCACTCCCGTCCACCACTCCGCATCCCTGCACCTCCTCACTGCCCTCCCGTACCACACTCCCCTCCCCCACTCCCCTACTCCAATCTCATACCCCACTCCACTCCCCCACTCTCATACCCCACTCCACTCCCCCACTCCCATACATCAATCCCCTCCACAACTCCCCTACCCCGCTCCCCTACCCCACTCCCCCACTCCCCCACTCCGCACCCCCTCTCCGCACCCCCACACCGCACTCCCCTCATCCACTACCCTACCCAATCCCACTACCCCACTCCCATCCCCCATTCCCCTCCCCCACTCCCCTACCCCACTCCCCTCCCCCACTCCCCTACCCCACTCCCCTACCCCACTCCCCTACCGCACTCCACTACCGCTCTCCACTCCCCCACTCCCCTATCGCACTCCCCTTCCGCACTCCCCTTCACATCTCCCCGATCCCACTCCCCGTCCCCACTCCCCGACCCCACTCCCCGGCCCCTCTCCCCGGCCCCACTCCCCAGCCCCACTCCCCAGCCCCACGCCCCAGCCCCACTCCCCGGCCCCTCTCCCCGGCCCCACTCCCCAGCCCCACTCCCCAGCCCCACGCCCCAGCCCCACTCCCCAGTCCCACTCCCCCAACCCCACTCCCCAACCCCATTCCCCTCCCCCACTCCCTGACACCACACCCGCTGCCCCACTCCCCTTCCCCACTCCCCTCCCCCACTCCCCTCCCCTGCCCCAGTCCCCTGCTCCACTCCCCTGCTCCACTCCCATGATCCACTCCCCTGCCCCACTCCCCTGCCCCACTCCCCTGCCCCACTCCCCTGCCTCACTCTGCTACCCCACTCTGCTACCCCACTCCGCTCCCCCACTCCGCTCCCCCACTCACCTCCCCAACGCAGTCCGCTCCCCAACTTTCCTAGCCCACTCCCCTCCCCTCCACCTCCTCACTGCCTTCCACTACCCAACTCTCCTACCTCACACACCTCCCCCACTCCACTCCACAACTCCCATTCCCTCCACACCCCTCCCCCACTCCACTCCCCTCTCCAAGCCCCCACTCACTGACGCCACTCCCCTACCCATTCCCTGTCCCTCACCCCCCACCCTCACTCCCCTACCGCCCTCACAAACCCCACTCCCCTCTCCCACTCCTCCACCCCAACTCCCCTCCCCAACGCCCCTCCCTCGCTCCCCTCCCCCGCTCCCCTCCGTCACTCCGCTCCCCCGCTCCCCTCCCCCGCTCCCCTCCCCCACTCCCCTCCCCCACCCCCCTCGTCAACTCCTCTCCCCCACTACCCTCCCCCACTCCCCTACTCCGCTCCCGTAACCCACTCCCCACCCCACCCCCCTCGTCAACCCCCCTCCCCCACTCCCCTCCACCACTCCCCTCCCCAACTCCATTCCGCCACTCTCCTCCCACACTCTACTCCCTCTCTCACCTCCCCAGATCCCCTCCCCCGCTCCACTCCCCCGCTCCCCTCCCCCGCTCCCCTCCCACACTAACCTCCCCCACACCCCTCCACACTCCGCTCCCCTCAGACACTCCCCTCCCCCTCCCTCCTCCGCCACTCTCCTCCCCAACACCCCTCCCCAACTCTCCTCCCCCACTCTACTCCCCCACTCTCCTCCCCCACTCCGCACCCCCACTCCCCTACACAACTCTCCTCCCCCAATCCGCATCCCTGCACCTCCTCACTGCCCACCCGTACCACACTCCTCACCCCCACTCCACTCCCCCACTCTACTCCCCCACTCCACTCCCCCACTCCACTCCTCCTCTCCTCACACCCCATCCCCTCCACCACTCCTCTACCCCACCCCACTCCCCGCCCCCACTCCCCTCCCCCACTCCCCTACCCCACTCCCCTCCCCCACTCCCCTCCCCCACTCCACACCCCCACTCCCATACCTAATTCCCATCCACAACTCCCCTACCCCACTCCCCTACCCCACTCCGCTCCCCAAATCCGCTCCCCCACTCCACTCCCAACACCCCTCCCCAACTCTCCTACCTCACATCCCTCCCCCACTCCCCTTCCCTCCACCTCCTCACTGCCCTCCACAATCCAACTCCCCTACCCCACACACGTCCCCAACTCCAGTCACCCACTGCCCTTCCCTCCACCTCATCACTGCGCTCCCCAATCCCATTCCCCTATCCCACTCCCCTAGCCCACCACGTCCCACACTCACCTCCCCCCACTCCAGTCCACCTCTGCGCTTCCCTGCACCTCTTCACTGCCCTCCCCTACCACACTCCCATCCCTCACTACCCTCACGCACACCCCTACCCCACTCCCCTACACCACTCCCCTACCCCACTCCCCTACCGTACTCCAGTAGCGCACTCCACTCCTGCACTCCCCTCCACCAATCCCTTACCCCACTCCCCATCACCACACACCAACCCCACTCCCCTACCCCACTCACCTCCCCCACTCCGCTAACCCACTCCCCTCCCCCGCTCCCCTCCCCCGCTCCCCTCCCCCACTCCGCCCCTCAACCCTCCCCCTTCCCCTCCCCCACTCCCCTCGCCCACTCCCCTCGCCCACTCCCCTCCCCCACTCCCCTCCCCCACTCCACTCCCCCACACCCCTCGCCCACTCCACTCCCGACACTCCTCCCCCACTCCCCTCCCCTCCCCCTCACCCCTCCCCCACTCCCGTCCCCCACTCCCCTCCCGTCCAACACTCCGCTTCCCTGCACCTCCTCACTGCCCTCCCCTACTACACTCCCATCCCCCACTCCGCTCCCCAACTCTCCTACCTCACACCCCTCCCCCACTCCCCTTCCTTCCACCTCCTCACTGCCCTCCTCAACCCAACTCCCCTACCCCACACACTTCCCCAACTCGACTCACCCACTCCCCTTCCCTCCACCTCCTCACTGCGCTCCCCGATCCCACTGCCCGATCCCACTCCCCTATCCCACTCCCCTATCGCACTCCCCAATCCCACTCCCCGATCCCACTCCCCTATCCCACTCCCCTATCCCACTCCCCTATCCCACTCCCCTATCCCACTGCCCTATCCGACTCCACTTTCCCACTTCCCTACCCCACTCCCCTAACTCACTCCCCTCCCCAACTCCACTACCCCTCTCTACTCCACCATTCCCCTAACCCCCTCCCCTAGCCAACCCCTCCCACACTCCCCTCCCCCAACTCCAGTCCACCTCTGCGCTCCCCTGCACCTCTTCACTGCCCTCCCCTACCACACTCCCATCCCTCACGACCCTCACGCACACCCCTACCCCACTCCCCTACACCACTCCCCTACCCCACTCCCCTACCGTACTCCAGTAGCGCACTCCACTCCTGCACTCCCCTCCACCAATCCCCTACCCCACTCCCCATCACCACACACCAACCCCACTCCCCTACCACACTCACCTCCCCCACTCCGCTAACCCACTCCCCTCCCCCGCTCCCCTCCCCCGCTCCCCTCCCCCACTCCCTGACACCACACCGGCTCCCCCACTCCCCTCCCCCACTCCCCTCCCCCACTCCGCCCCTCAACCCTCCCCCCTTCCCCTCCCCCACTCCCCTCGCCCACTCCCCTCGCCCACTCCCCTCCCCCACTCCCCTCCCCCACTCCACTCCCCCACACCCCTCGCCCACTCCACTCCCGACACTCCTCCCCCACTCCCCTCCCCTCCCCCTCACCCCTCCCCCACTCCCGTCCCCCACTCCCCTCCCGTCCAACACTCCGCTTCCCTGCACCTCCTCACTGCCCTCCCCTACTACACTCCCATCCCCCACTCCGCTCCCCAACTCTCCTACCTCACACCCCTCCCCCACTCCCCTTCCTTCCACCTCCTCACTGCCCTCCTCAACCCAACTCCCCTACCCCACACACTTCCCCAACTCGACTCACCCACTCCCCTTCCCTCCACCTCCTCACTGCGCTCCCCGATCCCACTGCCCGATCCCACTCCCCTATCCCACTCCCCTATCGCACTCCCCAATCCCACTCCCCGATCCCACTCCCCTATCCCACTCCCCTATCCCACTCCCCTATCCCACTCCCCTATCCCACTGCCCTATCCGACTCCACTTTCCCACTTCCCTACCCCACTCCCCTAACTCACTCCCCTCCCCAACTCCACTACCCCTCTCTACTCCACCATTCCCCTAACCCCCTCCCCTAGCCAACCCCTCCCACACTCCCCTCCCCCAACTCCAGTCCACCTCTGCGCTCCCCTGCACCTCTTCACTGCCCTCCCCTACCACACTCCCATCCCTCACTACCCTCACGCACACCCCTACCCCACTCCCCTACACAACTCCCCTACCCCACTCCCCTACCGTACTCCAGTAGCGCACTCCACTCCTGCACTCCCCTCCACCAATCCCCTACCCCACTCCCCATCACCACACACCAACCCCACTCCCCTACCACACTCACCTCCCCCACTCCGCTAACCCACTCCCCTCCCCCGCTCCCCTCCCCCGCTCCCCTCCCCCACTCCCTGACACCACACCGGCTCCCACACTCCCCTCCCCCAACTCCAGTCCACCTCTGCGCTCCCCTGCATCTCTTCACTGCCCTCCCCAACACACTCCCATCCCCCACTACGCTCCCGCATTCCCCTATCCCACTCCCCTACCGCACTCCACGCCCCCACTCCCCTACCACACTCCCCTCCACAACTCCCCTACACCACTCCAAATTACCACACCACTCCTCTCCCCCACTCCCTAACTCAACGCCCCTCCCCACTCCCCTAAACCACTCCCCTAAACCACTCCCCTTCCCACTCCCCTCCCCCACTCCCCTCCCCCACTTCCATCACAAACTCCCCTACCCCACTCCCCTACTCCGCTCCTCTCCACCACACCCCTCCCTCACATCCCTCCCCCACACCCCTCCCCCACACCCCTCATCAACTCCCCTCCCACACTCCCCTCCCCCACTCCCCTCCCTCACGCCCTCCGCCACCCTCCTACCACACTCTGCTCCCTCACTCACCTCCCCAACTCCACATCCCCGCTCCCCTCCCACACTCTCCTCCCGAACACCCCTCCCCCACTCCCCTCCCCCAGCCCCTCCCCCACTCCACTCTCCTCACCCACTCCCATCCCCCTCTCCCCTCCCCCACTCCCGTCCACCACTCCACATCCCTGCACCTCCTCACTGCCCTCCCGTACCACACTCCCCTCCCCCACTCCCCTACTCCAATCTCATACCCCACTCCACTCCCCCATTCTCGTACCCCACTCCACTCCCCCACTCCCATACCTCATTTCCCTCCACAACTCCCCTACCCCGCTCCCCTACCGCACTCCCCCACTCCCTCACTCCGCTCCCCCACTCCGCACCCCATCTCCCCCACTCCGCACCCCCACTCCCCACCCCACTCCCCTCACCCACTACCCTACCCAACTCCACTACCCCACTCCCATCCCCCATTCCCCTCCCCCACTCCCCTACCCCACTCCCCTACCGCACACCACTACCGCTCTCCACTCCCTCACTCCCCTATCGCACTCCCCTCCACATCTCCCCGATCCCACTCCCCGACCCCACTCCCCGACCCCACTCCCCGACCCCACTCCCCAGCCCCACTCCCCAAGCCCCACTCCCCAAACCCCACTCCCCAAACCCCACTCCACCAACCCCACTCCCCAACCCCACTCCCCTCACCCACTCCCTGACATCACACCCGCTGCCCCACTCCCCTTCCCCACTCCCTGACACCTCACCCGCTGCCCCACTCCCCTGCCCCACTCCCCTGCCCCAGTCCCCTGCTCCACTCCCCTGCTCCACTCCCCTGCTCCACTCCCCTGACTCACTCCCCTGCCCCACTCCGCTACCCCACTCTGCTACCCCACTCCGCTACCCCACTCCGCTCCCCCACTCCCCTCCCCTACCGCAGTCCGCTCCCCAACTTTCCTAGCCCACTCCCCTCCCCTCCACCTCCTCACTGCCTTCCACTACCCAACTCTCCTACCTGACGCACCTCCCCCACTCCACTCCCCAACTCCCATTCCCTCCACTCCCCTCCCCCACTCCACTCACCTCACCAAGCCCCCACTCACTGACGCCACTCCCCTACCCATTCCTTGTCCCCCACCCCCTCCCTCACTCCCCTACCGCACTCACAAACCCCACTCCCCTCTCCCACTCCTCCACCCCACTCCCTTCCCCCTCTCCTCTCCGCAAGTCCCCTTCCCCCTGCCCCTCCCCAACTCCCCTCCCCAACGCCCCTCCCTCGCTCCCGTCCCCCGCTCCCCTCCACCACTACCCTGCCCCGCTCCCCTCCCCCGCTCCCCCACACCCCTCGTCAACTCCCCTCCCCCACTCCCCTCCCCAACTCCCCTCCCCAACTCCCGTAAACCACTCCCCTCCCCCACACCCCTCGTCAACCCCCATCCCCCACTCCACTCCCCCACTCCCCTCCCCCTCTCCCCTCCCCCACTCCCCTCCCCAACTCCCTTCCGCCACTCTCCTCCCACACTCTACTCCCTCTCTCACCTCCCCAGATCCCCTCCCCCGCTCCCCTCCCACACTAACCTCCCCCACACCCCTCCGCACTCCGCTCCCCTCCGACACTCCCCTCCCCCTCTCTCCTCCGCCACTCTCCTCCCCAACACCCCTCCCTCACTCCCCTCCCCCACCCCCTCCCCTGCTCCACTCCCCTACACAACTCTCCTCCCCACTCTCCTCCCCCACTCCCCTCCCCCACTCCCCTCCTCCACTCTCCTCCCCCACTCCGCATCCCTGCACCTCCTCACTGCCCTCCCGGACCACACACCCCACCACCACTCCACTCCCCCACACCACTCCCCCACTCCACTCCCCCACTCCACTCCCCCTCTCCCCTCCCCCACTCCCCTCACCCCCTCCCCTCCCCCACTCCCCTCACCCCCTCCCCTCCCCGACTCCTCTACCCCACCCCACTCCCCTCCCCCACTCCCCTCCCCCACTCCTCTACCCCACCCACTCCCCTCCCCCACTCCGCTTCCCCACTCCCCTACCCCACTCCCCTCCCCCACTCCACACCCCCACTCCCATACCTAACTCCCATCCACAACTCCCCTACCCCACTCCCCTACACCACTCCCATCCCCCTCTCCCCTCCCCCTCTCCCCTCCCCCACTCCCCTCCCCCACTCCCGTCCCCCACTCCCCTCCCGTCCAACACTCCGCTTCCCTGCACCTCCTCACTGCCCTCCCCCACCACACTCCTAACCCCCACTCCGCTCCCCAACTCTCCTACCTCACACCCCTCCCCCACTCCCCTTCCCTCCACCTCCTCACTGCCCTCCACAACCCAACTCCCCTCCCCCACACACGTCCCCAACTCCAGTCACCCACTCCCCTTCCCTCCACCTCCTCACTGCGCTCCCCTATCCCACTCCACTTTCCCACTTCCCTACCCCACACCCCTAACTCACTCCCCTCCCCAACTCCACTACCCCTCTCCACTCCACCATTCCCCTACCCCCCTCCCCTAGCCACCCTCCCCTAGCCACCCCATCCCACACACCCCTCCCCCCACACCAGTCCACCTCTGCGCTCCCCTGCACCTCTTCACTGCCCTCCCCTACCACACTCCCATCCCCCACTACGCTCCCGCATTCCCCTACCTCAACTCCCCTACTCACACCCCTACCCACTCCCCAAAACCACTCCCCTTCCCCCTCCCCTTCCCCTCCCCTCCCCCACTCCCTTCCCCCACTCCCCTCCCCCACTCCCGTCCCCCACTCCCCTCCCCCACTCCCATCACAAACACCCCTACTCCACTCCCCTACTCTACACCCCTCCCCCACACCCCTCCCCCACACCACTCCCCCACACCCCTCGTCAACTCCTCTCCCACACTCCCCTCCCCCACTCCCCTCCCTCACGTCCCTCCGCCACTCTCCTACCACACTCTACTCCCTCACTCACCTCCCCAACTCCCCTCCCCCGCTCCCCTCCCACACTAACCTCCCACACACCCCTCCCCACTCCCCTCCCCTCCGACACTCCCCTCCCCCTCTCTCCTCCGCCACTCTCCTCCTGAACACCCCTCCCCCACTTCCCTCCCCCACCTCCTGCCCCACTCCACTCTCCTCACCCATTCCCATCCTCCACTCCCCTCCCCCACTCCCGTCCAACACTCCGCATCCCTGCACCTCCTCACTGCCCTCCCGTACCATACTCCCCTCCCCCACTCCCCTACCCTACTCTCGTACCCCAATCCACTCCCCCACTCTCGTACCCCACTCCACTCCCCCACTCCCATACCTCACTCCCCTTCACAACTCCCCTACCCCGCTCCCCTACCCCTCTCCCCTACCCCGCTCCCCCACTCCGCTCCCCCACTCCGCACCCCCACTCCGCACCCCCACTCCGCACCCCCACTCCCCACCCCCACTCCCCTCCCCCACTACCCTTCCCAACTCCACTACCCCACTCCCATCCCCCATTCCCCTCACCCACTCCCCTAGCCCACCCCCTCCCACACTCCCCTCCCCCCACTCCAGTCCACCTCTGCGCTTCCCTGCACATCTTCACAGCCCTTCCCTACCACACTCCCATCCCCCACTACCCTCCCGCAGTCCCCTACCCCACTCCCCTACCGCACTCCCCTCCACATCTCCCCTATCCCACTCCCCGACCCCACTCCCCGTTCGCACTCCCCGGCCCCACTCCCCAGCCCCACGCCCCAGCCCCACTCCCCAAACCCCACTCCCGAAACCCCACTCCCCAAACCCCACTCCCCAAACCCCACACCCCCTTCCCCACACCCCCAACCGCACTCCCCCAACCCCACTACCCCAAACCCCACTCCCCAACCCCACTCCCCTCCCCCACTCCCACTCCCCTCCCCCACTCCCTGACACCACACCCGCTGCCCCACTCCCCTGCCCCACTCCCCTCACCCACTCCCTGACACCTCACCCGCTGCCCCAACCCCCTGACCCACTCCCCTGCTCCACTCCCCTGCCACACTCCCCTGCCCCACTCCACTGCCCCACTCCGCTACCCCACTCCACTACCCCACTCCGCTACCCCACTCTGCTACCCCACTCTGCTACCCCACTCCGCTACCCCACTCCGCTCCCCCACTCCCCTCCCCTACCGCTGTCCGCTCCCCAACTTTCCTAGCCCACTCCCCTCCCCTCCACCTCCTCACTGCCTTCCACTACCCAACTCTCCTACCTCACACACCTCCCCCACTCCACTCCCCAACTCCCATTCGCTCCACTCCCCTCCCCCACTCCACTCCCCTCTCCAAGCCCCCACTCACTGATGCCACTCCCCTACCCATTTCCTGTCCCCCACTCCCCTCCCTATTCCCTGTCCCCCAATCCCCTCCCTCACTCCCCTACCGCACTCACAAACCCCACTCCCCTCTCCCACTCCTCCACCCCACTCCCTTCCCCCTCTCCTCTCCGCTAATCCCCTTCCCCCTCCCCCTCCCCAACTCCCCTCCCCAACGCACCTCCCCCGCTCCCCTCCCCCACTCCCCTCCCCCGCACCACTCGTCAACTCCCCTCCCCCACTCCCCTCCCCCACTCCCCTACTCCACTCCCCTCATTCCACTCCCCTCCGTAACACCCCTCGTCAACTCCCCTCCGCCACACCCCTCGTCAACTCCCCTCCCCCACTCCCCTCGTCAACTCCCCTCCCCCACTCCCCTCCCACTCTCCCCTACCAGCTCCCCTCACCCGCCCCCTCCCCCACTCCCCTCCCCCACTCACTTCCCCCTCTCCCCTCCCCCTCTCTCCTCCCCCTCTCTCCTCCCCCACTCTCCCCTCCCCCACTCTCCTCCCCCACTCTCCCCTCCCCCACTCTCTCCTCCCCCACTCTCCCCTCCCCCACTCTCCTCTCCCCCACTCTCCCCTCCCCCACTCTCCTCCCCCTCTCCTCCCCCACTCTCCTACCCCACTCCCCTCCCCCACTCCCCTCCCCCACTCCGCTCCCCAACTCTCCTACCTCACACACCTCCGCCACTCCCCTTCCCTCCACAACCCACCTCCCCTACCCCGCACACGTCACCCGCTCCACTTACACACTCCCCTTCCCTCCACCTCCTCACTGCACTCCCCTATCCCACTCCCCTATCCCACTCCACATTCCCCTATCCCACTCCACATTCCCACTCCCCGACACGACTCCCATTACTCACTCCCCTCCCCAACTCCGCTACCCCACTCCCCTCCCCCATTCCCCTAACCCCTTCCCCTAGCACACCCCCTCCAACACTCCCCTCCCCCCTCTCCAGTCCACCTCTGCGCTTCCCTGCACCTCTTCACTGCCCTCCCCTATCACACTCCCATCCCCCACTACCCTCCCGCACTCCCCTACGCCACTCCCCTACCGCACTCCACTCCCCCACTCCCCTCCCCCACACCCCTCTCACACTAACCTCCCCCACTCCCCTCCCAACTCCCCTCACCCACTCCCCTACCACACACCCCTACCCAACTCCGCTTACCTCCACCTCCTCACTGCCCTACTCTACCCCACTCCCATCCCAAACTACCGTCCCCCACTCCCGAAACGCACACCCCTCCACAACACCCCGACCCTACACCCCTACCCAACACCCCTACCCCACTCCCCTACCCCATTCCACTACCCCAGTCCCGTTGCCAATCCCCTACCTCACTCGCCTCCCACACTTCCCTACCCACCTCTCCTAACCCCCTCCCCGACCCCACTCCCCTTCCCTCCACCTCCTCACTGCACTCCAGTACCCAGCTCCCCTACCCACACACCTCCACCATGCCCCTCCCTCATTCCCCTTCCCTCCAGCTCCTCCCAGCGCTCCCCTACCCAACTCCCCTATCCCACCCCCCTACCCCACTCCCCGAAACTACACCCCTCCCCCACTCCACACCCCCACTCCACACCCCCACTCCCCTTACCTCAACCACCTCACTGGGCTCCCCTACCCCACTCACCTCCCCTACTCCCCTTCCTTCTCCTCCTCACTGCCCTCCCCTACCGAACTCCCCAACGCCACTGCCCTCCCCCACTCCCCACGCGACTCCCCTTCACTCCACCTCATCACTGCCCTCCCCTACCCCACACCGCTCCGCACTCCCCTCCTCACTTCCCTCCCCCACTCCCCTCCACATTCTCCTCCCTCACTCCCCACCCCATATCCCTACCTCTCTCCCCTCCCCCACTCCCCTCCCCCACTCCCCTCCCCCACTCCCCTCCACCACTCCCCTCCTCTCCCCAACTCCCCTATCCCACTCTCCTCCCACACTCCACACCCTCACTCACCTCCCCAGATCCCCACACCCGCTCCCCTCCCGCACTAACCTCCCCCACAACCCTCCCCACACCCCTCCCCCACTCCCCTCCCCCACTCCCCTACCCCTCTCCCCTCCCCCTCTCCCCTCCCCCACTCTCTTCCCCCTCTCTCCTCCCCCACTCTCCTCCCCCACTCTCCTCCCCCACTCCCATCCCCCACTCCCCTCCCCCACTCCCCTCCCCCACTCCCCTCCCCCACTCCGCTCCCCAACTCTCCTACCTCACACACCTCCGCCACTCCCCTTCCCTCCACAACCCACCTCCCCTACCCCGCACACGTCACCTGCTCCACTTCCACACTCCCCTTCCCTCCACCTCCTCACTGCACTCCCCTATCCCACGCCCCTATCCCACTCCACATTCCCCTATCCCACTCCACATTCCCACTCCCCGACACGACTCCCATTACTCACTCCCCTCCCCAACTCCGCTACACCACTCCCCTCCCCCATTCCCCTAACCCCTTCCCCTAGCACACCCCCTCCAACACTCCCCTCCCCCCTCTCCAGTCCACCTCTGCGCTTCCCTGCACCTCTTCAATGCCCTCCCCTATCACACTCCCATCCCCCACTACCCTCCCGCACTCCCCTACCCCACTCCCCTACCGCACTCCACTCCCCCACTCCTCTCCCCCACACCCCTCTCACACTAACCTCCCCCACTCCCCTCCCAACTCCCCTCGCCCACTCCCCTACCACACACCCCTACCCAACTCCGCTTACCTCCACCTCCTCACTGCCCTACTCTACCCCACTCCCATCCCAAACTACCGTCCCCCACTCCCGAAACGCACACCCCTCCACAACACACCGACCCTACACCCCTACCCAACACCCCTACCCCACTCCCCTACCCCATTCCACTACCCCAGTCCCGTTGCCAATCCCCTACCTCACTCGCCTCCCACACTTCCCTACCCACCTCTCCTAACCCCCTCCCCGACCCCACTCCCCTTCCCTCCACCTCCTCACTGCACTCCAGTACCCAGCTCCCCTACCCACACACCTCCACCATGCCCCTCCCTCATTCCCCTTCCCTCCAGCTCCTCCCAGCGCTCCCCTACCCAACTCCCCTATCCCACTCCCCTACCCCACTCCCCGAAACTACACCCCTCCCCCACTCCACACCCCCACTCCACACCCCCACTCCCCTTACCTCAACCATCTCACTGCGCTCCCCTACCCCACTCACCTCCCCTACTCCCCTTCCTTCTCCTCCTCATTGCCCTCCCCTACCCAACTCCCCAATGTCACTGCCCTCCCCCACTCCCCACGCGACTCCCCTTCACTCCACCTCATCACTGCCCTCCCCTACCCCACACCGCTCCGCACTCCCCTCCTCACTTCCCTCCCCCACTCCCCTCCACATTCTCCTCCCTCACTCCCCACCCCATATCCCTACCTCTCTCCCCTCCCCCACTCCCCTCCCCCACTCCCCTCCCCCACTCCCCTCCACCACTCCCCTCCTCTCCCCAACTCCCCTATCCCACTCTCCTCCCACACTCCACACCCTCACTCACCTCCCCAGATCCCCACACCCGCTCCCCTCCCGCACTAACCTCCCCCACAACCCTCCCCACTCCCCTCCCCCACTCCCCTCCCCCACTCCCCTCCCCCACTCCCCTACCCCTCTCCCCTCCCCCTCTCCCCTCCCCCACTCTCCACTCCCCCTCTCTCCTCCCCCACTCTCCTCCCCCACTCCCATCCCCCACTCCGCTCCCCAACTCTCCTATCTCACAACCCTCCCCCACTCCCCTTCCCTCCACAACCAAACTCCCCTACCCCGCACACCTCCCCCACTCCACTTACACACTCCCCTTCCCTCCACCTCCTCACTGCGCTCCCCTATCCCACTTCCCTATCCCACTCCACATAACCCTATCCCACTCCACATTCCCACTCCCCTCCCCCCACTCCAGTCCACCTCTGCGCTTCCCTGCACCTATTCACTGCCCTCCCCTACCACACTCCCATCCCCCACTACCCTCCCGCACTCCCCTACCCCACACCCCTACAGCACTCCGCTCCCCCTCTCCCCTCCCCTCCCCCACTCCCCTCCCCCACTCCCCTCCCCCACTCCCCTCCCCCACACCCCTCACACACTAACCTCCCCCACTACCCTCCCAACTCGCTTCGCCCACTCCCCTACCATGCACCCTACCCAACTCTGCTTACCTCCACCTCCTCACTGCCCTACTCTACCGCACTCCCATCCTACACATACCCTCCTCCACTACCCTCCCCCACTCCCCAATCGCACACCCCTCCACGACACCCCGACCCCACTCCCCTACCCCACACCCCTACCCCACTCCCCTACCCCATTCCACTACCCCAGTCCCGTTGCCAATCCCCTACCTCACTCCCCTCCCACACTTCCCTACCCACCTCTCCTAACCCCCTCCCCTACCCCACTACCCTTCCCTCGACCTCCTCACTGCACTCCAGTACCCAATTGCCTACCCACATACCTCCACCACTCCCCTCCCTGATTCCCCGTCCCTCCACCTCCTCCCTGCGCTCCCCTACCCAGCTCCCCTATCCCACTCCCCTACCCCACTCCCCTACCCCACTCCCCTAAACTACACCCCTCCCCCACTACACACCCCCACTCCCCTTACCTACACCACCTCACTGCGCTCCCCTACCCCACTATCCTACCCCACTCTCCTATCCCACTCCACTTTCCCACTCCCTGACCCCACTCCCCTAACTCACTTCCCTCCCACACTTACCACCCCTTCTCCCCTTCCTTCTCCTCCTGACTGCTCTCCCCTACCCAACTCCCCAACGCAACTGCCCTCCCCCACTCCCCACGTTACTCCCCTTCACTCCACCTCATCGCTGCCCTCCCCTACCCCACACCCCTCCCCACTCCCCTCCCCACTCCCCTCCCCACTTCCCTCCCCCACTCCCCTCCACATTCTCCTACCTCACTCCCCACCCCATACCCCTACCTCACTCCACTCCCCCACTCACATAACACACACCCCACCCCCACTCCCCTCCCCCACTCCCCTCCCCCACTCCTCTCCCCCACTCCCCTCCCCCATTCCCCTCACCCACTCCCCTCCGACCCAACTCCACTCCCACTCCCCTTCCCTCCACCTCCTGACAGCACACCCCTACCAGACTCCACGACACCACTCTGCACCCCCACTCCCCTCCTCTACTCCCCTACCCCACCGCACATCCCTCCCAAACTCCCCTACCAGACGCCCTCCCCCACTCCCCTCCCCTCCCCCACTCCCCTCCCCCTCTCCATTCCCCAAATCGCCTCCCCAGTCCCATTACCAAATCGCCTCCCCCAGTCCCCTTACCAAATCGCCTCCCCTACTCCCCTGCCCTCCACATCCTTACAGCCCTCCTCTACTCCACTCCCCTACAACACTCTGATCCCCCACTAGCCCCACCAATCCCCTACCCCGCTTCTCTCCAAAACTCCCCTACCCTCTCCCCACCCCCACTCCCCTACCCCACTCCCCTACCCCATTCCACTACCCCAGTCCCGTCGCCAATCCCCTACCTCACACCCCTCCCATACTCCCCTACCCACCTCTCCTACCCCACTCTCTTACCCCACTCCCCTTCCCTCCACCTCCTCAATGCACTCCAGTACCCAACTCCCCGACGCCACTGCCCTCCCCCACTCCCCACGACACTCCCCCACTGCCCTACCTCGCTCCATTCCCCCAGTTACCACCCCCACTACCTTACCCCACTCCCCTCTACACTCCCCTCCCCAATGCCCTCCCCACCCCCGTCCCCACTTCCCTCCCCCATTCCCCCACCCCACTCACCTAACACACACCCTACCCCACTCCACTCCCCCATTCCCCTCTCCCACTCCCCTTCCCTCCATCTCCTCACTGCACCCCTACCCAACTCCCGTCCCCACTCCCCTTCCCTCCACCTCCTTACAGTCCACCCCTACCACACTTCCCGACACCACCCCGCACCCCCACCCCCTCCTCCACTCCCCTACCCCACTACCCCACCGCACCTCCCTCCCAAACTCCCCTATCAGACGCCCTCCCCCACTCCCCTCCCCCAAACCCCTCCCCACACACCACCCCCACTTCCCTCCCCCACTCCCCCACCCCACTCACCTAACACACACCCTACCCCACTCCACTCCCCCATTCCCCTCTCCCACTCCCCTTCCCTCCATCTCCTCACTGCACCCCTACCCAACTCCCGTCCCCACTCCCCTTCCCTCCACCTCCTTACAGCCCACCCCTACCACACTTCCCGACACCACACTGCACCCCCACCCCCTCCTCCATTCCCCTACCCCACTACCCCACCGCACCTCCCTCCCAAACTCCCCTACCAGACGCCCTCCCCCACTCCCCTCCCCCAAACCCCTCCCCACACACCACCCCCACTCCCCTCCCACACTCCCCTCCCCCAATCCGCACCCCCACTCCCCAAGCCCACTCCCCTCCCCAACTCCCCTTCCCTCCACCTCCTTCCAGCGCTCCCCTACTCCACTCCCCTACACCACTCTGATCCCCCACTAGCCTCACCACTCCCTACCCTACTCCCCTCCAAAACTCCCATACCCTCTCCCCACCCCCACTCACCTACACCACTCCCCTAACCCACTCCCTGTCCCCCACTCTCCTCCCCCACTCCCCTCCCCAACTCCCCTCGCCCAGTCTCCTCCCACACTCCCCTCCCTCACTCCCCTCCAACTCCCCTACAACTCTAACCTCCCCCACTCCCCTCCGCACTCCCCTCCGCACTCCCCTCCCCACTCCCCTCCCCACTCCCCTCCCCCACTGCCCTCCTCACTCCCCTCCCCACTCCCCTCCTCACTCACCTCCCACACTAACCTTCCCCACTCGCTCCCCCACGCCCCTCCCCACTCACCTCCCACACTAACCTCCCCCACTCGCCTCCCCACTCCCCTCCCCACTCCCCTCCCGCTCTTGCCTCCCCCAATCCCCTCCCCCACTCCCAAACTCCCCTCCCCCACTCCCCTCCCACACTAACCTCCCCCACTCCCCTCCCAACTCCCCTCATCCACTCCGCTACCCCACTCCGCTTACCTCCACATCCTCACTGCACGACTCCACCACACTCCCATCCCCCACTACCCTCCCCCACTACCCGCCCCCACTCCCTAACCGCACCCCCCTCCACAACACCCCTACCCCTCTCCCCTACCCCAAACCTGACCCCACACCCCTACCCTACACCCCTACCCTACTCCCCTACCCCAGTCCACTACCCCAGTCCCATCGCCAATCTCCTCTCTCACACCCCTCCCATACTCCCATACCCACCTCTCCTACCCCACTCCCCTACCCCACTCCCCTTCCCGCCACCTCCTCACTGCACTCCAGTACCCAGATCCCCTACGCCACTGCCCTCCCCCACTGCCCTACCTCACTCCACTCCACCAGTTACCCCTCCCACTACCTTACCCCACTCCCCTCCCCACTCCCCTCCCCATTTCCCTCCCCCACTTCCCTCCCCCACTCCCCTCCCATTTCTCCTACCTCACTCCCCACCCCATACCCATACCCCACTCCCCTCCCGCACTGCCCTACCTCACTCCACTCCCCCAGTTAACGCACCCACTACCTTGCCCCACTCCCCTCCCCACTCCCTTCCCCCACTCGCCTCCCCATACCCCTACCTCACTCCACTCCCCCACTCCCCTACCCCACTCACATAACACACACCCCTCCCCCACTCCCCTCCCCCATTCCCCTCTCCCACCCCCTTCCCTCCATCTCCTCACTGCCCCACTACCCAAATCCCCTCCCCATTCCCCTTCCCTCCACCTCCTTTCAGCCCACCCCTACCACACTCCCCGACACCACTCTGCACCCCCACCCCCTCCTCCACTCCCCTACCCCACTACTCCACCGCACTTCCCTCCCAAACTCCCCTACCAGACGCCCTCCCCCACTCCCCTCCCCCACACCCATCCCCACACCCCTTACCCACTCCCCCACTCCACTCGCCCACTCCCCTCCCCCACTCCACCTCCCCCACACCCCTCGCCCACTACCCTACCGCTATGGCCTACCCCACGCCCCTCCACAACTCCCCTCCCCAACTCCCCTTCCCTCCATCTCCTGACAGTCCTCCCCTACTCCACTCCCCTGCACCACTCTGCTCGCCCACTAGCCCCACCACTCCCCTACCCCACTCCCCTCCAAAACTCCCATAACCTCTCCCCACCCCCACTCACCTACACCACTCCCCTAACCCACTCCCTGTCCCTCAATCCATTCCCTGACTACCCAAACCCCACTCTCCTCCCCCACGCACCTCCCCAACTCCCCTCCTCCACACCTCGACCCCACTCTCCACCCCTCTCCTCGAGGCAACACCCCTCCCCCACACCTCGCCCCACTCCCTGCCTCAACTCCCCCACCCCACACTCCCCTCCCCCACTCCCCTCCACCACTCCCCTCCCCCACTCCCCTCCCCCACTCCCCTCCCAAGCTCCCCTCCCCCACAACCCCTCCTCAACTCCCCTAACTCCCCTTCCCCACTCCCCTCCACCACTCCCCTCCCCAACTCCCCTCCCCCACTCAACTCCCCTTCCACGCACTCTTCCCCACACTCCTCCCCACACCCCTCCCCTACTCCCCACTCCCACTGCCCTCCCCCAAATCCCCCACCACACTCCCCTCCCACACTCCCCTCCCCCAAATCCCCTGCCCCAATTCCCCTACCGCACTCCCATCCCCCACTCCCATCCCCCACTATCCTCCCCAACTACCCTCCCCCACTACCCTCTCCCACTCCACTCCCCCACTCCACTCCCCCACTCCACTCCCCCATCCCCACCCCCACTCTCCTCCCCCACTCCCCTACCCCAAATCCCCTTCCACAAATCCCCTACCCCAAATCCCCTCCCCAAATCCCCTCCCCCAAATCCCCGCCCCCACTCCATTCACATACCGCACTCCCCTCCACAACTCCCCTACCCGACTCCCCTACACAACCCCCCGTCACCACACCCCTACCACACTCCCCTCCCCCACTCCGCTACCCGACTCCCATACCCCACACCCCTACCCCACTCCCCGACCCCACTCCCCGACCGCACTCCACGACCCCACTCCATGACCGCACTCACCCGACCCCACTCACCCGACCCCACTCACCCGATCACACTCCCCACCCACACACCCCAACCCCACTCCTCACTCCCATGCCCCTCCCCTAGTCCCCTCCCCCACACCTCTACCCCACTCTCCTCACCTCTCCTCTCTGCAACACCCCTCCCCCAATCCCCTCCCCCACTCCCCTCCCCCCGTCCCAACACCCCCTACCACACTCCCCTCCCCCACCCCGCTCCCCCACCCCGCTCCCCCACTCCCCTCCCACACTAACCTCCCCCACACTCCTCCCCACACTCCTCCACACACTCCTCCCCCACTCCCCTCCCCCACTGCCCTCCCCCACTCCCCTCCCCCAAATTCCGTACCCCAAATTCTGTACCCCAAATCCCGTACCCCAAATCCCCTACCCCCAATCCCCTCCCCCAAATCACCTCCCACACTCCACTCGCATACCGCACTCCCCTCCACAACTCCCCGACCCGACTCCCCTACCCAACCCCCCGTCAATACACCCCTACCACACTCCCCTCCCCCACTCCCCTCCCCCACTCCACTCCCCCACTCCCCTACCCCACTCCCCTACCCCACTCCCAGACCCCACTTCCCAACTCCACACTCCTACTCCACTCTGCACTCCACTCCCCTACTCCACTCCTCTCCCCCACACCCATCCTCAACTCCCCTCCCTAACTCCCCTCCATAACACCCCTCCCCAACTCCCCTCCCTCCCTCCCCTAACCCACTACCCTCCCCCATTTCCCTAACCCCCGACCCTCCCCAACTCCACTCCCCCACTCCCCTCCCCCACTCCCCTCCCACACTAACCTCCCACACTAACCTCCCCCACACTCCTCCCCACACTCCTCCCCACACTCCTCCCCAAAGTCCTCCCCAATCCCCAACCCCAAATCCCCGACCCCAAATCCCTTCCCCCAAATCCACTCCCCCAAATCCCCTTCCCCAAATAACCTCCCCCACTCCACCCGTATACCGCACTCCCCTCCACAACTCCACTACCCGACTCCCCTACCCAACCCCTGTCACCACTCCCCCTACCACACTCCCCTCCCCACTCCGTTCCCCCACCCCCTCCCACACTAACCTCCCCCACACTCCTCCCCACACTCCTCCGCACACTCCTCCCCCACTACCCTCCCCCACTGCCCTCCCCCACTGCCCTCCCCCAAATTCCGTACCCCAAATTCCGTACCCCAAATCCCCGACCCCAAATCCCCTCCCCCAAATCCCCACCCCCACTCCACTCGCATACAGCACTGCCCTCCACAACTGACCTACCCGACTCCCCAACCCAACCCCCCGTCAATACACCCGTACCACACTCCCCTCCCCCACTCCCCTCCCCCACTCCACTCCCCCACTCCCCTACCCCACTCCCCTACCCCACTTCCAGACCCCACTTCCCAACTCCACACTCCTACTCCACTCTGCACTCCACGCCCCTACTCCACTCCTCTCCCCCACACCCATCCTCAACTCCCCTCCCTAACTCCCCTCCATAACACCCCTCCCCAACTCCCCTCCCTCCCTCCCCTAACCCACTACCCTCCCCCATTTCCCTAACCCCCGACCCTCCCCAACTCCACTCCCCCACTCCCCTCCCCCACTCCCCTCCCACACTAACCTCCCACACTAACCTCCCCCACACTCCTCCCCACACTCCTCCCCACACTCCTCCCCAATCCCCAACCCCAAATCCCCGACCCCAAATCCCTTCCCCCAAATCCACTCCCCCAAATCCCCTTCCCCAAATAACCTCCCCCACTCCACCCGTATACCGCACTCCCCTCCACAACTCCACTACCCGACTCCCCTACCCAACCCCCGTCACCACTCCCCCTACCACACTCCCCTCCCCACTCCGCTCCCCCACCCCCTCCCACACTAACCTCCCCCACACTCCTCCCCACACTCCTCCGCACACTCCTCCCTCACTACCCTCCCCCACTGCCCTCCCCCACTCCCCTCCCCCAAATTCCGTACCCCAAATTCCGTACCCCAAATCCCCGACCCCAAATCCCCTCCCCCAAATCCCCACCCCCACTCCACTCGCATACAGCACTCCCCTCCACAACTGACCTACCCGACTCCCCAACCCAACCCCCCGTCAATACACCCTGACCACACTCCCCTCCCCCACTCCCCTCCCCAACTCCCCTACCCCACTCCCCTACCCCACTCCCAGACGGCACTCCCCTACTCCACTCCCCTACTTCACTCTGCACTCCACTCCCCTACTCCACTCCTCTCCCCCACACCCATCCTCAACTCCCCTCCCTAACTCCCCTCCCTAACACCCCTCCCCAACTCCCCTCCCTTACTCCCCTAACCCACTACCCTCCCCCATTTCCCTAACCCACTACCCTCCCCAACTCCCCTCCCCCACTCCCCTCCCCCACCCCTCTCCCACACTAACCTCCCACACTAACCTCCCCCACACTAACCTCCCCCACACTCCTCCCCACACTCCTACCCACACTCCTCCCCAAAGTTCTCCCCCACGCACCTACCCCAGGTCCCCAACCCCAAATCCCTTCCCCCAAATCCCTTCCCCCAAATCCCCTCCCCCAAATCCCCTCCCACAAATCCCCTCCCCCACTCCACCCGCATACCGCACTCCCCTCCACAACTCCCCTACCCGACGCCCCTACCCAACCCCCCGTCACCACTCCCCCTACCACACTCCCCTCCCCCACTCCCCTACCCCACTCGCCTACCCCACTCCCCTACCCCACTCCCCTAACCCACTCCCCTACTCCACACCCCTACTCCACTCTACACTCCACTCCCATACTTCACTCCACTCCCCCACACCCCTCCTCAACTCCCCTCCCTAACTCCCCTCCCTAACACCCCTCCCCAACTCCCCTCCCTCCCTCCCCAAACCCACTACCCTCCCCCATTTCCCTAATCCACTACCCTTCCCAACTCCCCGCCCCAACTCCCCTCCCCCACTCCACTCCCCCACTCCCCTCCCACACTAACCTCCCACACTAACCTCCCCCACACTCCTCCCCACACTCCTCCCCACACTCCTCCCCCACTCCCGTCCCCCACTCTCCTCGTGCACTCCCCTACCCCACTCCGCTACCCCACTCCCAGACACCACTCCCCTACTCCACTCCCCTACGCCACTCTGAACTCCACTCCCCTGCAGCACTCCACTCCCCCACACCCCTCATCAACTCCCCTCCCTTACTCCACTCCACTCCCCCACACCCCTCCTCAACTCCCCTCCCTAACACCCCTCCCTAACTCCCCTCCCCAACTCCCCTCCCTCACTCCCCTCCCCCACTCCCCTCCCCAATCCCCTCCCCCACTCCCCTCTCCCTCTCCCCTCCCACACTAACCTCCCACACTAACCTCCCCCACACTCCACCCCACACTCCTACCCACACTCCTCCCCAAAGTCCTCCCGCACTCCCCTACACCAGGTCCCCTACCCCAAATCCCTTCCCCCAAATCCCCTCCACCAAATCCCCTCCCCCAAATCCCCTCCCCCACTCCACCCGCATACCGCACTACCCTCCACAACTCCCCTTCACAACTCCCCTACCCGACTCCCCTACCCAACCCCCGTCACCGCACCCCCTACCACACTCCCCTCCCCCACTCCCCTCCCCCACTCCCCTACTCCACTCCCCTACTCCACTCTACACTCTACTCCCATACTCCACTCCACTCCCCCACACCCCTCCTCAACAACCCTCCCTAACTCCCCTCCCTAACACCCCTCCCCAACTCCCCTCCCTCCCTCCCCTAACCCACTACACTCCCCCATTTCCCTAACCCACTACCCTCCCCAGCTTCCCTCCCCCTCTCCCCTCCCCCACTCCCCTCCCCCACTCCGCTCCCACACTAACCTCCCCCACACTCCTCCCCACACTCCTCCCCAAAGTCCTTCCCCACTCCCCTACCGCAAGTCCCCTACCCCAAATCCCTTCCCCCAAATCCACTCCCCCAAATCCCCTCCCCCAAATAACCTCCCCCACTCCACCCGCATACCGCACTGCCCTCCACAACTCCCCTACCCGACTCCCTTACCCAACCCCCCGTCACCACACCCCCTACCACACTCCCCTCCCCCACTCCGCTCTCCCACTCCCCTCCCACACTAACCTCCCCCACACTCCTCCCCCACTCCCCTCCCCCACTCCCCGACCGCACTCCACGACCCCACTCCATGACCGCACTCACCCGACCCAACTCCCCTCCCACACTAACCACCAACACACTCCGCCCCACTCCCCTCCCCCACTCCCCTCCACCACTGCCCTCTCCAAGTCCCATCCCCCAAATCCCCTCCCCCAAATCCCCTACCCCAAATCCCCTCCCCCACTCGCCTACTGCTCTCCCCTCCACAACCCCCCTCCACAACTCCCATACCTGACTCCCCTACCCAACCCCCCGTCACCACTCCCCTCCCTTACTCCCCTCCCTCACTCCCCTACCCCTCTCCCCGACCCCTCTCCCTGACCCCTCTCCCCGACCCCACTCCCCGACCCCAAACCCCGACCCCACTCCCAGACCCCACTCCCCGAACCCCCTCCCCCACGCCCCTCCCCTTATCCCCTCCCCCACGCCCCTCCCTTAATCCCCTGCCCCACTCCTCTACCCCAATCTTCTCCCCTCTCCTCTCCGCAACACCCCTCCCCCACTCCTCTCCCCCACTCCTCTCCCCCACTCCTCTCCCACAGTCCCCTCCCCCACTCCCCTCCCCCAAATCCCCTCCCACAAATCACCTCCCGCAAATCCCCTACCCCAAATCCCCTACCCCAAATCCCCTCCCCCACTCGCCTATTGCTCTCCCCTCCACTACCCCCCCCACAACTCCCCGACCCGACACCCTTACCCGACTCCCCTACCCAAGCCCCCGTTACCACTCCCCCACCACACTCCCCTACCACACTCCCCTACCACACTCCCCTCCCCCACTCCGCTCCCCCACTCAGCTCTCCCACTCCCCTACCGAACTCCCCGGCACAACACCCCTACCCCACTCCCCTACCCCACTCCCCTACCCCACTCCGCTCCCCAACTCCCCTACCCCACTCACCTCCCCTACTCCCCTTCCTTCTCCTCCTCACTGCCCTCCCCTACCCAACTCCCCAACGCCACTGCCCTCCCCCACTCCCCACGCGACTCCCCTTCACTCCACCTCATCACTGCCCTCCCCTACCCCACACCGCTCCGCACTCCCCTCCTCACTTCCCTCCCCCACTCCCCTCCACATTCTCCTCCCTCACTCCCCACCCCATACCCCTACCTCTCTCCCCTCCCCCACTCCCCTCCCCCACTCCCCTCCACCACTCCCCTCCTCTCCCCAACTCCCCTATCCCACTCTCCTCCCACACTCCACGCCCTCACTCACCTCCCCAGATCCCCACACCCGCTCCCCTCCCGCACTAACCTCCCCCACAACCCTCCCCACTCCCCTCCCCCACTCCCCTCCCCCACTCCCCTCCCCCACTCCCCTACCCCTCTCCCCTCCCCCTCTCCCCTCCCCCACTCTCCCCTCCCCCACTCCCCTCCCCCACTCCCCTCCCCCACTCCCCTCCCCCACTCCCCTCCCCCACTCCCCTACCCCTCTCCCCTCCCCCTCTCCCCTCCCCCACTCTCCCCTCCCCCACTCTCCTCCCCCTCTCTCCTCCCCCACTCTCCTCCCCCACTCTCCACCCCCACTCTCCTCCCCCACTCCCACCCCCCACTCCGCTCCCCAACACTCCTATCTCACAACCCTCCCCCACTCCCCTTCCCTCCACAACCAAACTCCCCTACCCCGCACACCTCCCCCACTCCACTTACACACTCCCCTTCCCTCCACCTCCTCAGTGCGCTCCCCTATCCCACTTCCCTATCCCACTCCACATACCCCTATCCCACTCCACATTCCCACTCCCCTCCCCCCACTCCAGTCCACCTCTGCGCTTCCCTGCACCTATTCACTGCCCTCCCCTACCACACTCCCATCCCCCACTACCCTCCCGCACTCCCCTACCCCACACCCCTACCGCACTCCGCTCCCCCTCTCCCCTCCCCTCCCCCACTCCCCTCCCCCACTCCCCTCCCCCACACCCCTAACACACTAACCTCCCCCACTACCCTCCCAACTCGCTTCGCCCACTCCCCTACCACGCACCCTACCCAACTCTGCTTACCTCCACCTCCTCACTGCCCTACTCTACCGCACTCCCATCCTACACATACCCTCCTCCACTACCCTCCCCCACTCCCCAACCGCTCACCCCTCCACGACACCCCGACCCCACACCCCTACCCCACACCCCTACCCCACTCCCCTACCCCATTCCACTACCCCAGTCCCGTTGCCAATCCCCTACCTCACTCCCCTCCCACACTTCCCTACCCACCTCTCCTAACCCCCTCCCCTACCCCACTCCCCTTCCCTCGACCTCCTCACTGCACTCCAGTACCCAATCCCCTACCCACATACCTCCACCACTCCCCTCCCTGATTCCCCTTCCCTCCACCTCCTCCCTGCGCTCCCCTACCCAGCTCCCCTATCCCACTCCCCTACCCCACTCCCCTACCCCACTCCCCTACCTCACTCCCCTAAACTACACCCCTCCCCCACTCCACACCCCCACTCCCCTTACCTCCACCACCTCACTGCGCTCCCCTACCCCACTATCCTACCCCACTCTCCTATCCCACTCCACTTTCCCACTCCCCGACCCCACTCCCCTAACTCACTTCCCTCCCACACTTACCACCCCTTCTCCCCTTCCTTCTCCTCCTGACTGCTCTCCCCTACCCAACTCCCCAACGCCACTGCCCTCCCCCACTCCCCACGTTACTCCCCTTCACTCCACCTCATCACTGCCCTCCCCTACCCCACACCCCTCCCCACTCCCCTCCCCACTCCCCTCCCCACTTCCCTCCCCCACTCCCCTCCACATTCTCCTACCTCACTCCCCACCCCGTACCCCTACCTCACTCCACTCCCCCACTCACATAACACACACCACACCCCCACTCCCCTCCCCCACTCCCCTCCCCCATTCCCCTCACCCACTCCCCTCCGACCCAACTCCACTCCCCACTCCCCTTCCCTCCACCTCCTGACAGCACACCCCTACCAGACTCCACGACACCACTCTGCACCCCCACTCCCCTCCTCTACTCCCCTACCCCACCGCACATCCCTCCCAAACTCCCCTACCAGACGCCCTCCCCCACTACCCTCCCCTCCCCCACTCCCCTCCCCCTCTCCCCTCCCCAAATCGCCTCCCCCAGTCCCATTACCAAATCGCCTCCCCCACTCCCCTTCCCTCCACCTCCTTACAGCCCTCCTCTACTCCACTCCCCTACAACACTCTGATCCCCCACTAGCCCCACCAATCCCCTACCCCGCTTCTCTCCAAAACTCCCCTACCCTCTCCCCACCCCCACTCACCTACACCACTTCCCTCTCCCACTCCCTGACATAACTCCCCTACCCCACTCCCCTACCCGATTCCACTACCCCAGTCCCATCGCCAATCCCCTACCTCACACCCCTCCCATACTCCCCTACCCACCTCTCCTACCCCACTCTCTTACCCCACTCCCCTTCCCTCCACCTCCTCACTGCACTCCAGTACCCAACTCCCCGACGCAACTGCCCTCCCCCACTCCCCACGACACTCCCCCACTGCCCTACCTCGCTCCATTCCCCCAGTTACCACCCCCACTACCTTACCCCACTCCCCTCCCCAATCCCCTCCCCACCCCCGTCCCCACTTCCCTCCCCCACTCCCCCACCCCACTCACCTAACACACACCCTACCCCACTCCACTCCCCCATTCCCCTCTCCCACTCCCCTTCCCTCCATCTCCTCACTGCACCCCTACCCAACTCCCCTCCCCACTCCCCTCCCCCAGTCCCCTCCCCCACTCCCCTCCCCCACTCCCCTCCGCACTCCCCTCCGCACTCCCCTCCCCACTCCCCTCCCCACTCCCCTCCCCCACTGCCCTCCTCACTCCCCTCCCCACTCCCCTCCCCCACTCCCCTCCCCACTCCCCTCCCGCTCTTGCCTCCCCCAATCCCCTCCCCCACTCCCAAACTCCCCTCCCCCACTCCCCTCACTCCCAAACTCCCCTCCCACACTAACCTCCCCCACTCCCCTCCCAACTCCCCTCGTCCACTCCGCTACCCCACTCCGCTTACCTCCACATCCTCACTGCACGACTCCACCACACTCCCATCCCCCACTACCCTCCCCCACTACCCTCCCCCACTCCCTGAACGCACTCCCCTCCACAACACCCCTACCCCTCTCCCCTACCCCAAACCCGACCCCACACCCCTACCCCACACCCCTACCCTACTCCAGTCCACTACCCCAGTCCCATCGCCAATCTCCTCTCTCACACCCCTCCCATACTCCCATACCCACCTCTCCTACCCCACTCCCCTACCCCACTCCCCTTCCCGCCACCTCCTCACTGCACTCCAGTACCCAGATCCCCCACGCCACTGCCCTCCCCCACTGCCCTACCTCACTCCACTCCACCAGTTACCCCTCCCACTACCTTACCCCATTTCTCCTACCTCACTCCCCACCCATACCCATACCCCACTCCCCTCCCCCACTGCCCTACCTCACTCCACTCCCCCAGTTAACGCACCCACTACCTTACCCCACTCCCCTCCCCACTCCACTCCAAATGTCCCTCCCCCACTCCCCTCCCCATTCCCCTACCTCACTCCCCACCCCATACCCATACCTCAATCCCCTCTCCCACTCCCCTTCCCTCCATCTCCTCACTGCCCCCCTACCAAACACCCCTCCCCACTCCCCTTCCCTCCACCTCCGAACAGCACACCCCGACCACACTCCCCGACACCACCCTGCACCCCACCCCCTCCTCCACTCCACTACCCCACTACCCCACTGCACTTCCCTCCCAAACTCCCCTACCAGACGCCCTCACCCACGCCCCTCCCCCAGGCCCCTCTCCCACGCCCCTGTCCCACTCTGCTCCCCAACTGTCCTCCCCAACTCCCATCCCCCACTATCCTCCCCTCCCCAACTCCCCTACCACAATGCCCTACACCACGCCCCTCCCCAACACCCCTCCCCAACTGTTTTTCCCTCCACCTCCTTACATCCCTCCCCTACTCCACTCCCCTACACCACTCCCGTACCCTCTCCCCACACCACTCACCTACACCACTCCACTAACCCACTCCCTGTCCCCAATCCCCTCCCTCACCCCACTCCCCCACTCACCTCCCCAACACCCATCACTCACTCCCCTACAAACTACGCACCCAACTCCACTACCGCACTGCCCTCCCCCACTCCCCGCCACAACTCCCCTCCCCCACTCCACACCTCCCCTACCCACTCCCCGCCCCCACTGCCCTACCTCACTCCACTCACCCAGTTACCGCCCCCACTACCTTGCCCCACTCCCCTCCCCACTCCATTCCCCCACTCGCCTCCCCATACCCCTACCTCACTCCACTCCCCCACTCCCCTACCCCACTCACATAACACACACCCCTCCCCCACTCCCCTCCCCCTTCCCTCCATCTCCTCACTGCCCCACTACCCAAATCCCCTCCCCACTCCCCTTCCCTCCACCTCCTTTCAGCCCACCCCTACCACACTCCCCGACACAACTCTGCACCCCCACCCCCTCCTCCACTCCCCTACCCCACTACCCCACCGCACTTCCCTCCCAAACTCCCCTACCAGACGCCCTCCCCCACTCCCCTCCCCCACACCCATCCCCACACCCCTTCCCCACTCCCCCACTCCACTCGCCCACTCCCCTCCCCCACTCCACCTCCCCCACACCCCTCGCCCACTACACTACCGCTATGGCCTACCCCACGCCCCTCCACAACTCCCCTCCCCAACTCCCCTTCCCTCCATCTCCTGACAGTCCTCCCCTACTCCACTCCCCTACACCACTCTGCTCCCCCACTAGCCCCACCACTCCCCTACCCCACTCCCCTCCAAAACTCCCATAACCTCTCCCCACCCCCACTCACCTACACCACTCCCCTAACCCACTCCCTGTCCCTCAATCCATTCCCTGACTGCCCAAACCCCACTCGCCTCCCCCACGCACCTCCCCAACTCCCCTCCTCCACACCTCGACCCCACTCTCCACCCCTCTCCTCGAGGCAACACCCCTCCCCCACACCTCGCCCCACTCCCTGCCTCAACTCCCCCACCCCACACTCCCCTCCACCACTCCCCTCCCCCACTCCCCTCCCCCACTCCCCTCCCAAACTCCCCTCCCCCACACCCCTCCTCAACTCCCCTAACTCCCCTTCCCCACTCCCCTCCACCACTCCCCTCCCCAACTCCCCTCCCCCACTCAACTCCCCTACCACGCACTCTTCCCCACACTCCTCCCCACACCCCTCCCCTACTCCCCACTCCCACTCCCCTCCCCACTCCCCTCCCCCACTCCCCTCCCCACTGCCCTCCCCCAAATCCTCCACCACACTCCCCTCCCACACTCCCCTCCCCCAAATCCCCTGCCCCAATTCCCCTACCGCACTCCCATCCCCCACTCCCATCCCCCACTACCCTCCCCAACTACCCTCCCCCACTACCCTCTCCCACTCCACTACCCCACTCCACTCCCCCACTCCACTCCCCCACTCCACTCCCCCACTCCACTCCCCCCTCCCCACCCCCACTCTCCTCCCCCACTCCACTCCCCCACTCCACTCCCCCACTCCCCTCCCCCACTCTCCTCCTCCACTCTCCTCCCCACTCTCCTCCCAAACTCTCCTCCCCCACTCCCCTCACCTAATCCCCTACCCCACTCCAATACGCCACTCCCCTACTCCACTCCCCTACTGCGCTCCACTCCCCCACACCCCTCCTCAACTCCCCTCCCTCACTCCCCTAACCCACTACCCTCTCCAACACTTCTCCCCCACTCCCCGCCCCCACTCCCCTCCCCACTCCCCTCCCCCACTCCCCCACTCCCCCACTCCCCTCCCACACTAACCTCCCCCACATTCCTCCCCACTGTCCTCCCCCACTCCCCTACCCCAAATCCCCTACCCCAAATCCCCTACCCCAAATCCCCGACTTAAATCCCCTCCCCCAAATCCCCTACACCAAATCCCCTCCCCCAAATCCCCTCCCCCACTCCACTCGCATACTGCTCTCCCCTCCACTACTCCCCTACCCGACTCCCCGAACCAGCCCCCCGTCAACACACCCCTACCACACTCCCCTCCCCCACTAACCTCCCCCACACTTACCTCCCCACACTCCTCCACACAGTCCTCCCCACTACCCTCCTCCACACCCCTCCCCCACTCCCCTACCCCAAATCCCCTTCCACAAATCCCCTACCCCAAATCCCCTTCCACAAATCCCCTACCCCAAATCCCCTCCCCAAATCCCCTCCCCCAAATCCCCGCCCCCACTCCATTCACATACCGCACTCCCCTCCACAACTCCCCCACCCGACTCCCCTACCCAACCCCCCGTCACCACACCCCTACCACACTCCCCTCCCCCACTCCGCTACCCGACTCCCATACCCCACACCCCTACCCCACTCCCCGACCCCACTCCCCGACCGCACTCCACGACCCCACTCCATGACCGCACTCACCCGACCCCACTCACCCGACCCCACTCACCCGATCACACTCCCCACCCACACACCCCAACCCCACTCCTCACTCCCATGCCCCTCCCCTAGTCCCCTCCCCCACACCTCTACCCCACTCTCCTCACCTCTCCTCTCTGCAACACCCCTCCCCCAATCCCCTCCCCCACTCCCCTCCCCCCGTCCCAACACCCCCTACCACACTCCCCTCCCCCACCCCGCTCCCCCACCCCGCTCCCCCACTCCCCTCCCACACTAACCTCCCCCACACTCCTCCCCACACTCCTCCACACACTCCTCCCCCACTCCCCTCCCCCACTGCCCTCCCCCACTCCCCTCCGCCAAATTCCGTACCCCAAATTCTGTACCCCAAATCCCCTACTCCAAATCCCCTCCCACACCCCACTCGCATACCGCACTCCCCTCCACAACTCCCCGACCTGACTCCCCTACCCAACCCCCCGTCAATACACCCCTACCACACTCCCCTCCCCCACTCCCCTCCCCCACTCCCCTACCCCACTCCCCTACCCCACTCCCAGACCCCACCTCCCAACTCCACACCCCTACTTCACTCTGCACTCCACTCCCCTACTCCACTCCTCTCCCACATACCCATCCTCAACTCGCCTCCCTAACTCCCCTCCCTAACACCCCTCCCCAACTCCCCTACCTCCCTCCCCTAACCCAATACCCTCCCCCATTTCCCTAACCCCCGACCCTCCCCAACTCCACTCCCCCACTCCCCTCCCCCACTCCCCTCCCACACTAACCTCCCACACTAACCTCCCCCACACTCCTCCCCACACTCCTCCCCAAAGTCCTCCCCAAAGTCCTCCCCAAATCCCCGACCCCAAATCCCTTCCCCCAAATCCACTCCCCCAAATCCCCTTCCCCAAATAACCTCCCCCACTCCACCCGTATACCGCACTCCCCTCCACAACTCCCCTACCCAACTCCCCTACCCAACCCCCGTCACCACACCCCCTACCACACTCCCCTCCCCACTCCGCTCCCCCACCCCCTCCCACACTAACCTCCCCCACACTCCTCCCCACACTCCTCCGCACACTCCTCCCTCACTACCCTCCCCCACTGCCCTCCCCCACTCCCCTCCCCCAAATTCCGTACCCCAAATTCCGTACCCCAAATCCCCTACCCCAAATCCCCTACCCCAAATCCCCTCCCCCAAATCCCCACCCCCACTCCACTCGCATAACGCACTCCCCTCCACAACTGACCTACCCGACTCCCCTACCCAACCCCCCGTCAATACACCCCTACCACACTCCCCTCCCCAACTCCCCTACCCCACTCCCCTACCCCACTCCCAGACGGCACTCCCCTACTCCACTCCCCTACTTCACTCTGCACTCCACTCCCCTACTCCACTCCTCTCCCCCACACCCATCCTCAACTCCCCTCCCTAACACCCCTCCCCAACTCCCCTCCCTTACTCCCCTAACCCACTACCCTCCCCCATTTCCCTAACCCACTACCCTCCCCAACTCCCCTCCCCCACTCCCCTCCCCCGCTCCCCTCCCACACTAACCTCCCACACTAACCTCCCCCACACTAACCTCCCCCACACTCCTCCCCACACTCCTACCCACACTCCTCCCCAAAGTCGTCCCCCACGCCCCTACCCCAGGTCCCCAACCCCAAATCCCTTCCCCCAAATCCCTTCCCCCAAATCCCCTCCCCCAAATCCCCTCCCACAAATCCCCTCCCCCACTCCACCCGCATACCGCACTCCCCTCCACAACTCCCCTACCCGACGCCCCTACCCAACCCCCCGTCACCACACCCCCTACCACACTCCCCTCCCCCACTCCCCTACCCCACTCGCCTACCCCACTCCCGTATCCCACTCCCCTAACCCACTCCCCTACTCCACACCCCGACTCCACTCTACACTCCACTCCCATACTCCACTCCACTCCCCCACACCCCTCCTCAACTCCCCTCCCTAACTCCCCTCCCTAACACCCCTCCCCAACTCCCCTCCCTCCCTCCCCTAACCCACTACCCTCCCCCACTCCCCTCCCACACTAACCTCCCACACTAACCTCCCCCACACTCCTCCCCACACTCCTCCCCACACTCCTCCCCCACTCCCCTCCCCCACTCCCCTCCCCCAAATCCCGTACCCCAAATCCTCTACCCCAAATCCCTTACCCCAAATCCCCTACCCCAAATCCCCTACCCCAAATCCCCTCCCCCACTCCACTCGCATACCGCACTACCCTCCACAACTCCCCTACCCGACTCCCCTACCCAACCCCCCGTCACTACACCCCTACCACACTCCCCTCCCCCACTCTCCTCCCCCACTCCCCTACCCCACTGCGCTACCCCACTCTCAGACACCACTCCCCTACTCCACTCCCCTACTCCACTCTGTACTCCACTCCCTTACACCACTCCACTCCCCCACACCCCTCCTCAACTCCCCTCCCTTACTCCACTCCACTCCCCCACACCCCTCCTCAACTCCCCTCCCTAACACCCCTCCCTAACTCCCCTCCCCAACTCCCCTCCCTCACTCCCCTCCCCCACTCCCCTCCCCCACTCCCCTCCACAATCCCCTCCCCCACTCCCCTCTCCCTCTCCCCTCCCACACTAACCTCCCACACTAACCTCCCCCACACTCCACCCCACACTCCTACCCACACTCCTCCCCAAAGTCCTCCCGCACTCCCCTACACCAGGTCCCCTACCCCAAATCCCTTCCCCCAAATCCCCTCCACCAAATCCCCTCCCCCAAATCCCCTCCCCCACTCCACCCGCATACCGCACTCCCCTCCACAACTCCCCTTCACAACTCCCCTACACGACTCCTCTACCCAACCCCCGTCACCGCTCCCCCTACCACACTCCCCTCCCCCACTCCCCTATCCCACTCCCCTACCCCACTCCCAGACCCCACTCCCCTTCTCCACTCCCCTACTCCACTCTGAACTCCACTCCCCTACTCTACTCCACTCCCCCACATCCCACATCAACTCCCGTCCCTAACTCCCCTCCCTAATGCCCCTCCCAAACTCCCCTCCCTCACTCCCCTAACCCACTACCCTCCCCCATTTCCCTAACCCACTACCCTCCCCAACTCCCCTGCCCACTCCCCTCCCCCACTCCCCTCCCCCACTCCCCTCCCACACTAACCTCCCACACTAACCTCCCCCACACTCCTTCCCACACTCCTCCCCACTCTCCTCCCCAAAGTCCTCCCCCACTCCCCTACCCCAGGTCCCCTACCCCAAATCCCTTCCCCCAAATCCCCTCCCCCAAATACCCTCCCCCACTCCACCCGCATACCGCACTCCCCTCCACAACTCTCCTACCCGACTCCCCTACGCAACCGTCCGTCACCACACCCCCTACCACACTCCCCTCCCCCACTCCCCTCCCCCTCTCCCCTCCCACACTAACCTCCTCCACACTCCTCCCCACACTCCTCCGCACACACATCCCTCACTCCCCTCCCCCACTCCCCTCCCCCACACCCCTACCCCAGATTTCGTACCCCAAATTCCGTACCACACATTCCGTACCCCAATTCACCTACCCCAAATCCCCTACCCCAAATCCCCTCCCCCACACCCCTCCACAACTCCCCTACCCGACTCCCCTACCCAACCCCCCGTCACCACACCCCTACCACACTCCCCTCCCCCCACTCCCCTCCCCCACTCTCTGACCCCACTCCCTGACCCCACTCCCCGACCCCACGCCCCGACACCACTCCCTGACCCCACTCCCCTACCCAACTCCCCGTCACCACACCCCTACCACACTCCCCTCCCCCACTCCCCTCCCCCACACCCCTACCCCAGATTTCGTACCCCAAATTCCGTACCACACATTCCGTACCCCAATTCACCTACCCCAAATCCCCTACCCCAAATCCCCTCCCCCACACCCCTCCACAACTCCCCTACCCGACTCCCCTACCCAACCCCCCGTCACCACACCCCTACCACACTCCCCTCCCCCCACTCCCCTCCCCCACTCCCCGACCCCACTCACCCGACCCCACTCACCCGACCCCACTCACCGGACCCCACTCACCCGACCCCACTCACCCGACACCACTCACCAGACACCACTCACCCGACCCCACTCCCCACCCCCACACCCCAACCCCACTCCCCACCCCCATGCCCCTCCACTAATCCCCTCCCCCACTCCTCTACCCCACTCTCCTCCCCCACTCCTCTCTGCAACACCCCTCCCCCACTCCTCTCCCCCACTCCCCTCCCCCAATCCCCTCACTCACTCCCCTCCCCCAAATACCTTCCCCCACTCCCCTCCCCCAAATCCCCTACACCAAATCCCCTACCACACTCCCCTCTCCCAAATCCCCTGCCCCAATTCCACTCCCGCTCTCCCACCCTCCACTCCCCTCCCCCACTCCCCTCCCCCACTGCCCTCCCCCACTCCCCTCCCCCTCTCCACTCCCCCACTCTCCTCCCCCACTCCCCTCTTCCACTCCCCTACCCCACTCCCCTACCCCACTCCCCTACCCCACTCCCCTGCCCCACTCCCCTACTCCACTCCCCTACACCACTCCCCTACTCCACTCCACTCCCTCACACCCCTCCTCAACTCCCCTCCCTAACTCCCCTCCCCCACTCCCCTCCCCCACTCCCCTCCACAATCCCCTCCCCCACTCCCCTCTCCCTCTCCCCTAACACACTAACCTCCCACACTAACCTCCCCCACACTCCACCCCACACTCCTACCCACACTCCTCCCCAAAGTCCTCCCGCACTCCCCTACACGAGGTCCCCTACCCCAAATCCCTTCCCCCAAATCCCCTCCACCAAATCCCCTCCCCCACTCCACCCGCATACCGCACTCCCCTCCACTACTCCCCTTCACAACTCCCCTACACGACTCCTCTACCCAACCCCCGTCACCGCTCCCCTTACCACACTCCCCTCCCCCACTCCCCTCCCCAACTCCCCTACCCCACTCCCCTACTACACTCACCTACTCCACTCTACACTCTACTCCCATACTCCACTCCACTCCCCCACACCCCTCCTCAACAACCCTCCCTAACTCCCTTCCCTAACACCCCTCCCCAACTCCCCTCCCTCCCTCCCCTAACCCACTACACTCCCCCATTTCCCTAACCCACTACCCTCCCCAGCTCCCCTCCCCCTCTCCCCTCCCCCACTCCCCTCCCCCACTCCGCTCCCACAATAACCTCCCACACTAACCTCCCCCACACTAACCTCCCCCACACTCCTCCCCACACTCCTCCCCAAAGTCCTCCCACACTCCCCTACGTCAAGTCCCCTACCCCAAATCCCTTCCCCCAAATCCACTCCCCCAAATCTCCTCCCCCAAATAACCTCCCCCACTCCACCCGCATACCGCACTGCCCTCCACAACTCCCCTACCCGACTCCCCTACCCAACCCCCCGTCACCACACCCCCTACCACACTCCCCTCCCCCACTCCGCTCTCCCACTCCCCTCCCACACTAACCTCCCCCACACTCCTCCCCCACTCCCCTCCCCCACTCCCCTCCCCCAAATTCCGTACCCCAAATTCCGTACCCCAAATCCCCTACCCCAAATCCCCTACCCCAAATCCCCTCCCCCAAATCCCCTCCCCCACTCCACTATAAACCGCACTCCCCTCCACAACTCCCCTACCCGACTCCCCTACCCAACCCCCCGTCACTACACCCCTACCACACTCCCCTCCCCACTCGCCTCCCCCACTCCCCTCCCCCACTCCCCTATCCCACTCCCCTACCCCACTCCCAGACCCCACTCCCCTTCTCCACTCCCCTACTCCACTCTGAACTCCACTCCCCTACTCTACTCCACTCCCCCACATCCCACCTCAACTCCCGTCCCTAACTCCCCTCCCTAACGCCCCTCCCAAACTCCCCTCCCTCACTCCCCTAACCCACTACCCTCCCCCATTTCCCTAACCCACTACCCTCCCCAACTCCCCTGCCCACTCCCCTCCCCCACTCCCCTCCCCCACTCCCCTCCCACACTAACCTCCCACTCTAACCTCCCCCACACTCCTCCCCACACTCCTCCCCACTCTCCTCCCCAAACTCCTCCCCCACTCCCCTACCCCAGGTCCCCTACCCCAAATCCCTTCCCCCAAATCCCCTCCCCCAAATACCCTCCCCCACTCCACCCGCATACCGCACTCCCCTCCACAACTCTCCTACCCGACTCCCCTCCCACACTAACCTCCTCCACACTCCTCCCCACACTCCTCCGCACACTCCTCCCCTACTCCCCTCCCCCACTCCCCTCCCCCACTCCCCTACCCCAAATTCCGTACCCCAAATCCCCTCCCCCAAATCCCCTCCCCCACTCCACTCGCATACCGCAGTCCCCTTCACAACTCCCTTACCCGACTCCTCTACCCAACCCCCCGTCACCACACCTCTACCACACTCCCCTCCCCCACTCCCCTCCCCCACTCCCCTCCCCCACTCCCCTACCTCACTCCCCTCCCCCACTCCCCTAACCCACATCCCTACTCCACTCCCCGACCCCACTCCCTGACCCCACTCACACTCCCCAGACCCCACTCCCCATCCCACTCCACAACCCCACTCCCCCACTCCTCTACCCCACCCCCATGCCCCTCCCCTAATCCCCTCCCCTAATGCACTCCCCCACTCCTCTACCCCACTCTCCTCCCCTCTCCTCTACCCCACTCTCCTCACCTATCCTCTCCGCAACACCCCTCCCCCATTCCCCTCACTGACCGACCCACTCACCGACCCACTCACCCGACCCCACTCACCCGACCCCACTCACCCTACCCCACTCCCCACTCCCCATCCCACTCCACAACCCCACTCCCCCACTCCTCTACCCCACCCCCATGCCCCTCCCCTAATCCCCTCCCCTAATGCACTCCCCCACTCCTCTACCCCACTCTCCTCCCCTCTCCTCTACCCCACTCTCCTCACCTCTCCTCTCCGCAACACCCCTCCCCCATTCCCCTCCCCCACTCCACACCCCCACTCCACTCCCCCACTCCGCACCACCTCTCCCCTCCCCATTCCCCTCCCCACTCCTCTCCCCCACTCCCCTCCCACACTAACCACCAACACACTACGCCCCACTCCCCTCCACCACTGCCCTCTCCAAATCCCATCCCCCAAATCCCCTCCCCCAAATCCCCTACCCCAAATCCCCTCCCCCACTCGCCTACTGCTCTCCCCTCCACAACCCCCCTCCACAACTCCCATACCTGACTCCCCTACCCAACCCCCCGTCACCACTCCCCTCATCAACTCCCCTCCCTCACTCCCCTACCCCTCTCCCCGACCCCTCTCCCCGACCCCACTCCCCGACCCCAAACCCCGACCCCACTCCCAGACCCCACTCCCCGTCCCCCCTCCCCCACGCCCCTCCCCTAATCCCCTCCCCCACGCCCCTCCCTTAATCCCCTCCCCCACTCCTCTCCACCACTCCTCTCCCCCACTCCTCTCCCACAGTCCCCTCCCCCACTCCCCTCCCCCAAATCCCCTCCCACAAATCCCCTCCACCAAATCCCCTACCCCAAATCCCCTCCCCCACTCGCCTACTGCTCTCCCCTCCACAACCCCCTCCACAACTCCCCGACCCGACACCCTTACCCGACTCCCCTACCCAAGCCTCCGTTACCACTCCCCCACCACACTCCCCTACAACACTCCCCTACCACACTCCCCTCCCCCACTCCGCTCCCCCACTCCGCTCTCCCACTCCCCTACCGAACTCCCCGGCAGCACACCCCTACCCCACTCCCCTACCCCACTTCCCTACCCCACTCCGCTCCCCAACTCTCCTACCCCACACTCCTCCCCGCTCACCTTCCCTTCACCTCCTCACTGCCCTCCACTACCCAAGTCCCCTACCCCAGACACATCTCCCACTCCACTCCCCCACTCCCCTTCCCTCCACCTCCTCACTGCGCTCCCCTCCCTCACTCCCCGTCCCCACTCCCCGACCCCACTCCCCGACCACACAACCCGACCCCACTCCCCCACGCCCGTCCCCCACGCCCGTCCCCTAATCCCCTCCCCCACTCCTCTACCCCACTCTCCTCCCCTCTCCTCTCCGCAACACCCCTCCCCCACTCCTCTGCCCCACTCCTCTCCCCCACTCCTCTCCCACACTCCCCTCCCCGCCTCAACTCCCCTGCCTCAACTCCCCTGTCTCAACTCCCCTCCTCAACTCCCCTGCATCACGCCCCTTCCCACTCCCCTCCCCACTCCCCTCCCCACTCCCCTCCCCCACTCCACTCCACCACAACACCCCTCCCAAACTCCTCACCTCACTCCCTGCCTCAACTCCCCTCCCCAACCCCCCTACTTCACACCCCTACCCCACTCCCGTCCCCAACTCTCCTCCCACACTCCCCTCACCTAATCCCATACCCCACTCCCCTACTCCACCACCCCTCCCCCACTCCCCTCCTCAACTCCCCTTCCTCACTCCCCTTCCCCACTCCACTCCCTCACTCCCCTCCCCCACTCCCCTCCCTCACTTCCCTAACCCTCTACCCTCCCCAACCCTCCTCCCATACTCCCCACCCCCACTCCCCTCCCTCACTCCCCTACCACACTAACCTCCCCCACACCCCTCCTCACACCCCTCCCCACTCCCCTCCCCCACTCCCCTCCCCCACTCCCCTCATCACTCCCCTCCCCCACTCCCCTCCCCCACTCCCCTCCCCAAATCCCCTACCCCAAAACCCCTACCGCACTCCCCTCCCCCACTCCCCTCCCCCACTCGGCTCCCCAACTCGCCTCCCCCACTCGCCTCCCCCACTCCCCTACCCCACCCCCTCCCCCACTCCCCTCCCGTCCACCACTCCGATTCCCTGCACCACCTCACTGCCCTCCCCTACCACACACCTATCCCCCACTACGCTCCCTCACTCACCTACCCCACTTCCCTACCCCGCTCCACTCCCCCACTCCTCTCCCCCAGTCCCCTCCCCCACTCCCCTCCCCCATTCCCCTACCCCAAATCCCCTCCCCCAAATCCCCTCCCCCAAATCCCCTACCCCAAATCCCCTCCCCCACTCGCCTACTGCTCTCCCCTCCACAACCCCCCTCCACAACTCCCCTACCCGACTCCCCTACCCAAACCCACGTCACCACACCCCTACCACACTCCCCTACCACACTCCCCTACCACACTCCCCTCCCCCACTCCGCTCCCCCACTACGCTCTCCCACTCCCCTACCAAACTCCCCGGCACCACACCCCTTCCCCACTCCCCTACCCCACTCCCCTACTCTACACCCCTACCCCACTCCGCTCCCCAACTCTCCTACCCCACACTCCTCCCCGCTCCCCTTCCCTCCACCTCCTCACTGCCCTCCACTACCCAACTCCCCTACCCCAGACACCTCTCCCACTCCACTCCCCCACTCCCCTTCCCTCCACCTCCTCACTGCGCTCCCCTCCCTCACTCCCCGACCCCACTCCTCTGCATCACACCCCTACCCCACTCCCCTAACCCACTCCGCTCCCCAACTTTCCTAACCCACACTCCTCCCCCGCTCCCCTTCCCTCCACCTCCTCACTGTCCTCCACTACACAACTGCCCTACCCCAGACACCTCCCCCACTCCACACCCCCACTCCCCTTCCCTCCACCTCCTCACTGCTCTCCCCTCCCCCACTCCCCGACCCCACTCCCCCACCCCTCTCCCCGACCCCTCTCCCCGACCCCACTCCCCGTACCCCCTCCCCCACGCCCCTCCCCTAATCTCCTCCCCACACGCCCCTCCCCTAATCCCCTCCCCCACTCCTCTACCCCACTCTTCTCCCCTCTCCTCTCCGCAACACCCCTCCCCCAATCCTCTCCCCCACTCCTCTCCCCCACTCCTCTCCCCCACTCCCCTCCCCCACTCCCCTCCCCCACTCCCCTCCCCCAAATCCCCTCCCCCAAATCCCCTACCCCAAATCCCCTACCCCAAATCCCCACCCCAAATCCCCTCCCCCAAATCCCCTCCCCCACTCGCCTACTGCTCTCCCCTCCACAAACCCCCTCCACAACTCCCCGACCCGACTCCCCTACCCGACTCCCTTACCCAAACCCCCGTCACCACTCCCCCACCACACTCCCCTACCACACTCCCCTACCACACTCCCCTCCCCCACTCCGCTCCCCAACTCCGCTCTCCCACTCCCCTACCAAACTCCCGGGCACCACACCCCTACCCCACACCCCTTCCCCACTCCCCTACCCCACTCCCCTACTCTACACCCCTACCCCACTCCGCTCCCCAACTCTCCTACCCCACACTCCTCCCCGCTCCCCTTCCCTCCACCTCCTCACTGCCCTCCACTACCCAACTCCCCTACCCCAGACACCTCTCCCACTCCACTCCCCCACTCCCCTTCCCTCCACCTCCTCACTGCGCTCCCGTCCCTCACTCCCCGACCCCACTCCTCTGCATCACACCCCTACCCCACTCCCCTAACCCACTCCGCTCCCCAACTTTCCTAACCCACACTCCTCCCCCGCTCCCCTTCCCTCCACCACCTCACTGTCCTCCACTACACAACTGCCCTACCCCAGACACCTCCCCCACTCCACACCCCCACTCCCCTTCCCTCCACCTCCTCACTGCTCTCCCCTCCCCCACTCCCCGACCCCACTCCCCCACCCTCTCCCCGACCCCTCTCCCCGACCCCACTCCCCGTACCCCCTCCCCCACGCCCCTCCCCTAATCTCCTCCCCACACGCCCCTCCCCTAATCCCCTCCCCCACTCCTCTACCCCACTCTTCTCCCCTCTCCTCCCCGCAACACCCCTCCCCCAATCCTCTCCCCCACTCCTCTCCCCCACTCCTCTCCCCCACTCCCCTCCCCCACTCCCCTCCCCCACTCCCCTCCCCCAAATCCCCTCCCCCAAATCCCCTACCCCAAATCCCCTACCCCAAATCCCCACCCCAAATCCCCTCCCCCAAATCCCCTCCCCCACTCGCCTACTGCTCTCCCCTCCACAAACCCCCTCCACAACTCCCCGACCCGACTCCCCTACCCGACTCCCTTACCCAAACCCCCGTCACCACTCCCCCACCACACTCCCGTACCACACTCCCCTACCACACTCCCCTCCCCCACTCCGCTCCCCAACTCCGCTCTCCCACTCCCCTACCAAACTCCCGGGCACCACACCCCTACCCCACTCCCCTACCCCACTCCGCTCCCCAACTCTCCTACACTACACTCCTCCCCGCTCCCCTTCCCTCCACCTCCTCACTGCCCTCCACTACCCAACTCCCCTATCCCAGACACCTCTCCCACTCCACAGCCCCACTCCCCTTCCCTCCACCTCCTCAGTGCGCTCCCCTCCCTCACTCCCCGACCCCACTCCCCGACCCCACTCCCCGACCTCACTCCCCGACATCACAAACCGATCCCCACAACCCGACCCCACTACCCCACGCCCGTCCTCCACGCCCTCCCCTAATCCCCTCCCCCACTCCTCTACCCCACTCTCCTCCCCTCTCCTCTCCGCACACCTCTCCCCCACTCCTCTGCCCCACTCCTCTCTCGCACTCCTCTCCCATACTCCCCTCCCCTCCTCAACCCCCCTGCCTCAACTCCCCTCCTCAACTCCCCTGCATCACGCCCCTCCCCACTCCCCTCCCCCACTCCCCTCCCCCACTCCCCTCTCCACTCCCCTCCCCCACACCCCTCCCCCACTCCCCTCCCCCACTCCCCTCCCCACTCCCATTCCCCATTCCCCTACCGCACAACCCTCCCCCACTCCCCTCCCCCACTCCCAGGTTCCCACTCCCTTCCCCCACTCCCCTCCCCCACTCCCCTCCCCCACTCCCCTCCACCACAGCACCCCTCCCCCACTCCTCACCTCACTCCCTGCCTCAATTCCCCTCCCCCACTCCCCTACTCCACACCCCTACCCACTCCCCTCCCCAGCTCTGCTCCCCCACTCCCCTCAAATATTCCCATACCCCACTCCCCTACTCCACCCCCCTACCCCACTCCTTCTCCTCAACTCCTCTTCCTCACTCCCCTCCCCAACTCCCCTCCCTCACTCCCATCCGCCACTCCCCTCCCTCACCCCCTAAACCTCTACCCTCCTCAACTCTCCTCCCATACTCCCCTCCCCCACTCCCCTCCCCCACTCCCCTCCCCACTCCCCTACCACACTCCCCTACCACACTAACCTCCCCCACACCCCTCCCCTCTCCCCTCCCCCACTCCCCTCCCCCACTCCCCTCATCATTCCCCTCCCCCACTCCCCTCCCCAAATCCCCTACCCCAAAACCACTACCGCACTCCCCTCCCCCCTCCCCTCCCCCACTCACCTCCCCCACTCGCTTCCCCCACTCCCCTACCCCACCCCCTCCCCCACTCCCCTCCCGTCCACCACTCCGATTCCCTGCATCACCTCACTGCCCTCCCCTACCACACACCTATCCCCCACTACGCTCCCTCACTCAGCTAGCCAACTTCCCTATCCCACTCCACTCCCCCACTCCTCTCCCACACTCACCTCCCCCACTCCCCACCCCCACTCCCCTCCCCACTCCCCTCCCCCAAATCCCCTACCCCAAATCCCCCACCCCAAATCCCCGACCCCAAATCCCCTCCCCCAAATCCCCTCCCCCACTCGCCTACTGCTCTCCCCTGCACAACAACCCTCCACAACTTCCCTACCCGACTCCCCTACCCAAACCCACGTCACCAAACCCCTACCACACTCCCCTACCACACACCCCTACCACACTCCCCTCCCCAACTCTGCTCCCCCACTCCGCTCTCCCACTCCCCTACAAAACTCCCAGGCACCACACCCCTACCCCACTCCCATACCCCACTCCCCTACCCCACTCCCCTACCCCACTCCCCTACCTCACTCCCCTACCCCACTCCACTCCCCAACTCTCCTACCCCACTCTCCTCCCCGCTTCGCTTCCCTCCACCTCCTCACTGCCCTCCACTACCCAACTCCCCTACCCCAGACACCTCTCCCACTCCACTCCCCCAATCCCCTTCCCTCCACCTCCTCACTGCGCTCCCCTCCCTCACTCCCCGACACCACTCCCCGACACCACTCCCCGACCCCACTCGCCGACCCCACTCCCCGTCCCCACACCCCGACCCCACACCCCGAACCCACTCCCCGACCCCACAACCCGACCCCACTCCCCACGCCCGTCCCCCACGCCGTCCCCTAATCCCCTCCCGCACTCCTCTACCCCACTCCTCTCCCCCACTCCTCTCCCCACTCCTCTCCCACACTCCTCTCCCCGCCTCAACTCCCCTGACTCAACTCCCCTCCTCAACTCCCCTGCATCACGCCTCTCCCCACTCCCCTCCCCACTCCCCTCCCCCACACCCCTCCCCCACTCCCCTCCCCCACTCCCCTCCCAACTCCCATTCCCCATTCCCCCCCCACAACCCTCCCCCACTCCCCTCCCCCACTCCCCTCCCCCACTCCCAGGTTCCCACTCCCCTCCCCCAATCCCCTCCCCCACTCCCCTCCCGCACTCCCCTCCACCACTCCGCTCCACCACAATACCCCTCCCCCACTCCTCACCTCACTCCCTGCCTCAACTCCCCTCCCCCACTCCGCTACCCACACCCCTACCCCACCCCCCTCCCCAGCTCTCCTCGCCCGCTCCCCTCAACTAATCCCATACCCCACTGCCCTACTCCACCCCTCTCCCCCACTCCCCTCCTCAACTCCCCTTCCTCACTCCCCTCCCCCACTCCCCTCCCTCTCTCCCCTCCCCCACTCCGCTCCCTCACTCCCCTAACCCTCTACCCTCCCCAACTCTCCTCCCATACTCCCCTCCCCCACTCCCCTCCCCCACTCCCCATCACACTAACCTCCCCCACACCCCTCCCCACTCCCCTCCCCACTCCCCTCCCCCACTCCCCTCCCCCACACCCCTCCCCCACTCCCCTCCCGCACTCCCTTCCCCAAATCCCCTACGCCAAAACCCCTCCCCACTCCCCTCCCCACTCCCCTCCCCCACTCCCCTCCCCCACACCCCTCCCCCACTCCCCTCCCGCACTCCCTTCCCCAAATCCCCTACGCCAAAACCCCTACCGCACTCCCCACCCCCACTCCCCTCCTCACACTCGCCTCCCCCACTCGCCTCCCCCACTCGCCTCCCCCACTCTCCTCTCCCACTCCCCTACCCCACCCCCTCCCCCACTCCCCTCCCATCCACCACTCCGATTCCCTGAACCTCCTCACTTCCCTCCCCTACCACACACCTATCCCCCACCACACTCCCTCACTCACCTACCGCACTCCCCTTCACAACTCCCCTACCCGACTCCCTTATCCAACCCCCGTTACCACACCCATACCACACTCCCCTCCGCCATTCTGCTCCCCCACTCCCCCACCCAAATCCCCGACACCACTCCCCGAACCCACTCCGCACCCCAACTCTCCAACCCCACACCCCTCCCCCACTCCCCTTCCCATACCTCCTCTCTGCCCTCCACTACCCAACTCCCCTACCCCAGACACCTCCCCCACTCTACTCCCCCACTCCCCTTCCCTCCACCTCCTCACTGCGCTCCTCTGCCCCAATCCCCTAAATCACTCCCCTACCCAACTCCACTACCCGACTCCCCTTCCCCATTCCCCTGCCCCACTTCCATACCCCACCCCCTCCCCCACTCCCCTCCCCCCACTCCCTTCCACCTCTCCGCTTCCCAGCACCTCTTCACTGCCCTCCCCTACCACACTCCCATCCCCCACGACCCTTCCCCACTCCCCTACCCCACTTCCCTACCCTGCTCCACTCCCCCACTCCCCTTCCGCACTCCCCTCCACAACTCCCCTACCCCACTCCACGACCCCACATGCCTCCCCCACACCCCTACCCCACTCGCTCCCCTACGACCCTACCCCACTCTGCTACTACACTCCCCTACCCCACTCCCTGACACCACACCCGTGACCCACACCCCTACCAAACTCCGCTTCCCAACACTCCGACCCCAATACCCTCCCCCACTCCCCTTCTCTCCACCTCCTCACTGCGCTCCCCTACCCACTCCCCTTTCCCACTGCACTTTCCCACTCCCCTACCCCACTCCCCTAACTCACTTCCCTCCCCCACTCCCCTTCATTCTCTTCCTCACTGCCCTCCCCTACCCAGCTCCCCTACGCCACTGCCTCTCTCACTCCCCACGTCACTCCCCTTCCCTCCACCTGCTCACTGCCCTCCCCTACCCCACACCCCCACACCACTCCCATCTCAAACTGCCCTACCTCACTCCACTCCACCAGTTACCGACCCCACGACCCTACCCCACTCCCTTCCCCCAATCCCTTCCCCCATTCCACTCCCTCTATCCCCTCTCCCACACATCTACCTCACTCCCCTCCCCCATTCCCCACCCCCACTCCCCTACCCCACTCCCCTACCCCACACCCCTACCCTACACCCCTACCCCACTCCCCTTCTCCACTGACCTATCACACACCCTTCCCCCACTCCCCTCCCCATTACCCTCCCCACACCCCTTCCCGCCAAATCCTCACTGCTCTCCCCAACCCCACTGCCTTGCCTCACTCCCCTTTCCTCCACCTCCTCACTGCCCTCCCCTCCCCTCATCCACTCCCATCCGCCACTCCCCTCAGCCACTCCAACACCCCACTTCCCTCCACCACTCCCCTCCCCCACTCCCCTACATCACGACTCACCCCACTCCCCTACCCCTCTTCCCTCTCCAACTCCCCTCCCCAACTCCCCTCCCCAATCCCCTTCCCTCCACCTCCTTAGAGCCCACCCCTACCACTCTCCCTGACACCACTCTGCACCCCCACTCCCCATCTCCACTCTCCTAACCCACTACCCCACCCCACTACCCCACCGCACTCCACTCCACCACTCCCCTACCACACTACCCCACCCCACTCCACCACTCCCCTACCCCACTACCCCACCCCACTCCCCTCCCCCAATCCACTACCTCAATCCCCTCCCCATAACACTACCTCAATCCCCTCCCCCACTCCCCTACCCCACACACTTAACCAACTCCCCTACCCCACTCCCCTCCCCCACTCCCCTCCCCAACTGCCCTCCTACATTCCCCTACCTCACTCCCCTACTGCACTCCCCTACCTCACTCCCCTACCCCACTCCCCTCCCCAACTCCCCTCCCTAACTCCCCTCCCCAACTCTACTCCCCAACCCCGCACCTTAACCCATCTCCCCCAGTCCCCTCAACAACTCCCATACCCCACTCCCCTACCCCACACCCTCGACAACCCCCCTCCACAATTCCCCTCCCTCAAACCCACCCCCACTCCCCTCCCCCACTCCCCTCACCCACTACCCTCCCCCGCTGCCCTCCCTCACTCGCCTCCCCATTCCCCTCCCCCACTCCCCCACTTCCCTCTCCCACACCCCTACCCCACTCCGCTTACATTCACGTCCTCACTGCCCGTCTCTACCACACTCCCACCCCACACTGCCATCCCCCACTACCCTCCCCCACTTCCCAGACCGCACTCTGCTCCACAACACCCCTAACCCACACCTCTACCACACTCCACCACCCCCTCCCTCACCCTCTCCATTCCACTCCACCACTGCATCCCTCCCCCTCTCCATTGCCCTCCACCACCCTCTCCCTCCCCATCTTCATGACCCTCCACCACCCCCTCCCTCCCCCTCTTCATTCCCCTCCATTTCCCCCTCCCTCCCCCTCTTCATTCCCCTCCACCACATCTTCCCTCCCCCTCTTCATTCCCCACCACCCCCTCCCTCCCGCTCTTCATTCCCCACCTCCCCCTCCCTCCCCCTCTTCGGTCCCATCCACCTCCCCCACCCTCCTCCTCTTCATTACCTTCCACCATCCCCTCCCTCCCCCTCTTCATTCCCCTCCACCTCCCCCTCCCTCCCCCTCTTCATTACCTTCCACCACTCCCTCCCACCCCCTCTTCATTCCCCTCCACCACCCCTCCCTCCACCTCTTCATTATCATCCATCACGCCATCCCACACCCTCCTCTTTCTCCTCCATACCCCCTCTCTCCCCCTCTTCATTCCCCTCTACCACCCCCTCCCTCCCCCTCTTTATTCCCCTCCACCACCCCCTCATTCCCCCATTCATTCCACTCCACCTCCCCCTCCCTCCATTCCTCTCCACCTCCCCTCCCACCCCCTCTTCATTCCCCTCCACCTCCCCCTCCTTCAGCTCTTCATTCCCCTCCACCTCCCCCTCTCTCCCCCTCTTCATTCCCCTCCACCTGCCCCTCCCTCCCCCTCTTCATTCTCCTCCACCACACCCACCTCCCCCTCTTCTTTCTCCTCCACCAACCCCTCCCTCCCCCTCTTCATTCCCCCCACCACCCCTCCCTCCCTCTCTTCATTCCCCTCCACCACACCCTCCCTCCCCCTCTTCATTCCCCTCCACCACCCCCTCACACCCCCTATTCATTCCATTCCGACTCCCCCTCCCTCCATTCCTCTCCACCTCCCCTCCCTCCCCCTCTTCATTCCCCTCCACCACCCCCTCCCTCCCCTCTTCATTCCCCTCCACCTCCCCCTCCCTCCCCCTCTTCATTCCCCTCCACCTGCCCCTCCCTCCCCCTCTTCATTCTCCTCCACCACCCCCTCCCTCCCCCTCTTCTTTCTCCTCCACCAACCCCTCCCTCCCCCTCTTCATTCCCCTCCACCACCCCTCCCTCCCTCTCTTCATTCCCCTCCACCTGCCCCTCCCTCCCCCTCTTCATTCTCCTCCACCACCCCCACCTCCCCCTCTTCTTTCTCCTCCACCAACCCCTCCCTCCCCCTCTTCATTCCCCCCCACCACCCCTCCCTCCCTCTCTTCATTCCCCTCCACCACACCCTCCCTCCCCCTCTTCATTCCCCTCCTCCACCCCCTCACTCCCCCTATTCATTCCATTCCAACTCCCCCTCCCTCCATTCCTCTCCACCTCCCCTCCCTCCCCCTCTTCATTCCCCTCCACCACCCCCTCCCTCCCCTCTTTATTCCCCTCCACCTCCCCCTCCCTCCCCCTCTTCATTCACCTCCACCTGCCCCTCCCTCCCCCTCTTCATTCTCCTCCACCACCCCCTCCCTCCCCCTCTTCTTTCTCCTCCACCAACCCCTCCCTCCCCCTCTTCATTCCCCTCCACCACCCCTCCCTCCCTCTCTTCATTCCCCTCCACCACACCCTCCCTCCCCCTCTTCATCCCCCTCCACCTCCCCCTCCCTCCCCCTCTTCATTTTCCTCCACCTCCCCCTCCCTCCCCCTCCCTCCCCCTCTTCATTCTCCTCCACCTCCCCCTCCCTCTCCCTCTTCATTGCCCTCCACCCCCCTCCCCCCTCTTCATTCCCCTCCACCTCTACCTCCCTGCCCCTCTGCATTCCCTTCCACCACCCCCTCCCGCCCCCTTCATTCCCCTCCACCTCCCCTCCCCCCTCTTCATTCCCCTCCACCACCCCCTCCCTCCCCCTCTTATTTCCCCTCCACCTTCCCCTCCCTCCCCCTCTTCATTCCCCCCACATTTCCCTCCCTCCCCCTCTTCATTCCCCTCCTCCTCCCGCCCCCTCTTCATTCCCCTACCCTCTCCCCCACTCCCTTCCCCCACTCCCTTCCACTCTCCCCTCCGCCAATCTCGCACTCTCTCCTTCTTCCACACTCCTCCTCCCACTTTCCCCCTCCTTTCTGACCATTGCCCTCCCCCACTCTCCTCTCAAACTCCCCTCCCCACTCTCTGCCACACTCCCCCTCCCCATCCCCCACTCCCCTCCCCAACTTCCTTCCACACTACCCTCTCCCTCCCCTCACACTCCCCTCCCCCTAACACTCCCCTCCCCCTCAACATTACACACCCTCCCCTTCCCCTCTCCTATTTCCCCACTCCCCATCCTCCACTCTACTTCTGCATTCCCCACTCACCTCCCCTCTCATTCTGCCATTCCCCTCAACGCACCCCTCCCCCACTCATCCCCGGTCCCCACTCCCCTTTCCCCTCCCACATCCCACTTCCCTCTCTCACTCCTATCGTCCACTCCAGGCCCCCACTCCTCACTTCGCTCCCCTACACCCCTTGTTCGCATCCTCTCCCGCTCAGACCTGGTCTCCCTCCACACTGCCCTCCCTCTCACATCCCCCACTTCCACTCCCACACTCCCTCTCACACACACCCATCCGCCACTCCCCTCCATCTGCCCTACCCTCAAAACCCTCTCCCCCACTACCTTGCTCCACTACCCTCCGCCACTACCCACCCCACTCGGTCAACTCCCCTCCCCCACTCCCTTCTCTCCCGTCCCTCGTCCCCCACTCCCCTTCCCCACTCCCCACACCTCCACCTCCCCTGCCAAACACCCATCCCAACTCCTCTGCCGACTCACCTTCACCCCCGCCCCTCCCCCGCTCCCCTCGCCCATACCCCTGCCCCTCTACCTCCCCCCAACACCCTGCACCAAATCCCCTCCCTCACAACCCTCCCAACCCCACCTCACCCCCACTCCCGTGCCCCTAAGCCCTACCCACTCCCAGCTCTCCTGTCCCCCTCCCCCAATCCCCTCCCTCTCCTCCCCACTCCACTTCCTCCCATCTCCCACTTCTCTCCCTTCCCTACCATTACCCCGCCCCACTTCCAAACACCCCTCCCCTACTCCCGTCCTCCTCCACCCCACTCCACTCCCCACTCCCATCCTCCACTACCGCCCCCCACTCCCCTCCCCCTTCCCTCCCACTCTGCCCTCCCCAACTCTCCCCACACTCCCCTCCCCCACTCGCGTCCCGCACTCACCCTAACCCTAACCCACTCTCGTTCCCCTACATCCTCATTCCACCTCTCCCTCCCCCACATCCCTGCCCCTCCCCCACATGCCTCCCCACCCCCTCACCTCCACTCCCCTCACACTCCCAACTGCAAATCCCCTCCTCCATTCCCCTAACTACCCTCTCCCCACTCCACTCCCCTCACTCCCCAACCCCTCCTCTCACTCCTGTCCCCAAACCCCTCCCCCCACTCCCTTCGCCCACCCCTCCCCCACTTCTCCCCCACTCCTCCCACACTTCCCTCCTCCAACCCTCCCCCACTACCCCCGCACTCCTCCCCCACTCCTCCCACTCCCAACTCCAAATCCCCTCACCCACTCTGCTAACTCCGCGCTGCACTCCCCTAACGTCCCTCTGCCCACTCTATTCCCCCTCTTCCCTCCCTCCCCAACCCCTCCCCTCACTCCTGTCCCCAGTCCCCTCCCCCCACTCCCCTCCCCCACTCCGCCCCCACTCCCCTCCCCCACTCCTCCCTACTCCCCTCCCCCACTCCCCTTCCTCAAACCGCTCCCCCAGCCTCTCCCCTCCCCAAGAGCTCCCCTCCCCCACTACTCTCCCCCACTCACCTACCCCACTCCCCACTCCCCTCCCATTTCCCTCCCCACTCTCACTTCCCCCACGCCCCTCCTCCACTGCCCTCGTACATTCCCCTCCTCAGTCCACTGCCCTCCGCACTCACCCTCTCCAACACCTCTCCCCCACTCTCCTCCCCCTCCTTAACCCAATTTACTATCCCACCCACTCCATTCACTCACTCCCTTACCCGTCCCCTCCCCATTCCTCTCCCCTTCCACTCCCCACCCCTCCTCTCCCCACTTCTCTCCCCCACTCCTCTTCCCCACTCCTCTCCCCCACTCCTCTCCCCCACTCCTCTCCCCATCCTCTCCCCACCCCTCCACTCGCCCACTCCCCTCCCCCATTTCCCTCCCCACTCATCTTCCCACTCATCTCCCATCCCTCAATCCCCTCCCCCACTTTCCTCCTCCACACCCGCTGCCCCCATTGCCCTCCCCTCCGCGACTCCCTTCACCTCTCACATCTCCCTCCCCTCACAGCCCCCTACTCCACTCCGCTTCCTCTCCTACATCTCCCACCGCCCTTCCCTCCCCCACCCCTTCCCAACTCCCCTCCTTTCCCCTACCCCACCTCACACACTCACTCCAATTTTCCCACTCGCCTTCCCCCATTCCCCTTTCCTAGTCCCTCCCTAACTCCCACTTCTCTCACCCAGTCCCGTCTCCCATTCCCCTCCCCCACTCCCTCACCTCACCCACTCCTCTCCCGCACACCCCTCCAGCAGAACCCTCCCCACCCCAATCCACTCCCACTCCCCTCCCCCACCCCCGAACTCCCCTCCTCTTCCCCACTCCATTCCCCCACTCCCTTCCCTCTCCGACCCCTCCCTCACTCCTCTCCCCACTCCCCTCCCTCACTCCCCTCCCTCCCCAACCCTTACCCCCCCCAACCCCTCCCTCACGCCCCTCCCCAACTCCCCTCCCCAACACACCTCTCCCACTCCCCTCCCCCACTCCCCTCCCCCACTCTTCTGCCAATCCCACCACTCCTCCCCGACTTGCCACACTCCCTACCCCAACCCCTCCCACACTCCCCTCCTCACCCTCCTCTCCTGCCCAACACCCCAACCCCTCCCCCACTTCCCTCCCCCGCTCCCCTCCCCAATCCCCTCCCCTAACCCCCAACTCTGCGCTCCCCCACTCCTCTCCATCTCTCCCATCTTTGCTCTCTCACTCCCCTCCTAATATCCTTGCCACATCTCCATCCCCCACCTCCTTGCCACATCCCCTACTCCCTCACTCACATCCTCCACGCCACTCCCCACCACCCTCTCCCAATTCCACTCACCCTCCCCCAATCCCACTCCCCTCCCCCAATCCCACTCACCTTCGCCCAGTCCCACGCACCCTCCCCCAATACCACTCGCACTCCCCCAAGACCACTCACCCTCTCCCACTCCACTCCCCCACTCCCATCCCCCTCTTCCCTCCCTCACCCCCTTCAACACCTATCTCACCACTTCCCTCCCTTCCCCACGCCCCTCATGACTCCCCTCCCCTTTCCACTTCCCCAATTCACACATTCACTCCCCTCATCCTCCTCACTCACCTCCACCTCCCCTCTCCCATTGCCCTCTCCACTCCCCTCCCCACTCCCCTCCCCCATTCCCTTCCCCCACCCCCAGTCCCTTTCCCCTCTCCTCCCCAATACCCCATCACCTACCCCCTCCCCTCTCCTCCCCAACAACCTCCCACTTACCCCTCCACTCTCCTCCCCAACACCCCCTCCCCCTCAACTCCCCTCCCCCAATCCCCTCTCCACTCCCCTCCCCCTCCCCCACTACCCTCCCCATTCCCTTCCCCTCCCCCTCCCCCACCCCCCACCACAACGCCCTTCCCCCTCAACATGCCCACTCTATTCCCCCACTCCCTTCCCTCTCCCCTTCCCCCTTCCCCCTCCCCAATCCCCTACACAACACCCACCCCCTACTTCTCATCGGCTTCCGCCACTCCCCTCCGCCACACCCATCTTTCACTGCCCTCCCCCACTACCCTACACCTCCCCCACTACCCTCCTCGAGTCCCCTTCCCCACTGCCCTGTCCACTCGCCTCCTTTCCCCACTCCACTCCCGTCTCCCCTCCCGCACCACACGCTGCACACTCACCTGCATCTCCCACTTCCCTCCCCCTCCCCACTCCCCTACTCCCCCTCCCCTGCCACTCTCCCCTCCCCTGCCCTTCCCGTCCCACATCCCCCTCCCCACTCCATTCCCAAACTCCCCTTCCCCCTCCACCTCCCCCACTCCAAGCCCCCATTCCCCACCCATCCCCCACTCCACCACTTTCCTCGCTCGCTCCCATCCACCACTACACTCCCCACTCCTCTTTAACCTCCCCTACACCCCTTCACTTACCACACTCTCCCCCTCACATACCCTCTCTCTCCCCCTCACATCCCCTCTCCCTCCCCACAACCCTCCCTCTGCCCCACTCACTCTCCCCCACTCCCCTAACTCCCCTCCCTGTTCCCTGCACTCCATCCCACTGCCCTCCTTTATTCCCTTCCTGCTCCCCCTCTATCACTCCCATCCCCCTCCCCGCCCTTCCCCCTCCCTCCCCACTCTATTCCCCCACTCCCTTCCATCTCCCCTTCCCCCTTCCGCCTTACCCCCTCCCCAATCCCTTCCACAACACCCACCCCCTACTTCTCATCGGCCTCCCCCACTCCTCTCCGCCATTCCCATCTTTCACTACCCTCCCCCAGTACCCTTACCCACTACCCTCCCCCACTACCCCACACCTCCCCCACTACCCTCCGCGAGTCCCCTTCTCCACTGCCCTGTCCACTCCCCTCCTTTCCTCACTCCACTCCCCTCCCTCCCCCTCCCCACCACACTCTGCACACTCACTCCCGTCTCCCATTCCCTACCCCTCCCCACTCCCCCTCTCCCCTACTCCCCTTCCCCTGCATCACTCCCCTTAACTTCTCACATCCCCCTCCTCCACTCACATCCTCACTCCACTCCCCCACTCCAAGACCCCATTCCCCACTCCCTCCCCCACTCCACTACTCTCCTGCCTCACTCCCATCCGCCACTCCACTCCTCACTCCTCTCTCCCCTCCCGTACACCCTTTCACTCACCACCCTCTCCCCCTCATATCCCCTCTCCCTCCCCACAACCCTCCCCCTGCCCCACTCACCCTCCCCCAGTCCCCTAACTTTGCACCCCCACTCTCCAACTCCCCTCCCTGTTCCCTGCACCCCACCCCACTTCCCTCCCTTATTCCCTTCCTGCTCCCCCTCTACCACTCCCATCCCCCTCCCTGCCCTTCCCCCTCCCCTTCCCCACTCTATTCCCCCACTCCCTTCCCTCTCCCCTTCTCCCCCTCCCCAATCCCCTCCACCACTCACCTACCCTACTCCTCATTGGCTAACCCCATTTCCTTCCGCCACTCACCTCCCCCACTACCATCCACCTACCCCGTTACCCTCCACGAGTCCCCTTCCCCACATCCCTTCTCCACTGCCCTACCAACTCCCCTCCCTTCCCCACACCCCTCTTCCGTCCTCTAACCAACACTGCAAACTCACTCCCATTTCCCACTCCACTCTCACTGCCACCTTGCACATTCCTCTCCCTGCTCCCCTCACCCTCCCCTGCCCAGTCCCCTCCCCTACTCCCCTCCCCAACCCCCTGCACTCCCCTCCCACACTCCCCACTCTCCTCCCTCACTCGCATCCTCCACTCTAGTTCCTACTCCTCTCTCCCGTCCCCTTTACCGCCCACTCACCACCCTCTCCCCTCACACTCCCTCTCACTCCCCACTACCCTCCCCCAATCCCACTCACCCTCCCCCACTCTCCCTCCCCCGTGCCGCTTCTGCTCTGCCCTCCCCCTCCCTCACGCCCCATCCCCAATCCCTTCCCCACACCTTTCCCCCAGTCCCATCAACCCTTCCCTCACCTTCCCCCTCACGCAACACCCCCTCCTACACTCCCCAGCACCTCCCCACTCCTCTTCTGCCTCCCTTCCCTTACCCCCAACCTCCACTACCCTCCCCCACTCCCCTCTCCACTCCCCTCCCCCACTGCCCACCCCCATTCCGCTCCCCGCACCCCTCCCTCCTCCCCTCCCGTCTCCCACTCCCCTTCCCCTCCCCCACTCCCCTCCCACACTTCTGTCCCCTATTACCCTCACCCACACCGCTCCCCCTCCCCCTCCTTCATTCCGCTTCACCACTCCCCCACTCTCCTCCCTCACTCCCATCCTCCACTCCACTCCCAACTCCACTCTACCCTACCGTACACTTCCCACTCACCTCCTTCTCCCCCTCACACTCCTTCTCCTTCCCCACTCCCATCCCCGAATCCCACTGCCCCTCCCCCACTCACATCACCCTCCCCTCCCTCACTCCCCGCTCCACTACCGCACTCCCCTCCCCCACTCCACTTCTCAACTCTCATCCCTCACTTCCATACTTCACTCCCCTCCCCACTCCCCTCATCCACACCCCTCACCTACTCCACTCACCCCTCCCCCACTCCTCACTCTCCACTCCCCTCCCCACTTGCCTATCTGCCTCGCCCACTCCATTTCCCCCACTCCCCTCCACAACTCCCCCTCCCTCACTCCCCTCCCCCATTGCCCTCCCCACCACCCTCCCCCACTCCTCTCCCACAATCCGCTCATCCCTACCCCACTCCTCACTCCGCTCTACCCTCCTCAACACCGCACCCCTCACTCTCCTCCCTCACTACCCTCCCTAACTCCTCACCCCCTCTCCCTCCCCACTCCCTTCCCGCACTCCACACTCCCCTCCCCCACTCCCCACTCCTCACTCCCCTGTCCTCACTCTCCATTCCCCTCACCTCCCCCTCCACTCACCCACTCCCCTCTACCCTCCCCCACTATCCTCCCCACTACCCTCCCTTACTCCTCTCCCCCACTCCCCCCCACACTCCCCCTCCCCGACAAGGCCCTGCCCCTCTATCACTCCACTCCTACACACCCCACCACCTCCCCACTCCCCCACTCACCCACTCCTCACTCCCCACTCCACTCCCCACTCCCCGACTCCTCACTCCCCACTCCCCGACTCCTCACTCCCCACTCCCCCACTCACCTCTCTCCCACCCCCCACACCCACTCCCCACTCCACATTCCCTCCCCGACTCCTCACTCCCCTCCCCCACTCCACACTCCCATCTCACAACCCCACTCCCCTACCCCACTCCCCACTCCCATCACCCACCCCCACCCCCACACCCCGCAACGCTCCTCCACACCCCTCTCCTCACTCCCCACTCCACTCCCCCACACCCCACTCCCCACCCCCAGTCCTCACTCCACTCCCCCATTCTCCACTACCCACTTCCCTCCCCCACTCTCCACTCCAGACTCAATTTCCCCCACTCTCCACTCCCCTATCCCACTCTAAACTCCCGTCCACCACTCCCCTCTCCCACTCTCCACTCCTCTCCCCCACCCCCCTCCCCCACTTCCCACCCCCACTCCTCATTGCCCTCCTTACCTCTCCCCACAACCACACCCACACACAATCCTTTCCCCACTCTCAGTCCTGCGCTCCCAACTCACCTCCCCACTCCCCACCCCCACTCCCCATCCTCACTCCCTTCCCTAGTCACATTCCCACTCTCCCACCCCCACTCCTCCTCCTCACTCCCCTCCCGCACTCTCCACGCCCCTCCCCCACTCCCCCTCCTCACTCCCCACTCCATTCCCCCACTCCCTTCCCCCACTCCCTTCCCCCACTCCCTTCCCCCACTCCACTCCCCCACTCCCCTCCCCAACTCCCCACTCACCTCCTCCAATCCCCACTCCTCACTCCCCACTCACATACAAGACACTCCAACTCCCCTCCCCAACTCCCAATTCCCCCACCCCTCTCACTCCCCACTCCCCACTCCCCTCCTCTACTCCCCTCCTCCACTCTTCCACTCCCAACTGACCTCCCACATGTCCCACACCCCTCCCCCAAAGCCCTCCCACTCCCCCTCTCCCCTCCCACTCCACAACTCTCCCCTCCCCTCCCCCACTCCACAACTCTCCCCTCCTCTCCCCCACTTGCCTCCTCTCCCCTCCCCTCCCCCACACGCCTCCTCTCCCCTCCCCTCTCCCACTCGCCTCCTCTCCCCTCCCCTCCCACACTTGCCTCCTCTCTCCTCCCCCACTACGCCTCCTCTCCCCTCCCCTCCCCCACACGCCTCCTCTCCCCTCCCCTCTCCCACTCGCCTCCTCTCCCCTCCCCTCCCACACTTGCCTCCTCTCTCCTCCCCCACTACGCCTCCTCTCCACTCCCCTCCCCCACACTTGCCTCCTCTCTCCTCCCCCACACGCCTCCTCTCCCCTCCCCTCTCCCACTCGCCTCCTCTCCCCTCCCCTCCCACACTTGCCTCCTCTCTCCTCCCCCACTACGCCTCCTCTCCCCTCCCCTCCCACACTTGCCTCCTCTCTCCTCCCCCACTACGCTTCCTCTCCACTCTTCTCCCCCACTCCCCACTCCCGACTCAATTCCACCACTTCCCACTCTCCACTCTCGTCCCCCAATCTCCACTCCCGTACACCCCTCCCCCACTCCTTTCATCACTCCACTTTTCACTCCCCTATCCCTCACCCCTCCTCCACTCACCTCCACCTCTCCCCTCCACTCCCCTCCCCATACCCACTCCACTTCCATTTCCCCTATTCCTCACCCCTCACACACTCCCCTCCCCTCTCACCTCCACTCCCCTTTCCACTCCTCTTCCCACTTCGCTCCCCCACTCCCCTCCCCACTCCCCTCCTCTCCCATCCCCCACTCCCCTCCCCCACTGCCCTCCCCCACTCTCCACTCCTCACTCCAACTCCCCTTCGCCACAAGTCTGGATTGAATTGGCTCTTTCCTGGTGTGTGAGTGGGACTCAGTACCACTCCAGCTGTTATTAAGTACTTTAGATGGGTCAGTTTTTGTCCAGTGTGTGCAGGAGGGTTTTCTGACACAGTATGTAGACAGGCCAACCAGGGGCGACGCCACATTGGATTTGGTAATGGGTAATGAATCCGGCCAGGTGTTAGATTTAGATGTAGGTGAGCACTTTGGTGATAGTGATCACAATTCGGTTAGGTTTACCTTAGCGATGGGCAGGGACAGGTATATACCGCAGGGCAAGAATTATAGCTGGGGGAAAGGAAATTATGATGCGATTAGGCAAGATTTAGGATGTGTAGGATGGGGAAGGAAACTGCAGGGGATGGGAACAATCAAAATGTGGAGCTTATTCAAGGAGCAGCTACTGTGTGTCCTTGATAAGTATGTACCTGTGAGGCAGGGAGGAAGTTGTCGAGCGAGGGAGCCGTGGTTTACTAAAGAAGTTGAAGCGCTTGTCAAGAGGAAGAAGAAGGCTTATGTTAGGATGAGACGTGAAGGCTCAGTTAGGGCGCTTGAGAGTTACAAGCTAGCCAGGAAGGATCTAAAGAGAGAGCTAAGAAGAGCAAGGAGAGGACACGAGAAGTCATTGGTGGATAGGATCAGGGAAAACCCTAAGGCTTTCTATAGGTATATCAGGAATAAAAGAATGACTAGAGTTAGATTAGGGCCAATCAAGGATAGTAGTGGGAAGTTGTGTGTGGAATCAGAGGAGATAGGGGAAGTGTTAAATGAATATTTTGCGTCAGTATTTACAGTGGAGAATGAAAATTTTGTTGAGGAGAATACTGAGATATAGATAAGTCCCCTGGGCCAGATGGGATTTATCCTAGGATTCTCAGGGAAGCTCGGGAGGAGATTGCAGAGCCTTTGTCCTTGATCTTTATGTCGTCATTGTCGACAGGAATAGTGCCGGAGGACTGGAGGATAGCAAATGTTGTCCTCTTGTTCAAGAAGGGGAGTAGAGACAGCCCTGGTAATTATAGACCTGTGAGCCTTACTTCGGTTGTGGGTAAAATGTTGGAAAAGGTTATAAGAGACAGGATTTATAATCATCTTGAAAATAATAAGTACATTAGAGATAGTCAGCACGGTTTTGTGAAGGGTAGGTCGTGCCTCACAAACCTTATTGAGTTTTTCGAGAAGGTGACCAAACAGGTGGATGAGGGTAAAGCAGTGGATGTGGTGTATATGGATTTCAGTAAGGCGTTTGATAAGGTTCCCCACGGTAGGCTATTGCAGAAAATACGGAAGTATGGGGTTGAAGGTGATTTAGAGCTTTGGATCAGAAATTGGCTAGCTGAAAGAAGACAGAGGGTGGTGGTTGATGGCAAATGTTCATCCTGGAGTTTAGTTACTAGTGGTGTACCGCAAGGATCTGTTTTGGGGCCACTGTTGTTTGTCATTTTTATAAATGACCTGGAAGAGGGTGTAGAAGGGTGGGTTAGTAAATTTGCAGATGACACTAAGGTCTGTGGAGTTGTGGATAGTGCCGAAGGATGTTGTAGGTTACAGAGGGACATAGATAGGCTGCAGAGCTGGGCTGAGAGATGGCAAATGGAGTTTAATGCGGAAAAGTGCGAGGTGATTCACTTTGGAAGGAGTAACAGGAATGCAGAGTACTGGGCTAATGGGAAGATTCTTGGTAGTGTAGATGAACAGAGAGATCTTGGTGTCCATGTGCATAAATTCCTGAAGGTTGCTCCCCAAGTTAATAGGGCTGTTAAGAAGGCATATGGTGTGTTAGCTTTTATTAGTAGGGGGATCGAGTTTCGGAGCCACGAGGTCATGCTGCAGCTGTACAAAACTCTGGTGAGACCGCACCTGGAGTATTGCGTGCAGTTCTGGTCACCGCATTATAGGAAGGATGTGGAAGCTTTGGAAAGGGTGCAGAGGAGATTTACTAGGATGTTACCTGGTATGGAGGGAAGGTCTTACGAGGAAAGGCTGAGGGACTTGAGGTTGTTTTCGTTGGAGAGAAGGAGGAGGAGAGGTGACTTAATAGAGACATATAAGATAATCAGAGGGTTAGATAGGTTGGATAGTGAGAGTCTTTTTCCTCGGATGGTGATGACAAACACGAGGGGACATAGCTTTAAGTTGAGGGGTGATAGATATAGGACAGATGTGAGAGGTAGTTTCTTTACTCAGAGAGTAGTAAGGGCGTGGAACGCCCTGCCTGCAACAGTAGTAGACTCGCCAACTTTAAGGGCATTTAAGTGGTCATTGGATAGACACATGGATGAAAATGGAATAGTGTAGGTCAGATGGTTTCACAGGTCGGCGCAACACCGAGGGCCGAAGGGCCTGTACTGCGCTGTAATGTTCTAATTCTAAATTCGATTAGTGGTCTGGGTAGAATTGGCTCATTCCTGGTGGGTGAGTGGGGTTCAGTACCACCCCATCTGTTATTAATAGTGGTCTGGGTAGAATTGGCTCATTCCTGGTGGGTGAGTGGGACTCAGTACCACTCCAGCCGGTATTAATAGTGGTCTGGGTAGAATTGGCTCATTCCTGGTGTGTGAGTGGGACTCAGTACCACTCCATCTGTTATTAATAGTGGTCTGGGTAGAATTGGCTCTTTCCTGGTGTGTGAGTGGGGTTCAGTACCACCCCATCTGTTATTAATAGTGGTCTGGGTTGAATTGGCTCTTTCCTGGTGGGTGAGTGGTACTCAGTACCACTCCAGCTGGTATTGATTGATGTTTGGAATGAACTGTCCCTTTCCTGGTGTGTGAGTGGGACACTGTGCCAGATCACCCGGGGTTAATAGAGTCCTGGAATGAACTGTCTCTTCTCTGCTGTGTGAGTGGGATTCAGTCCCACTCCAAATGTTACTAATAGAGGCCTGCATTGAATTGTCTCTTTCCTGGTGTGTGATTGGGGCTCAGAACCACTCCAGCTGGTATGAAATGAGGTCTGGATTGAATTGGCTCTTTTTGGTGTGTGAGTGGGGCTCAGTACCACTCCAGCTGTTATTAATAGCGGCCTGGATTGAATTGGTTGCTGCTGGTTCCTGAGGGGGGCTCAGTACCATCCTGCTGGTATTAATAGAGGTCTGGATGGAATTGTCTCTTTCCTGGTGTGTCCGTGAGAATCAGTACCATTCCAGCTGATATTTATAGATGTTTGGAATGAACTGTCCCTTTCCTGGTGTGTGAGTGGGACACAGTGCCAGATCACCCGGGGTTAATAGAGTCCTGGAATGAACTGTCTCTTCTCAGCTGTGTGAGTGGGACTCAGTCCCACTCCAAATGTTATTAATAGAGGCCTGCAATGAATTGGCGCATTACTGTTGTGTGAGTGGGACTCAGAACCACTCCAGCTGGTATTAAAAGAGGTTTGGATTGAATTGGCTCTTTCATGGTGTTTGAGTGAGACTCAGTACCTCTCCAGCTGGTATTAACAGAGGTTTGGATTGAATTGGCTCTTTCCTGGTGTGTGAGTGGGGCTCGGTACAACTCCAGCTGGTATTGATAGCGGCCTGGATTGTATTGGCTCTTTCTGGTGTCTGAGTGGGGCTCAGTACCAATCCTGCTGGTATTAATATAGGTCTGGATGGAATTGACTCTTTCCTGGTGTGTGCGTGAGAGTCTGTACCACTCCAGCTGGTATTAATAGAGGTCTGGATTGAATTGGTTCTTTCCTGGGGAGTGAGTGGGGATCTGTACCACTCCAGCTGGTATTAATAGAGGCCTGGATTGAATTGGCTCTTTCCTGGGGTGTGAGTGGGACTCAGAACCACTCCAGCTGGTATTAATAGAGGTGTGGATTGAATTGCCTCTTTCCTGAGGTGTGAGTGGGGATCTGTACCACTCCAGCTGGTATTAATAGAGGCCTGGATTGAATTGGCTCTTTCCTGAGGTGTGAGTGGGGATCTGTACCACTCCAGCTGGTATTAATAGAGGCCTGGATTGAATTGGCTCTTTCCTGGTGTGTGAGTGGGACTCAGTACCACTCCAGCTGGTATTAATAGAGGCCTGGATTGAATTGGCTCTTTCCTGGTGTGTGAGTGGGACTCAGAACCACTCCAGCTGGTATGAATAGTGGTCTGGATTGAATTGGCTCTTTCCTGGTGTGTGAGTGGGGTTCTGTACCACTCCAGCTGGTATTAATAGAGGCCTGGATTGAATTGGCTCTTTCTGGTGTATGTGTGGGGCTCAGTACCACTCCAACTGGTATTAATAGAGGCCTGGAATGAACTGTTCTTTTCCTGCTGTGTGAGTGGGACTCAGTACCACTCCAGCTAGTATTAATAGAGGCCTGAATTGAATTGGTTCTTTCCTGGTTTGTGAGTGGGACTCAGTACCACTCCAGCTGGTATTAATAGAGGCCCAGATTGAATTGGCTCTTTCCTGGTTTGTGAGTGGGTCTCAGTACCATTCCAGCTGGTATTAATAGAGGCCCAGATTGAATTGCCTCTTTCTGGTGTGTGAGTGGGTCTCAGTACCACTCCAGATGGTATTAATAGAGGCCTGAATTGAATTGGTTCTTTCCTGGTTTGTGAGTGGGACTCAGTACCACTCCAGCTGGTATTAATAGAGGCCCAGATTGAATTGGCTCTTTCCTGGTTTGTGAGTGGGTCTCAGTACCATTCCAGCTGGTATTAATAGAGGCCCAGATTGAAGTGCCTCTTTCTGGTGTGTGAGTGGGACTCAGTACCACTCCAGCTGGTATTAATAGAGGCCCAGATTGAATTGCCTCTTTCTGGTGTGTGAGTGGGTCTCAGTACCACTCCAAATGATATTAATAGAGGCCTGGAATGAACTGCCCTTTCCTGGTTTGTGACTGGGACTCAGTACCACTCCAGCTAGTATTAATAGAGGCCTGGATTGTATTGGCTCTTTCTGGTGTCTGCGTGGGGCTCAGAACCATTCCTGCTGGTATTAATTGAGGTCTGGATTGAATTGGCGCTTTCCTGGTGTGTGAGTGGGAGTTAACTCCATTCCAGCTGGTATTATTCGAGGCCTAGATTGAATTGGCCGTTTCCTGGTGTGTGACTGGGGCTCAGAACCACTCCAACTGGTTAAATAGAGGCCTGGAATGAACTGTCCCTTTCCTGCTGTGTGAGTGGGACTCAGTCGCACTGCAGCTTGTATTATTGAGGTCTGGATTGAATTGGCACTTTCCTGGTGTGTGAGTGGGGCTCAGAACCACTCCAGCTGGGATTAATAGAAGCCTGGAATGAACTGTCCCTTTCCTGCTGTGTGAATGGGACTCAGTCGCACTGCAGCTTGTATTATTGAGGTCTGGATTGAATTGGCGCTTTCCTGGTGTGTGAGTGGGAGTTAATTCCATTCCAGCTGGTATTATTCGAGGCCTAGATTGAATTGGCCGTTTCCTGGTGTGTGACTGGGGCTCAGAACCACTCCAGCTGGTATTAATAGAAGCCTGGAATGAACTGTCCCTTTCCTGCTGTGTGAGTGGGACTCAGTCGCACTGCAGCTTGTATTATTGAGGTCTGGATTGGATTGGCACTTTCCTGGTGTGTGAGTGGGGCTCAGAACCACTCCAGCTGGGATTAAAAGAGGTCTGGACTGAATTCGCTCTTTCCGGGTGTGTGAATGGGGTTCAGTACCAGTCCAGCTGCTTTTCTTGGAGTTCTGGATTGAATTTGCTCTTTCCTGGTGTGTGAGGGGGCTCAGTACCATTCCAGCTGGTATTAACAGAGGCCTGGATTGAATTGGCTCTTTCTGGTGTGATTGTGTGGGGCTCAGTACCATTCCAGCTGGTATTAACAGAGGCCTGGATTGAATTGGCTCTTTCCTGCTGTGTGAGTGGGACTCAGTCGCACTCCAGCTGGTATTACAGAGGTCTGAATTGAATTGGCTCTTTCTGGTGTGATTGTGTGGGGTTCAGTACCAGTCCAGCTGCTTTTCTTGGAGTTCTGGATTGAATTTGATCTTTCCTGGTGTGTGAGGGGGCTCAGTACCATTCCAGCTGGTATTAACAGAGGCCTGGATTGAATTGGCTCTTTCTGGTGTGATTGTGTGGGGCTCAGGACCACTCCAACTGGTTAAATAGAGGCCTGGAATGAACTGTCCCTTTCCTGCTGTGTGTGTGGGACTCAGTCGCACTCCAGCTGGTATTATAGAGGTCTGTATTGAATTGGCTGTTTCCTGGTGTGTGAGTGTGACTAAGCGGAAGAGCAGGCAGGGAGCAGATGATGAATATAAAGGGACTGGTGGTCTGAGGTGCATTTGTTTTAATGCAAGAAGTGTAGTAGGTAAGGCAGATGAACTTAGGGCTTGGATTAGTACCCGGGAGTATGATGTTATTGCTATTACTGAGACTTGGTTGAGGGAAGGCCATGATTGGCAACTGAATATCCCAGGATATCGATGCTTCAGGCGGGATAGAGAGGGAGGTAAAAGGGGTGGAGGAGTTGCATTACTGGTCAAAGAGGATATCACAGCTGTGCTGAAGGAGGGCACTATGGAGGACTCGAGCAGTGAGGCAATATGGACAGAACTCAGAAATAGGAAGGGTGCGGTAACAATGTTGGGGCTGTACTACAGGCCTCCCAACAGCGAGCGTGAGATAGAGGTACAAATATGTAAACAGATTATGGAAAGATGTAGGAGCAACAGGGTGGTGGTGATAGGAGATTTTAATTTTCCCAACATTGACTGGGATTCGCTTAGTGTTAGAGGTCTAGATGGAGCAGAATTTGTAAGGAGCATCCAGGAGGGTTTTCTAGAGCAGTATGTAAATAGTCCAACTCGGGAAGGGGCCATACTGGTCCTGGTGTTGGGGAATGAGCCCGGCCAGGTTGTTGAAGTTTCAGTAGGGGACTACTTTGGGAACAGTGATCACAATTCCGTAAGCTTTAAAATACTCATGGACAAAGACGAGAGTGGTCCTAAAGGAAGAGTGCTAAATTGGGGGAAGGCCAACTATACCAAAATTCGGCAGGAGCTGGGGAATGTAGATTGGGAGCAGCTGTTTGAAGGTAAATCCACATGTGATATGTGGGAGGCTTTTAAAGAGAGGTTGATTAGCGTTCAGGAGAGACATGTTCCTGTGAAAATGAGGGATAGAAATGGCAAGATTAGGGAACCATGGATGACAGGTGAAATTGTGAGACTAGCTAAGAGGAAAAAGGAAGCATACATAAGGTGTAGGCGGCTGATGAAAGACGAAGCTTTGAAAGAATATCGGGAATGTAGGACCAATCTGAAACGAGGAATTAAGAGGGCTAAAAGGGGTCATGAAATATCTTTAGCAAACAGGGTTAAAGAAAATCCCAAAGCCTTTTATTCATATATAAGGAGAAAGAGGGTATCTACAGAAAGGATTGGCCCACTAAAGGACAAAGGAGGAATGTTATGCTTGGACTCAGAGAAAATGGGTGAGATTCTAAACGAGTACTTTGCATCGGTATTCACCGAGGAGAGGGACATGACGGATGTTGAGGTTAGGAACAGATGTTTGATTACTCTAGGTCAAGTCGGCATAAGGAGGGAGGAAGTGTTGGGTATTCTAAAGGGCATTAAGGTGGACAAGTCCCCAGGTCCGGATGGGATCTATCCCAGGTTACTGAGGGAAGCGAGAGAGGAAATAGCTGGGGCCTTAACAGATATCTTTGCAGCATCCTTAAACACGGGTGAGGTCCCGGAGGACTGGAGAATTGCTAATGTTGTCCCCTTGCTTAAGAAGGGTAGCAGGGAAAATCCAGGTAATTATAGACCGGTGAGCCTGACGTCAGTGGTAGGGAAGCTGCTGGAGAAGATACTGAGGGATAGGATCTATTCCCATCTGGAAGAAAATGGGCTTATCAGTGATAGGCAACATGGTTTTGTGCAGGGAAGGTCATGTCTTACCAACTTAATAGAATTCTTTGAGGAAGTGACAAAGTTGATTGATGAGGGAAGGGCTGTCGATGTCATATACATGGACTTCAGTAAGGCGTTTGATAAGGTTCCCCATGGTAGGCTGATGGAGAAAGTGAAGGCGCTTGGGGTCCAAGGTGTACTAGCTAGATGGATAAAGAACTGGCTGGGCAACAGGAGACAGAGAGTAGCAGTGGAAGGGAGTTTCTCAAAATGGAGACGTGTGACCAGTGGTGTTCCACAGGGATCCGTGCTGGGACCACTGTTGTTTGTGATATACATTAATGATTTGGAGGAAAGTATAGGTGGTCTGATTAGCAAGTTTGCAGACGACACTAAGATTGGTGGAGTAGCAGATAGTGAAGGGGACTGTCAGAGAATACAGCAGAATATAGATAGATTGGAGAGTTGGGCAGAGAAATGGCAGATGGAGTTCAATCCGGGCAAATGCGAGGTGATGCATTTTGGAAGATCCAATTCAAGAGTGAACTATACAGTAAATGGAAAAGTCCTGGGGAAAATTGATGTCCAGAGAGATTTGGGTGTTCAGGTCCATTGTTCCCTGAAGGTGGCAACGCCGGTCAATAGAGTGGTCAAGAAGGCATACGGCATGCTTTCCTTCATCGGACGGGGTATTGAGTACAAGAGTTGGCAGGTCATGTTGCAGTTGTATAGGACTTTGGTTCGGCCACATTTGGAATACTGCGTGCAGTTCTGGTCGCCACATTATCAAAAGGATGTGGATGCTTTGGAGAGGGTGCAGAGGAGGTTCACCAGGATGTTGCCTGGTATGGAGGGCGCTAGCTATGAAGAGAGGTTGAGTAGATTAGGATTATTTTCATTAGAAAGACGGAGGTTGAGGGGGGACCTGATTGAGGTGTACAAAATCATGAGAGGTATAGACAGGGTGGATAGCAAGAAGCTTTTTCCCCAGAGTGGGGGTTTCAATTACATGGGGTCACGAGTTCAAAGTGAAAGGGGAAAAGTTTAGGGGGGATATGCGTGGAAAGTTCTTTACGCAGAGGGTGGTGGGCACCTGGAACGCATTGCCAGCGGAGGTGGTAGATGCGGGCACGATGGAGTCTTTTAAGATGTATCTAGACAGATACATGAATGGGCAGGAAGAATAGAGATACAGAAGCTTAGAAAATAGGCGACATGTTTAGAGAGAGGATCTGGATCGGCGCAGGCTTGGAGGGCCGAAGGGCCTGTTCCTGTGCTGTAATTATCTTTGTTCTTTGTTCTTTGTTCTTTGAGTACCACTCCAGCTGCTATTAATGGAGGTCTGGATCGAATTGGCACTTTCCTGGTGTGTGAGTGGGGATCAGTACAACTCCAGCTGCTATTAATGGAGGTCTGGATCGAATTGGCACTTTCCTGGTGTGTGAGTGGGGTTCAGTACAACTCCAGCTGGTATCAATAGAGGCCTGGAATGAACTGACCCCTTCATGGCGTGTGAGAGGGACTCAGACGCACACCAGCTGCTATTATGGAGGTCAGGATTGAATTGGCTCTTTCCTGGTGTGTGTGTGGGACTCAGTACCACTCCAGCTGGTATTACAGAGGTCTGGATTGAATTGGCTCTTTCCTGGTGTGTGTGTGGGACTCAGTACCACTCCAGCTGGTATTACAGAGGTCTGGATTGAATTGGCTCTTTCCTGGTGTGTGTGTGGGACTCAGTACCACTCCAGCTGGTATTAATAGAGGTCTGGATTGAATTGGCTCTTTCCTGGTGTGTGAGTGGGACTCAGTACCACTCCAGCTGCTATTAATGGAGGTCTGGATCGAATTGGCACTTTCCTGATGTGAGTGGGGATCAGTTCAACTCCAGCTTGTATTAATAGAGGCCTGGAATGAACTGTCACTTTCCTGCTGTGTGAGTGGGACTCAGTCGCACTCCAGCTGGTATTAATTAGTGGTCTGGAATGAATTGGCTCTTTCCTGGTGTGTGAGTGGGGCTCAGTACAACTCCAGCTGGTATGAATAAAGGTCTGGATTGAATTCTCTCTTCCCTGGTGTGTGAGTGGGGCTCAGTACCTCTCCAGCTGGTATTAAGAGGTCTGGATTGAATGGGCCTCTTTCCTGGTGTCTGAGTGATCCTCTGTCGCACTCCAGCTGGTATTAATAGAGGCCTGGAATGAACTGACACCTTCATGGCGTGTGAGTGGGACTCAGACGCACACCAGCTGCTATTCTCGAGGTCAGGATTGAATTGGCTGTTTCTGGAGTGTGAGATGGAGTTAATTCCACTCCAGCTGGTATGAATAGAGGCCTGGAATGAACTGCCCTTTCCTGGTTTGTGAGTGGGACTCAGTACCATTCCAGCTGGTATTAATAGAGGCCTGAATTGAATTGGATCTTTCTGGTGTCTGAGTGGGGCTCAGTACCATTCCAGCTGGTATTAATAGAGGCCTGAATTGAATTGGCTCTTTCCTGGTTTGTGAGTGGGACTCAGTACCACTCCAGCTGGTATTAATAGAGGCCTGGATTGAATTGGATCTTTCTGGTGTCTGCGTGGGGCTCAGTACCACTCCAGCTGGTATTAATAGAAGCCTGGATTGAATTGGATCTTTCTGGTGTCTGCGTGGGGCTCAGTACCATTCCTGCTGGTATTAATAGAGGTCTGGATTGAATTGGCTATTTCCTGGTGTGTGAGTGGGAGTTAATTCCACTCCAGCTGGTATTAATAGAGACATGGATTGAATTGGCTCTTTTTTGGTGAGTGAGTGGGGATTAGTGCCATTCCTGCTGGTATTAAAAGAGGCCTGAATTGAATTGTCTCTTTCCTGGTGTGTGAGTGAGACTCAGTACCACTCCAGCTGGTATTATAGAGGTCTGGATTGAATTGGCTCTTTCCTGGTGTGTGAGTGGGAGTTAATTCCACTCCAGATGGTATTAATAGAGGCCTGGAATGAACTGTCCCTTTCCTGCTGTGTGCTTGGCGCTCAGTCGCACTCCAGCTGGTATTATCGAGGTCTGGATTGAATTGGCTCTTAACTGATGTGTGTGTGGGACTCAGTACCACTCCAGCTGGTATTAATAGAGGTCGGGATTGAATTGGCTCTTAACTGGTGTGTGAGTGGGACTCAGTACCACTCCAGCTGGTATTAATAGAGGTCGGGATTGAATTGGCTCTTAACTGGTGTGTGAGTGGGGCTCAGTACCACTCCAGCTGGTATTAATTCGTGTTCTGGATTCAATTGGCTCTTTCCTGGTGTGTGAGTGGGGCTCAGTAGAACTCCAGCTGGTATTAATAGAGGTCTGGATTGAATTCTCTCTTCCCTGGTGTGTGAGTGGGGCTCAGTACCACTCCAGCTGGTATGAATAGCGGCCTGGATTGAATTGGCTCTTTCCTGGTGTGTGATTGGGACTCCGAACCACTCCAGCTGGTATTAATACGGTTGGGATTGAATTGGCTCTTTCCTGGTGTGTGAGTGGGACTCAGTACCACTCCAGCTGGTATTAATAGAGGTCTGGATTGAATTGTCTCTTTCCTGGTGTGTGAGTGGGGCTCAGTACCACTCCAGCTGGTATTAATAGAGACCTGGATTGAATTGGCTCTTTCCTGGTGTGTGAGTGGGGCTCAGTAGAACTCCAGCTGGTATTAATAGAGGTCTGGATTGAATTCTCTCTTCCCTGGTGTGTGAGTGGGGCTCTGTACCACTCCAGCTGGTATGAATAGCGGCCTGGATTGAATTGGCTCTTTCCTGGTGTGTGATTGGGACTCCGAACCACTCCAGCTGGTATTAATACGGTTGGGATTGAATTGGCTCTTTCCTGGTGTGTGAGTGGGACTCAGTACCACTCCAGCTGGTATTAATAGCGGCCTGGATTGAATTGGCTCTTTCCTGGTGTGTGATTGGGACTCCGAACCACTCCAGCTGGTATTAATACGGTTGGGATTGAATTGGCTCTTTCCTGGTGTGTGAGTGGGACTCAGTACCACTCCAGCTGGTATTAATAGCGGCCTGGATTGAATTGGCTCTTTCCTGGTGTGTGATTGGGACTCCGAACCACTCCAGCTGGTATTAATACGGTTGGGATTGAATTGGCTCTTTCCTGGTGTGTGAGTGGGACTCAGTTCCACTCCAGCTGGTATTAATAGAGGCCTGGATTGAACTGGCTCTTTCCTGGTGTGTGAGTGGGACTCAGTACCACTCCAGCTGGTATTAATAGAGGTCTGGATTGAATTGTCTCTTTCCTGGTTTGTGAGTGGGACTCAGTACCACTCCAGCTGGTATGAATAGCGGCCTGGATTGAATTGGCTCTTTCCTGGTGTGTGAGTGGGGCTCAGAACCACTCCAGCTGGTATTAATAGAGGTCTGGATTGAATTGGCTCTTTCCTGGTGTGTGAGTGGGACTCAGTACCACTCCAGCTGTTATTAATCGTGGTCTGGATTGAATTGGCTCTTTCATGGTTAGTGAGTGGGACTCAGTACCACTCCAGCTGGTATTAGTAGAGGCCTGGATTGAATTGGCTCTTGCTGGTGCCTGAGGGGGTCTCAGTACCATCCTGCTGGTATTATTAGTGGTCTGGATGGAATGGTCTCTTTCCTGGTGCGTCCGTGAGAATCAGTATCACTCCAGCTGGTATTGATTGATGTTTGGAATGAACTGTCCCTTTCCTGGTGTGTGAGTGGGACACAGTGCCAGAACACCCGGTGTTAATAGAGTCCTGGAATGAACTGTCTCTTCTCTGCTGTGTGAGTGGGACTCAGTACCACTCCAGCTGTTATTAATAGAGGCCTGCATTGAATTGGCTCCTTCCTGGTGAGTGAGTGGGACTCAGTCCCACTCCAGCTGTTATTAATAGAGGTCTGGATTGAATTGGCTCTTTCCTGGTGTGTGAGTGGGACTCAGTACCACTCCAGCTGGTATTAATAGATACCTGGATTGAATTGCCTCTATCCTGGTGTGTGAGTGGGACTCAGCACCACTCCAGCTGGTATAAATAGATACCTGGATTGAATTGCCTCTTTCCTGGTGTGTGAGTGGCTCTCAGAACCACTCCAGCTGGTATGAATTGAGGTCTGAATTTAATTGGCTCTTTCATGGTTCGTGAGTGGGACTCAGTACCACTCCAGCTGGTATGAATAGAGGTCTGGATTGAATTGGCTCTTTCATGGTTAGTGAGTGGGACTCAGTACCACTCCAGCTGGTATGAATAGAGGGCTGGATTGAATTGGCTCCTTCCTGGTGAGTGAGTGGGGCTCAGTACCATTCCAGCTGTTATTAATCGTGGTCTGGATTGAATTGGCTCTTTCCTGGTGTGTGAGTGGGACTCAGTACCACTCCAGCTGGTATTAAAAGAGGTCTGGATTGAATTGGCACTTCTTGATGTGTGTGTGGGACTCAGTACCACTCCAGCTGGTATTAATAGAGGCTTGGATTGAATTGGCTCTTGCTGGTGCCTGAGGGGGGCTCAGTACCATCCTGCTGGTATTATTAGTGGTCTGGATGGAATGGTCTCTTTCCTGGTGCGTCCGTGAGAATCAGTATCACTCCAGCTGGTATTAATAGAGGCCTAGAATGAATTGGCTCTTTCTGGTGTGTGAGTGGGACACAGTGCCAGAACACCCGGTGTTAATAGAGTCCTGGAATGAACTGTCTCTTCTCTGCTGTGTGAGTGGGATTCAGTCCCACTCCAAATGTTATTAATAGAGGTCTGGATTGAATTGGCTCCTTCCTGGTGAGTGAGTGGGACTCAGTACCACTCCAGCTGGTATTAATAGATACCTGGATTGAATTGCCTCTTTCCTGGTGTGTGAGTGGCTCTCAGTCCCACTCCAGCTGGTATAAATAGAGGCCTGGATTGAATTGGCTCTTTACTGGTGTGTGAGTGGGACTCAATACCACTCCTACTGGTATTGATATAAGCCTCGATTGATATGGCTCTCTCCTGGTGTGAGTGGGACTCAGTCCCACTCCAGCTGGTATCAATGACGGTCTGGCTTTAATTAGCTTTTTCCTGGTGTGTGAGTGGGAGTTAATTCCACTCCAGCTGGTATTAATAGAGACCTGGATTGAATTGGCTCTTTCTGGGGTGTTAGTGGGACTCAGTGCCACTCCAGCCAGTATTAATGGAAGCCTGGAATGAACTATCTCTTTCCTGGTGTGTGAGTGGGTCTCAGTCCCACTCCAGCTGGTATCAATGGCGGTCTGGCTTTAATTGACTCTTTCCTGTTGTGTGAGTGGGAGTTAATTCCACTCCAGCTGGTATTAATAGAGACCTGGATTGAATTGGCTCTTTCTGGGGTGTTAGTGGGACTCAGTGCCACTCCAGCTAGTATTGATGGAAGCCTGGAATGAACTATCTCTTTCCTGGTGTGTGAGTGGGTCTCAGTCCCACTCCAGCTGGTATCAATGGCGGTATGGCTTTCATTAGCTTTTTCCTGGTGTGTGAGTGGGGCTCAGTACCACTCCAGCTGGTATTAATAAAGGTTTGCATTGAATTGGCTCTTTCCTGGTGTGTCAGTGGGACTCAGTACCACTCCAGCTGGTGATAATATAGGCTCGGTTTCAATTGGCTCTTTCCTGGTGTGTGAATGGTAGTTAATTTTACTCCAGCTGGTATAAATAGAGGCCTGGATTGAATTGGTTCTTTCCCGGTATGTGAATGAGCCTCAGTACCACTCCAGCTGGTATTAATATAGGCTCAAATTCAATTGGCTCTTATCTGGTGTGTGAGTGGGGCTCAGTACCACTCCAGCTGGCATTAATAGAGGTCTGGATTGAATTGGCTGTTTCCTGGTGTGTGTGTGGGACTCAGTACCACTCCAGCTGGTTTTAACAAAGGCCAGTTCGATCTGATGATATGCACTGTTGTCTGTTTGATGTCACCTGCACCGCGGCCATTTTAAGCGACATGTGCTGCGGCCATTCTAAATGATGTGCTCTGTGGTCTGTTTGATGTCACCTTCACTGCGGCCATTTTACGTGACATATGGTACGGCCATTTTAAATGATATGCACTGTGGTCTGTTTGATGTCACCGTCACTGCGTCCATTTTAAATGTTATGCTCTGTGGTCTGTTTGATGTCACCTTGACTGCAGCCATTTTACGTGACATGTGCTGCGGCCATTTTAAATGATATGCACTGTGGTCTGTTTGATGTCACCGTCACTGCGTCCATTTTAAATGTTATGCTCTGTGGTCTGTTTGATGTCACCTTCACTGCGGCCATTTTACGTGACATGTGCTGCGGCCATTTTAAATGATATGCTCTGTGATCTGTTTGAATTGAGAGTAATCCACGGGGATCATTTTCAATGTTTTCTGTCCAGGGCAGTGAATGTAACAGATTATAAATGAGAATAAAGTCTCATAAAGGATAATAAATCACAGACAATCATAAATATTATAAAGATTTACAAAGTGAGAGGAAGAATTATAAACAGTTTATAAAGGTTGTAAAGGTCAGTAAATGTTAATAAATTATTATAAATTATTATCAATAATTATCAGGATTCTTTTAGTTTGAAAGGGATTATAAAAGAATCAGAAAGATTCAGACCCCGCCCCCACTCCCGTCACCCTGGAAACAGACCCCGCCCCCACTCCCGTCACCCTGGAAACAGACCCCGCCCCCACTCCCGTCTCCCTGGAAACAGACCCCGCCCCCACTCCCGTCACCCTACAAACAGACCCCGCCCCCACACCCGTCACCTTGGTAACAGACCCCGCCCCCACTCCCGTCACCCTGGAAACAGACCCCGACCCCACTCCCGTCTCCCTGGAAACAGACCCCGCCCCCACTCCCGTCTCCCTGGAAACAGACCCCGCCCCCACTCCCGTCACCCTGGAAACAGACCCCGACCCCACTCCCGTCTCCCTGGAAACAGAACCCGCCCCCACTCCCCGTCACCCTGGAAACAGACCCCGCCCCCACTCCCGTCACTCTGGAAACAGACCCCGCCCCCACTCCCGTCACTCTGGAAACAGACCCCGCCCCCACTCCCGTCACCCTGGAAACAGACCCCGCCCCCCACTCCCGTCACCCCGGAAACAGACCCCGCCCCCACTCCCGTCACCCTGGAAACAGACCCCGCCCCCACACCCGTCACCTTGGTAACAGACCCCGCCCCCACTCCCGTCACCCTGGAAACAGACCCCGCCCACACTCCTGTCACCCTGGAAACAGACCCCGCCCACTCTCCCGTCACCCTGGAAACAGACCCCGCCCCCACTCCCGTCACCCTGGAAACAGACCCCGCCCCCACTCCCGTCACCTTGGTAACAGACCCCGCCCCCACTCCCGTCACCTTGGTAACAGACCCCGCCCCCACTCCGTCACCCTGGTAACAGACCCCGCCCCCACTCCGTCACCTAGGTAACAGACCACGCCCCCACTCACGTCACCTTGGTAACAGACCCCGCCCCCACTCCCGTCACCTTGGTAACAGACCCCGCCCCCACTCCCGTCACCCTGGAAACAGACACCGCCCACATTCCCGTCACTCTGGAAACAGACCCCGCCCCCACTCGCCGTCACCTTGGAAACAGACCCCGCCCCCACTCGCCGTCACCTTGGAAACAGACCCCGCCCCCACTCGCCGTCACTTTGGTAACAGACTCCGCCCCCACTCCCGTCACCTTAGAAACATACCCCGCCCCCACTCCGTCACCTTGGAAACAGACCCCGCCCCCACTCGCCGTCACTTTGGTAACAGACTCCGCCCGCACTCACCGTCACCTTGGAAACAGACCCCGCCCCCACTCGCCGTCACTTTGGTAACAGACTCCGCCCCCACTCCGTCACCTTGGAAACAGACCCCGCCCCCACTCGCCGTCACTTTGGTAACAGACTCCGCCCGCACTCACCGTCACCTTGGAAACAGACCACGCCCCCATTCGCCGTCACTCTGGAAACAGACCCCGCCCCCACTCACCGTCACCTTGGAAACAGACCCCGCCCCCACTCGCCGTCACCTTGGAAACAGACCCCGCCCCCACTCGCCGTCACTTTGGTAACAGACTCCGCCCCCACTCCCGTCACCTTAGAAACATACCCCGCCCCCACTCCGTCACCTTGGAAACAGACCCCGCCCCCACTCGCCGTCACTTTGGTAACAGACTCCGCCCGCACTCACCGTCACCTTGGAAACAGACCACGCCCCCATTCGCCGTCACTCTGGAAACAGACCCCGCCCCCACTCACCGTCACCTTGGAAACAGACCCCGCCCCCACTCCCGTCACCTTGGAAACAGACCACGCCCCCATTCGCCGTCACTCTGGAAACAGACCCCGCCCCCACTCACCGTCACCTTGGAAACAGACCCCGCCCCCACTCCCGTCACCTTGGAAACAGACCCCGCCCCCACTCGCCGTCACCTTGGTAACAGACCCCGCCCCCACTCCGTCACCCTGGAAACAGACCCCGCCCCCACTCCCGTCACCTTGGAAACAGACCACGCCCCCATTCGCCGTCACTCTGGAAACAGACCCCGCCCCCACTCACCGTCACCTTGGAAACAGACCCCGCCCCCACTCCCGTCACCTTGGAAACAGACCCCGCCCCCACTCGCCGTCACCTTGGTAACAGACCCCGCCCCCACTCCGTCACCCTGGAAACAGACCCCTCCCACATTCCCGTCACTCTGGAAACAGACCCCGCCCCCCACTCGCCGTCACCTTGGAAACAGACCCCGCCCCCACTCGCCGTCACTTTGGTAACAGACCCCGCCCCCACTCCCGTCACCTTGGAAACAGACCCCGCCCCCACTCCGGTCACCTTGGAAACAGACCCCGCCCCCACTCGCCGTCACCTTGGTAACAGACCCCGCCCCCACTCCGTCACCCTGGAAACAGACCCCTCCCACATTCCCGTCACTCTGGAAACAGACCCCGCCCCCCACTCGCCGTCACCTTGGAAACAGACCCCGCCCCCACTCGCCGTCACTTTGGTAACAGACCCCGCCCCCACTCCCGTCACCTTGGAAACAGACCCCGCCCCCACTCCGGTCACCCTGGAAACAGACCCCGCCCACATTCCCGTCACTCTGGAAACAGACCCCGCCCCCACTACCGTCACCGTGGAAACAGACCCCGCCCCCACTACCGTCACTTTGGAAACAGGCCCCTCCCCGCTCTGTCTCCATGGTGAGAGGCCCCTCCCACGCTCTGTCTCCATGGTGAGAGGCCCCTCCCCCGCTCTGTCTCCATGGTGACAGGCCCCTCCCCCGCTCTGTCTCCATGGTGACAGTCCCCTCCCCCGCTCTGTCTCCATGGTGAGAGGCCCCTCCCCCGCTCTGTCTCCATGGTGACAGTCCCCTCCCCGCTCTGTCTCCATGGTGAGAGGCCCCTCCCCCGCTCTGTCTCCATGGTGAGAGGCCCCTCCCCCGCTCTGTCTCCATGGTGAGAGGCCCCTCCCCCGCTCTGTCTCCATGGTGACAGGCCCCTCCCCCGCTCTGTCTCGATGGTGACAGTCCCCTCCCCCGCTCTGTCTCCATGGTGAGAGGCCCCTCCCCCGCTCTGTCTCCATGGTGACAGGCTCCTCCCCCGCTCTGTTTCCATGGTGACAGTCTCCTCCCCCGTTCTGTCTCCATGGTGAGAGGCCCCTCCCCCGCTCTGTCTCCATGGTGACAGGCTCCTCCCCCGCTCTGTTTCCATGGTGACAGGCTCCTCCCCCGCTCTGTCTCCATGGTGACAGTCCCCTCCCCCGCTCTGTCTCCATGGTGACAGTCTCCTCCCCCGCTCTGTCTCCATGGTGAGAGGCCCCTCCCCCGCTCTGTCTCCATGGTGACAGTCCCCTCCCCCGCTCTGTCTCCATGGTGAGAGGCCCCTCCCCCGCTCTGTCTCCATGGTGAGAGGCCCCTCCCCCGCTCTGTCTCCATGGTGACAGTCCCCTCCCCCGCTCTGTCTCCATGGTGAGAGGCCCCTCCCCCGCTCTGTCTCCATGGTGACAGTCCCCTCCCCCGCTCTGTCTCCATGGTGACAGGCCCCTCCCCCGCTCTGTCTCCATGGTGACAGGCCCCTCCCCCGCTCTGTCTCCATGGTGACAGTCCCCTCCCCCGCTCTGTCTCCATGGTGACAGTCCCCTCCCCCGCTCTGTCTCCATGGTGACAGTCCCCTCCCCCGCTCTGTCTCCATGGTGACAGGCCCCTCCCCCGCTCTGTCTCCATGGTGAGAGGCCCCTCCCCCGCTCTGTCTCCATGGTGACAGTCCCCTCCCCCGCTCTGTCTCCATGGTGACAGTCCCCTCCCCCGCTCTGTCTCCATGGTGACAGGCCCCTCCCCCGCTCTGTCTCCATGGTGAGAGGCCCCTCCCCCGCTCTGTCTCCATGGTGACAGGCCCCTCCCCCGCTCTGTCTCCATGGTGACAGTCCCCTCCCCCGCTCTGTCTCCATGGTGACAGTCTCCTCCCCCGCTCTGTCTCCATGGTGAGAGGCCCCTCCCCCGCTCTGTCTCCATGGTGAGAGGCCCCTCCCCCGCTCTGTCTCCATGGTGAGAGGCCCCTCCCCCGCTCTGTCTCCATGGTGACAGTCTCCTCCCCCGCTCTGTCTCCATGGTGACAG